>NC_133457.1:99975243-100285779 GCF_048565385.1 Saimiri boliviensis | reverse complement strand
CTCCTCACCCCCACCCATGCTGGCTTCCCAGGCTCATCCCTCAGCCTCTTTGAGACAAGTCCCTTAGATTCTGTGCCTCTTCCATGTAAGCTCCACAAGCTTGCCCTGAGAGTCACATCCTCGTTGGCACAAATCCACTCTCCCAACACACCCATCAGCCTTTTTTCTTCTGACAAACTCCCCTTCCTCCCTCTCTCCAGTCACCTCATCCAGGACCCCAGACAAACCTCAGCAAAACAGGGAAGGTCCCCTAGCAACTCATGTCTGACTTCAATGTCCCATCCCTGCCTCCCACCATACCTGTGACAGACAGTGGCCAGGTCTAGGCTGCTGCCTCCAGAGCCCAGAGGTTGAGGGAGGCTAGGTCACAAAGCTAAAAACTAAACCAGGCTCTGAAGGCCGACAACCTAAGAAGCCCCTCTGACCCTCAATCTGGTGAGTCGACAAGAAGAGGAGCTGAGTCACTACCAGATGCAAGCCCATCACCCCCATGCTAAGAAACTTAGTCCAAATGCACGGGTCATCCTCCTGGGTAGCCTGTGGTAATGAGTGTCGCTGGGCCAAGGCAGGGCCAGTACCAATTAAGCTGCTCCCTTTCCTGCCAGTGACCTCAGTCTCATTACTTTGCTCCATTTTCGACTCATCTGAAAAATCCTCATTTGAGCTCCCTGGAGGATCTTAAAAGTGTTACTCAAACATTAGCTCTGACACACAGCCTCCCCCATCCGCCCAAGGCAATACTTTTTTCTCCCTGCTTTTTGGCACTGCCAGGAGTGAGCAGTATCTAAGGCCCGGCCTGGGGCACCTCAGGTCCTGCAGCTGAGGGTCCCTCCTCATCCCCATCTCCCTGCCTTTCCCATCTCCTTGCCTTGTTTAGAAGAGAGAGCAAGGGGCCGGGTGCGGTGGCTCAAGCCTGTAATCCCAGCACTTTGGGAGGCCGAGGCGGTTGGATCACGAGGTCGAGATTGAGACCATCCTGGTCAACATGGTGAAACCTCGTCTCTACTAAAAATACAAAAAATTAGCTGGGCATGGTGGCACGTGCCTGAAATCCCAGCTACTCAGGAGGCTAAAGCAGGAGAATTGCCTGAACCCAGGAGGTGGAGGTTGCGGTGAGCCGAGATCGCACCATTGCACTCCAGCCTGGGTAACAAGAGTGAAACTCCGTCTCAAAAAAAAAAAAAAAAAAAAAAAAAGAAGAAGAGAGAGTAGGGAAGGGAATTGCTATCTCCTATATGGCAGACATGTCATCTTGGCAACAAGCCCTGTCAAGTGGCATTATTATTCCTGTGTGATAGATGGGGCAACTGAGCCACCCTCCCAGGTTACCTAGCCAGCAGGTAGACAAGTCAGGCCTGGAACCCAGGACTGCTGAGCTCCAGGACTCTTCTAGCTGCCCAGCCCCACCCTGCAGCAGACACGAGCACCCATCATTCATTCCTCCTGGCTTCTGATCCTGTGCCTTGGTCCAGGTGAGACAGATGAGGACAAGAGGGGTTGCAGGAGGTGGGACTTCTAGGACAGGCTTCAGGGAGCACAATTTTCCTAGAGAAAACCAAAACAACGCTCAAAGCTGGTTGCAACTCCCTATTCTGACCTGCATCTTACAAGGGAATCTACAAGAAAGAGAATCCAGGCAGAGGCACGCAAGAGGCATGAGGAGGACTATGGAAGGTCAGAGAGGAGGGCATCTGGGCTGTGTGGTCAGGGAAGTCAGAGTTCGAAGGACCCGAGTTTAGCCCAGTGCCTTCATTTTTATAGGATAGGGAAACCAAGTCCCAGGGAGAAGAGGCCTGCCCAAGGCCAAGAGTAAGTCTGGGTATGCCAGGATTGGTATATAGGTTTTCTGATTCTTAGACTAGTTTTCCTGGACCTAGGAGGATGAAAGTCCTGGAGCAGATGCTGCCTGGGATTAGTGAAAGATGGATGAACAAGGCAGTCCGGCACCCCGAGCTGAGGAGGTGGGACAGAGACACCTACACAGTGCATCCATGGGGACTCCAGCCTTGCTCATCTCTCACCTCAGGGAAGTTGTAGGCAGAAGAGATGCCCTTCCATTCACCAAAGCTCCAGCTCCAGCAGGAGCCAATCAGGCCTCAGAATAAGGCAGAAACTTTGGTTCCCCTGGCAACTCAGACAAAGGCATCTCCTCATCACTGCAATCAGCTTCGATGGGGATGCAGACTATTCCACCCAACCCAGGCAGGGCTCTCCTCTCCCTTTCTGGTAAGGAGGGGTACCAACCCAATCCCCTTGGTTTTAGCCCTGAAACTTCAGTCATATCTCTGAGTTCATCTCAGATGGCAGGCAGAGTAGGGATGAGCCTCACTGTTGGAGGCTTAGAATGATAGCTGAGTCCTCTCTAGTCTGCGAGGGTCCTCCTGCTGCCACTAGGTGTGTGCCTCTGAGATGGGCCAGGGGCTGTGCTGATGCTCATCAGTTCATCACCCCATCCTCCCCTACAGAGGCAGTGCCAGCTGCATGCCATGGGAAAGCCTGTAGCTGCCAGTGAGGTGCCTGGGTCAAGCCCAGCTGTGGCATTATTCACAATGATGAGTAAGTTTCATGAACCTTCTCTTGTTCCCATACATAAGGAAAATTAGACTGGATAATCTAAGACCTAAGTTTCTCTGGAGTGTGAGCTTCCCATCCATATTCATCAAGAAAACAATGGGAGGCCGGCACGGTGGCTCACGCCTGTAATCCTAGCACTTTGGGAGGCCGAGGTGGGTGGATCACCTGAGGTCAAGAGTTCAAGACCAGCCTGGCCATCATGGTGAAACCCCATCTTAAAAAAAAAAAAAAAAAAAAAAAAGGGAAAGAAAGAAAATAAGAAAATAATGGGAAGAGGGAGCAAGCAGGAGCTCACCTTTCATCACTCTTGAAAAGTTGCCTAGCCTTGGTCCAGAGCCAAGGAACACATACATAAAACGCTCCACTAACTGGAACTGCCTCTTTGTACAAGCTTTGAAGAAAATCACAAGAAAACTGATAGACTCTGAAATACAGCTTCCAAATAAATCCCCAGCTTTGTCACCACCAAAGGGGGCCAAGCGGCCACCCCTCCTTAGGAGGCATGCACAGTGTCCCCACGGGGGGCCCTCCTCATCCCTAATGGAGGAGTCATCATTCAGAGATTTCAGAAAGATTTTCTACACCGAGAGTCAGATAAAAGAGAGGTTTCTCAGGGAGCTACTGAATTCACAGAAAAGTCAGACTACAGGCATCAAAACCCACATGCACTGTCCGTACTTTTCAGCTTTATAATCTCATCAGCCACCCCATTGAGAAAGCCTGCAGTCATCCAAGATGAGTTTCTTTCTTCCCCCTCCCTTCCCCGACACCCATCAGGCCCCACACTCCATTCATTCTCGGTCTCTATTCACTCTGTGGTCTGTTCTTCTACACTTCCACGAGCCTGAGATGAAGCCCACCACTTCTCCCCAGGCCACACCAACAGCCGGCCATCTGTCTCCTGGTCTCTAGCCTTATCCTTCCAATTCATCCCCCCACTGCCAGAAATCAGATCACATCATTCCCAACCTAATACCCTGCAGTGTCTTCATCGCTCTCCAGATAAAGTGCCAGCTCCTGGCCCAATATACACACGGGCTGCAGGAGCTAGACCCACTGGCTGCTCCACTTGCCTCCTTGCCATCCCCAACACACACAGGAAACTCCTGCCACTCCAAAGCACCCTCCTGTTTTATGCCGCTATGCTTTTTTCTGTGCATTTGTTGTTCACTCTACCTTTTTGAATCCCTTATCGTTGAATGGAAGATAATAGCTCACCTTTACAGAGTGCTCAGTATGTGCCAGGCTCTCTCCTAAGCCCTTTGCAGGTTCTACCTAATTGATCCTCTGCAAGAAAACTATGAGGCAGGTACGAACAGCAGCCTGTTTACACATGAAGAAACACAGTCAGAGATGTGGATGAGCCTGGCAGAAGTCACACGGTTGATAAGGGAAGGGGCTCAAATGGAAATCCAAGCATCTGACTCTTAGGCCACTCCTATCCTCCGATCCCTAGAAACAGAGTAAAGGCCAGGAAGTTTCCCAGCCTGTCTCTCTCTGGGTTTGTCCCCAACTCTGCACCCCCACCACCATACAGCACAGCCCCTTGAGTATGAAAAGTGGCTGAGCCCACACCTCAGAAGCAGAGCTTTATAGTTACATTAATGGCCCAGCAATGACTTCCAGCTACTGTCTTTCAGGAAGTCTAAACTCTTTGGCCGAGCATCAGGAACCAGCAAGATCTGGCAGGAGCTCATCACTTTCCAACATTAATTGCCCGATGCATCCCCTACCGCCATGTATGCAATCTATCAGTGGGTATTTATTATGTCTGCCATGTCAGTTCTCACTAAAAGCTGCCATTTATTGAGCACCTAAGAGCCATACCCTATGCCAGGCACTCAAGCAGCACTCTCTCATTTCCTTACAAGTCACTCATTCATTCATCCAACAAATACTTATTGAATACACTGTGTGCCATGCCATGTGGAAGCAAGAATGAACATGACATTAAAAGAAAAAGACAGGGCTGGGTGTAGTGGCTCACGCCTGTAATACTAGCACTTTGGGAGGCCAAGGAGGGAAGATCACAAGGTCTGGAGATTGAGACCATCCTAGCTAACACAGTGAAACGCCGTCTCTACTAAAAATACAAAAATTAGCCGGGCGTGGTGGCAGATTCTCAGCTACTCGGGAGGCTGAGGCAGAAGAATTGCTAGAATCCAGGAGGCAGAGGTTGCAGTGAGCCAAGATCACGCCACGGCACTCTAGCCTGGGTGACAGAGAGACTCAAGAAAGGAAGGAAGAAAGGGAGGGAAGGAGGGAGGGAAGGGAGACAGAGAGAAAGAAAGATAAATAGCTACAAATTGTGATAAGCATTATGGAGGAATCAAGAGGTGGTGGCAGAAAGCAGTGCACGGAGTGGGAGGACTAACTTAAATGGAGACATAAAGGAAAAGAAGGAGCCAAGGCGGCAAAGAGCCAGGAAAAGAATTCTAAGAAGAGGGAACCTAAGCATGTGTAAAGGTCTTGAGGCTGGAATGAATTTGCTAAATTACTAGAGAGAAGACTCCTGTGGCTGACGTAAATGACCAATGGAGAGACAGATGGCTGGAACAGGGAGGCAGGGACCAGCTCACTCAGGGCTCTGTACACCATGGTAAGGAGTTTAGATTTTATTCTAAGGGCAGAGGAAAGGCACTGAGTGACATGGTCAAATTTGTGTTTTGCAAAGTTCACTCTGGCTGCCACTTGGAAAGGAGACTTGAGAATATAGGTGGTATATGTAATGTACACAAAGTAATTCACATTGAACTGGCATATAGGTGCTCAATGAATGTTAATTCCCTTTTCCTTCTTTCATATGTAATGTACACAAAGTAACTGGCATAGCACTGGCACATAGGTGTTCAATGAATGTTAATTCCCTTTTCTTTCTCTCTCTATGCCCCATCTCAGGCTGGGAATGTCCTCTTCATCTAACTCCCATTCCTTCTTCTGATCTATACATTATCAGAACTTAAATTTTCTGCCCAGGGTGCTGGCTCACTCCTGTAAACCTAGCACTTTGGGAGGTTAAGGCAGATGGATCACCTGAGGTCAGGCGTTCGAGACCAGCCTGGCCAACATAGTGAAACCCCATCTTTACTAAAAATACAAAAATTAGCCAGGCATAGTGGTGGATGCCTGTAATTCCAGCTACTTGGGAAGCTGAGGCAGGAGAATTGCTTGAACCTGGGAGGCAGAGGTTGTAGTGAGCTGACCTGAACTAGACCCTGGGCTGAGCTGAAGGTCAGGAGGAACGGGAGGCAGCAAGTACAAGGAAGGGCCTTTCCTCTGTTCTTGTTCTCTGCCCCTCCCCCGATCATGGTTCTCAGAAAGCCTGGTTCTCAGTCAATTACGGTCTCAGGGTAAGTGGAGCATAGGAGGGGACTTAGAGAAAGCCCCTTCTCTAGGTATCCTCTCTCCTTCTGCTTGAGCCAGATAAGGGCAGGCCAGACTGTAAAAAGAAAACTTTGCCATGAGACTGGATCCTTGCTAGGATGTTGGCTGATCCTATCAACATCCCCAGGAAGCAAGCAGGGGTTGAGGCACTCATTTTACCCAGCCAGGACCTACAGCAGTCAGTGCTCTATCATTTATTTAGGGATGGAGAGAAAATGGCAAAGCCCTAACTAGAATCATACAGCGTGGCTATCTGAGGATTGCTGAGCCCAAACCCCATTGTACAGGTGCTGAAACTGAGGTCCAAGAAGGGAAAGGGGCTGGCCAAGGGCCACATACCAAGTAAGCAGCGGAATCAGGACTAGAAGTCTGCGTAGCTTCTGCCTTCCAGCTTCCCAGGAAGCCTCCCTTGAGAAAGGTGAAAAGGTAGCAGAAGTGAGGCTGGAATTTAGGGGCATGGAGGTAAGGACAGGGCAGCACTGCCTCCTCAGACCTGCCCCACCCCAGCTCCCAGCCCTCACACTGCTCATGGGTGCGGTCAAACCTGCCAAACCAGTCTCTGTGCCAGAGCCGAGTCACAGAGCCCAGAGCTGCAGCGGTGTGAGTGAGGCTGTGGACACCAAAAACCAGGGGTCAGGAAAGACACAGAGAGGCTCTTCCAGGCCTGCTAGCTGAGGCCACATGGCCATTGCCTGGAGAGAGGATGGGCGCTCACCACTGAGCGGCTCCACCACCAGGAATGGCGCACAGCAGGACTTACCAGGCCTCCTGTCCCCATTAGGCACAAAGGCCTGCCCTCTGCATCGCCCTCTCCTCTGGGCACTCAACCTATCAGCTGTCTGCGTCAGTTGGGCAGGAAACGTGACAGGAGGCAGGGAAACATGACAAATGACATGGAGACACTTTTACCCCCCAACCAAAGCACCAGGATAAAATGTGGCCACTAGAAGAACCACTAGATTGAGTAATCATGTGGAACAGAACTACTGCCACATTGACTCACATCAGCATATGATATGAGCAAGAAATAAAACTTTGCTGCAGTAAAACACTGAGGTTTGAGTGTTGTTTGCTATAACTAGTATTATTTATGTTGACTTATGAGTAGACTTGCTGGATCACAGGCTATGTGTATGTCCCAATTTACTAGAAAATAAAATTTTACAATTATTGTTGAAAAAAAAAAAAAAACCTGGCCGGGTGCAAACACGCTGTATCCTTTGCCCTCCCCCACACCACGAGCAAGGCCCAGAAACAGCTGAGCACACAATGCACTTGTGCAGGGAGTGGTCAGTAGATCTGGGTCCCAGCATAGTTTGGTGGCACTCAGCAAAGTCTTGGGGAAAGAGGCCCCTTCTAGGGCTTTGGTTTCACTACCCTTCCTGAGGTAGGACTAGGTTAACTGCATAGTTTTCAGGGGCCTTGAAAGTCTGCTCTCACTCCACCTGCACTCCAGCGCTCCCCACTTCCTGCCCAAAGGAAAGCATAAGAGGTTACACCCACCAGTGTGTGGGGTCTCTGCTGGACAGGTCTGGCTCCTGTGTCAGGGGCTGCCTTGATGGAATCTGTTCCGTCAGCTCTGAGAAGCCAGCAGGAGACTCCTCAGGCTAAAGTATGGGGGAGCTGATGAGCTACCCATCCCAGAGGTCACTTCCAGGGCATGTGAGACCCAGGAGCCAACTGCTAGGCAGGAAGGGACCTTGGAATCAGCCTGGGCTCCTGTGAGCACATGAGACATAGGCCAGGCAAATGCCCCACAAATGCCAGGGACTGTTCTCATATCCCAACCAATCCTCTCCTTTGGTAGATGGGGAGGAAGAGAACCCGAGAGTCAAGGACCAGCCTAAGGTCACCCAGCAAGGCCATAGCAGAGGCAGGATCACAGCCCAAGCCTGACCCCCAGCCCGGGGCTCCCAGCATATACTACCTTCTCCAACAGAGGTATTTTTCCAAATTCAAAATCATGCATCCCATGGAGGAACCAAGAGACATCTTTGTCACTACCCCTTGGGAAATGCCAGAGAATGGTATGAAGTTCTGCTTTCGGGCTGCTATAAAAAAACACCATCAACTGGGTGGCTCATAAACAACAAAATGTGTTTCTCACACTTCTGGAGGCCAGAAGTCAAAGATCAGGGTGCCAGCAGATTCAGTGTCTACTGAGGGCTGCTTTCTGCTTCAGCGATGGTGCCTTCTAGCTTGTCGTTATATGGTAGAAGGGAAAGCCGGCTCTCTGAGATCTCTCTTTTTTTCTTCGTGTCAGACAGGTAATATGCTGACACTGTAACAAGGTTCAAAGGTGGCATATCTCACACATGTGTGTGAACACCCAATCATCATGCTCAGGAACCACAAAAGGCTCTGAGATCTCTTTTACAGGGGCATTCTTCCATTCATGAAGGTGGAGCCCTCATGACCTCATTACCTCCCAAAGGCCCCACCTCCTAATGCCATTACCTTGGCGGTTAGGATTTCAGCAAATAAATTACAGGGGGACACAAACATCCAGACCATAGCATGTGTTTACTTGCCATGTTCGCCTCTCTCAGTACATAGGACAGTGTCTGGATTATGGTAGGAAGTCAATAAAAATTTGCTGACTAAATCAGGACCCAATGGAGGAGCAGCTGGAGGCAGAATCCATTTCCAGGCCCAAGCACTGGGGTGGTAAGTAGGAGAACGAGAAACAGATGAGAGAGAAAATATGAATCTGGCTGTCCAGACTCAGGCTCCAGCCAGGCTACATCAAACAGGCAGGGACACGGTTGGCCTAGAGCTTCAGAAATCCTGGGTTCAAAGGCAAAAGGCAGATTGCCCCCATCATGCTGAATGAATGGACTTCAAGGCCTGTGTGTGCTTCTGTGGCTTGCCAAGTTCACGGGCCAGTCCCTCTTTGCTCACTCAGTCTCCAGCTGGACTGACTGCCCTTTTCCTCCTCTGTACTCTGTAGTCTGGTGTGTAAGACTCAGCACAGCCTCTGGTTTTGAATCTCAGCTTCACCAACACTTAAGCAAATTATGACACCTTTCTGTGCCTCTGTTTTCTGATCTGCCAACTAGGGATTATACTATGACCTATTTCTTAGGATGAGGATTAAATGACTTTAAGTCATACAGAAATGAATCACTTATAACCATGCCTGGCTTAGAGTAGGGGGTTGATGAATGGTCATCTGTTTTAATGGTTATTAGCGCTTAGTAATAATGTTACTGACAGTTTCTAGCTGTGATCAGTTGAAGGCCAGAACAGCAATGTCAGGGGCTGACTCAAACTGAAGAGGGCCACTTGGAGTGTGAAACAAGGACTAGCTTGCTCTGGGAGAGAGCACACCTGGGCTCAAGTTCGCCTCTATCAGGCTCACCACGTGACAAGCGCAGAGGGTTCAGAGGAGGAGGGTGGGCAGGGAGAGTGGTATTGAAGAATGGGCTGAGATGGGCTTACCCTGGATGGAGGGCAGTGAGCAATCTATCATTGTTCCTCCCCTGCTTAAAATTCATCAGTGACTCCTCCTGTTCTTCTGAATCAAAGCCAGCCCTAATCTCATCACAGGATTCCAGGGTATTTTGGACTGGCATGAAGATACCCTGCCCCACCTTGCCCTTTATTATTATTATTATTATTATTATTATTATTATTATTATTGAGATGGAGTCTTGCTCTGTCATCCAGGCTGGATTGCAGTGGCTCAGTCTCGACTCACTACAACCCTCCCAGGTTCAAGCAATTCTCCTGCCTCAGCCTCCCCAGTGGCTGGGATTACAGGTGCGTACCACCATGCCCGGCTGATTTTTGTATTTTTAGTGGAGATGGGGTTTCACATGTTGGCCAGGCTGTTCTCAAACTCCTAACCTCAAGCAACCTGCCCACCTCAGCCTCTCAAAGTGCTGGGATTACAGGTGTGAGCCACCACACCCAGCCATACCTTGCCCTTTCTTTTGGCTATGTTTCTGATCCTCCCTGGTCCAATCAGCTGTCAGCCTCCTGGGCAGTCACCCTGCTCTCCCCAGGGCTGGTCAGAGCCCCTTCGGGCACTGCAGCCCCTGAGCCCGCCGCTGCTCAACTCTAATCACACCACGTTGTCCATGCTTGATTCTTCTTCTGAGTCTCCCTCTTGACTATGAGGAATGAGAGAGGTCTTGTCACATTTATATCAGTTTCTCAGCATCCTCAGGGACAGCTCAATTATAGAAGTGCTTGGTTAAGGTTTGCTTAATGAATCAAGGGCTGGAGGAGATAGCAGAAAAACTTATTTCAACCCCCTAAAACTCTAATCAATTGCCCTGTGTGAGTCATTTAATCTTTCCAGGCCTCTGTTTCTTTATCTGTTCAATGAGGATCATTATTCTTGCCCTGCCTCCTCCACACACAGCTGCTGTGAGGATCAAATAAATGTGCTTTTTAAGATGTTCTTGCCAGGCGTGGTGGCTCATGCCTGTAATCCCAGAACTTTGGGAGGCCGAGGCAGGCAGATCACCTGAAGTTGAGAGTTTGAGACCAGTCTGACCAAGATGGAGAAACCCCAACCTTACTGAAATACAAAATTAGCCGGGTGTGGTGGTACACGCCTGTAATCCCAGCTACTCCATAGGAAGGAGAATTGCTTCAACTTGGGAGGTGGAGGTTGTGGTGAGCCAAGATCGCACCATTGCACTCAAGGCTGGGCAACAAAAGCAAAACTGCGTCTCAGGAAAAAAAAAAAAAAAAAAAAAAGATGTTATTATATCAAAACAAAGTTTTTAAGTAAAATAAATTAATTAATGTTACCTCTATTAATGCATTCATTCAACAAATATCTATTAAGCACCAACATGTGCAGGGCATGCTCTAATATGTTCTCAGGTATTCTTTTTTTAAAAAAATTGAGATATAATTTATGTGCCATAGAATGTACCACTTTACAGCATACAATTCATTCCTCTTGAGTATATTTACATACAGAGTTGTGCAATCATCATCACTAATTCCAGAATTCCAGTTGTTGCTGTTAAGTGCTGAGCTGTAACCTACAACGCTCCTTAGGAAGCTGGGCCTCTGGTTCTGGTTTGGCCCAGATGCTACTTTTCTGGGAAAGCCTAGGGTACCCCTTGGAAGGATTTCTCTGGAATAGAAGTAGGCACTCAGTACACTCTGTGTTTCATTTAATGAAAGAAAGCGGTAGATTTTCCTGGGGAAAGGCCCATCGTATAAGCCCAGTTCAAGCTTTTTCCTAGCCTTGCTTCTCTAAGCTGTCCTGAAGGCAGCGACTGTGCTGACCCCTGCCTCAGTTTCCCTATCTACTCCCTGAGCAGCAAGCAGGCTGAAACCCATTCCTCCAATAGCCCACAGAGGGATGCCCCCTAACAAACGGCTAATCTTGTCCACCTTGTCAGAAGGAAAAGTCTAGCCTGTTACGTTAGCTGAGATTGGCAAGAGCAATTAGTTAGGGCTGGATTTGGGGAATGCTCAAATACAGAACTGGTGAGTGAGGCTTTACTCTGGAGGCCTTAGGAAGCCTGGGAAGATCTGAACTCAGACCTTCTGAGTTCTGGGCTGAACCAGAGAGGGTTCCTGGAGGTGGAGAAGGACTAAGAGGCCAGCCAGAGGCTCTCCCAGTAGCTGTCAGCACTGGGCACTGAGAATAAGGGTCAGGTTTCCTGGACACTGGCTTCTATCTTCTAGCCCTGCTCCGCCAGTATCATCTGTGTAACCCTGGAGAAGTCACTTACGTTCTCCGAGCCTCAGTTAACCTACCCACAAAATGGGAATAATTATGCCCTCCCTGCCTTACCTCTCAGGATTACAAGGAAAATCAGATAAGATGATACACTGAAAAACCCTTTGTAGAAAAAAAATATAAAGGACTTTGATTCTAGTTCTAGTGTGAGCCAGGTGATAAGGACCATGGGGTTGAAGGACCCTAAAGAAAGAATTTCTCTGCCCTTCTCTGCCTCCTTTTCCCTTACAGAAATGCTGGAATCCCTTCAAGAAGGACTGAAGAAATCCAGGGATTCCAGAGACCATAAGAGTCACAGAAGAAATACTGGATGTCTGGACCTTATGTGGGTGACATTCCTGAGGCCTGGGTCCCCCAGAGACACCCCTCTGGCTCTCAGGCAAGCAGCAAGCCAGGAGGAATGATCTGTTACCACATAGGGGAGAGGCTGGAGAGCAGCAAGGGTATCCAGAGTCAGCATTCAGAGCTGCTGCCACAGGAGGAGGAATTGACAGTCAAGAACAGGGGAGAGAAGGAGCTGTTTTCCATGTTGAGTCTCCACGCTATGTCCCTCCTTCAAGACTCAGTGACACAGCCATTCATATTTCATGTGATAACTACATTTGCATCACTTTCCTTCTCTGAACCCCAACTTTCTCATCTGCAAAATGGGATGATAAAACCCCTGACTCACTGTGAGTCCAGCTCAACAAAAATAACTGCTATTCTTCTATCCTTGGAAACCAAGAGAGCTCCTAGCACTACATCATACTCTTTCCCCTGATTTCCCACCTGTGCTGTTTGGAGAAAAATCCAAAGGCACTTTAGGGACAGAGCCCAGGCCTCTGGGGCCATTATCCACCTTCCAACAAACAGATGAGTTTAGCTAAATGACGGCACAGGAAGAAGGAGCCCCTTCATGGGTGAGAGGCACGTGCTTTAACCTGCTGTCCAGGGAGGACCTGGAGAACCCTCTCTCTCATCAAGGCTGCTAGAGGTCATTCTGGTGTCTGGAGCTCTGTGCTGTCTGGAGAAAGTGCTGATCTTTGGGGAATGGACCATTCTTCCCTTCCCTCCATTCACCACCAGGAAGAGGGGAATGAAGCACTGACGGTTGTTGGTGCCCAGGTGCCCTTGTCTACCCTCCAGATAGGGCCTGCCCACCTCACATCGGGAGGTAAGGAAGGAACTGGGCACCTGTGTTGAGCTGTCCTGGAGAAGATCAAACCTTTTCACATCTCTGAAGAGAACAGTCTGGAAGAAGGAGGCACCATGTGTGGGGCCTGAAAGCACAGCTGGCCGCAAACATCCCTCATCCTCACCCCCACCTTAGCTCTTTGGTTCTCCCAAACACTATCCCTGCTTCTCTCTCCAAACCTTCCTGGAGACTCCTCCCTGAACCAAGTGTCCAAATCCTATTACCCTTCAGCCCAGATCAGATCCAACGTTCCCTTCTCCCACGTTCCCTGATCTCTCTCCTCTGAACTCTGGTTGCATTTTTCCTGTACCTCTTAATGGCAATTTGCATGCTGACTGTGTCTTGGTCACATCTGCACACATGTATTCCCCCCTAGGGGACACAGCTGGCGGCAGTGGGTCCTGGTACAGGCTCTGGAGCTAGGCAGACCTGAACTCAAATACCAGCTTTGCAGTTTCTTAGTCATGGGACCCTGGGTAAGTCATTTATTTCCTCTGAGCCTCAGTTCCCCCTGGAAAATGGGGACAATAACAGAACCTACTCTCTAGAGTTATTGTTACAATTATTATTATTATCATATTTTTGAGACAGTCTTGTTCTGTCGCCCAGAACTGGAGTGCAGTCATACAATCTCCGCTCACGGCAACCTCCATCTCCCAAGTTCAAGTGATTCTCCCGTCTCAGCCTCCTGAGTGGCTGGGATTACAGGTGTGCACCACCACACCTGGCTAATTTTTGTATTTTTAGTAGAGACAGGGTTTCACCATGTTGGTCAGGCTGGTCTCAAACTCCTGACATCTATTGATCCACCCACCTCGGCCTCCCAAAGTGTTTGGATTACAGGCGTAAGCCACCGTGCATGGCCTGTTGTTGCAATTAAATGAGATAATACACACAAAGATTTCAACATGGAGCCTGGCACAATGTTAGTAATATGACTTATTGTGATGGTGACCATTCAGGCAAGTTCATGGATGATTTGTCTCGACATCTCCTGAAACACCTAACGCAGAGCCATATGCTGGCTGGATGGATTTGTATGGAGGTAGATGTGTGCATTGCATAGGGAAGCCCTTTCCAACAGGCAGAGCAGTGCAACTGGAGCTTGGGCTGCCTCTGTAGGTCATGAGCTCTGTACATACAAGCAGAGGCAAGATGGCCGCTTGGTCTACCACACAGAGGCTGGAGATGCAGTAGTCAGAGCATGGGTTCTATAGCCAGACCCCTTGGGCTTCAAACCCAGCTCCATTACTTACTCAAAGTGTGGCCTTAACTGGACCTCAGTTTCCTCATATATAATAGGGGGAAATAACAGTAATAATAAGACCTACCCAAAACACTGTCATGAGAGCTAAATGAAAGAATACACATAAAGCAACAGAACGTGCCTGGCACAGGAAGAGTAATTCAATGCACATTAGCTATTGTTATTACTGTTGGTATTCGCATTACTATAACTGAAGAGGGGAGTTATAGCCCTTTGCAGGTCTACGAGCTGTTACAACCAAGGGTTCCACTAATATCTCAGCATGTTCTCATGGTCTGCCAACTGGCTTCTACTCCCCTTTTGTCTGGGGCTAGCTCTGCCCCTCCATTAGCTACATGGGTAGGCACCTGACCCACACCTGGCCACTCGGAATATTACTACCCTGCCAGCAACAGTGATTAAACCACTCAGAGTCCTTCCCTTGGATTGACATATAGACTCTGGAAGAAAGAGTCTCCGTTTTCTGTTTGGATTGCTGAGCTGGAGCAGTGGACAGCTTAAAAGGGAGAGATAAGCAGTGATGGCAGAGAGAGAGCGTCAACCTGATTCCTCATTCTTCAGTCCCATGAACTGCCCCAGGATCCGTTAAAGTCATTTTTTGGTTTAAAGTCACTTTTTTTTGAGATGGAGTCTCGCTCTGTCACCCAGGCTGGAGTGCAGTGGTGTGATCTCGGCTTGCTACAAACTCCGCCTCCTGGGTTCAAGCAATTCTCCTGCCTCAGCCTCCCAAGTAGCTGGGACTACGGGTGCGTGCCACCATGTCTGGCTAATTTTTTGTATTTTTAGTAGAGACAGGGTTTCACTGTGTTAGCCAGGATGGTCTCAATCTCCTGACCTCATGATCTGCCTGCCTCGACCTCCCAAACTGCTGAGATTACAGGCATGAGCCACCATGCCCGGCCTAATGCCACTTTGAGTTGAGTTTTTGTCACTGGTTTCTGAAAAAAAGCCATGCCCAATTGTATAGATCCTAAGATAAGGTCAGTGCTGGCCATGGGCAGGGCCAAGCAGAAGCCAGTATTATAACTACTTTTATGTATGTGGCACCACCCCTATCATCTGGGTTACGGTAAGCAGTTTTCAAAGCATGTTCTCAAGAATACCCTGACCCAGTGGTCTTAAGACCCTGCTTCCCAGAGCCCTGAGAATTTACAGAGGTATCTCCAAAAGCACCTGGGAAACTAAGAGCCATGAGGAGGGCAAAATTCTGGGTAAACTGCCCTAGAACCAGACAAGTTCTGCTACAAATGCTTACAATATTGGGTTTCTGCTGCCCAAAGAGATATAAAAACTCTATTCGAATTGACACTTAGAAGAGCGTACAGCAGTAGCTAGGGCTAATGTGTTCATCTGCGTTCTAAAGAAGGAGAAACGAGGGTTCAGAAAGGGGACGTCATGAGACCATCACAGCAGAGGAAGGACTTGTACATGGGGCTCTAGACTCACAGGCCGAATAGCTCTGACTGCACCCAGCTGCCTGTGAAAGTCTATTATCTCTCCTGTTTCCTGTCTCCTGCAATAAACTGATGGTGGTTAGTACCTAGAGTCTCATCTTTCTTGGCTCTGACTCCTACAGAATTGTCTGCCTCTGAGCTTGGCAACTTGAAAGGCTTTAGGAAGCTTGAGGAATGTGTGGAATAAATGTATGAGCCGATCTCAACCTCCCCTTACCTAGCCTGCCTCCCCTATGCGCACATACTCTGAGCTCCCGGTCTCCCCACACGTGTACCCAAATGTCAGGGAAAGGCTGGGCAGGCCCCTCCCGGGAACTCCTAATCCACCTCCGCTGTCCTGGCTGTGCTGTGGCTGTGGACAGAGGATTCCTTGTTCCCAGTGCTTCCTGCCCAGAGATCTCCATGGGGCCCATGTAGGAAGGAGCCAGATCACTCCTTTTAACTGAGCTACAGTCACCCTCTACCCCCACCACTCCCAGGAGCAACATGCTCACAGCTCTGCCCACCATTCATTCTACCTGCCACAGCCTGGCTCGGCCCCACTTCATCCCCCATAGTACCCGCTCCCTACATGTGCGTGCACATGTGCACACACACATGCGCACACACACAGAGAAATGGAAAGCTCTCCTAGGGGTACAAAGATACTTCACAACAAACCAAAATAAAAAACCAGAGGATTCCGGAATGACAACATCACAGCCCTGGCAGTTGTGCCTTACTAATAACCCCACAGTGACATCTACATGCTACTTCGAAATTTCCCAATCAACTTAACTCCATTGGCTGAGTTCCCTCTCTCCTCCCTCACCCTGCCAGAGTCACAGCACCTCCCAGTTGGGAAGAAGCTTTGACACACCCCAGGATAATGGTTTCCAAAGTGTCTCACACAAAGCCAAGAAAGGGTCAGCTGCATTGTCTGGGGGCGGCTGGGGGCTGAGGAATTAGCCAGCCCTCCACCAACTCCAACCTGCACGCCAAACCCTTCAGCTGCTTTGCACCTTGAGATTCTTTGGAGTGCACTGGAAAAGATTTCCCTGCTGGAAAGACTGAAAACAACTCATTTAGTCTGACCCTCCTTCCAGGCCCAGCGCCATCCTTCACCAGCCATGGTGGCATGGATGAGCAATAGAGGCAAAGCCGTTATTGAATACAGAGCTTGATGAATATGCATTTCAGCCCCTACCCCAAAACAAGCGAAAACCAGGGAGAGCCACCGTTTTCAACTCCACCAGAAGCAGGTGGCCTAGACAAGGCTCACACCTCCCCAGCAGTCAAACATGTCAAAATCAAGAGCCCGAGGGCCTGGAAGACCTCTTCACCCAACCTCAGCAGGAAAATAATAAGGCTGTGCCTCCAGAACACTCACCCCTCCTCTGTCCACACCAGCTCCCCGGGGCTAGAAGGTCTGTCAGTCAGGCACCTAGAGGGAGGACACAGCATTAGCTCCTCAGAACAGCCCAGCCAGCATGTGCTGGAAATTGAGAGGCTGGCATTTGACTCTCTGAGGCACCTTAGGAGAAGTTGCTGAACCTGTTAAACACAAGGCCTTAGGACAAGCCAGAGAGCAAAAGAGAAAGTAACAAATATCCAGCTGAAGCAGCGGCAGGGGCCAGGCAGCGAAGGGCCTTGGAGGCCAAAGTGAAGATTCCCTCTTTATTCTAAGAGCAAAGAGAAGCCACTGACTTGCAGGGTAGAAACTGGCCAGGAGAGGGGCAGGGGAAACTGCAGGAGCATCAGTTAGGAGGTTTGTGATTGTCCAGGGAAGATATTATGAGGGCCTAGGTTAAGGTGGTTGCAGAAGAGATAGAAAGAGGTGTACTAGGCAGGGCGCAGTGGCTCACACCTGTCATCCTAGCACTTTGGGAGGCCAAGGCAGATGGATCATGAGGTTAGGAGTTCAAGACCAGCCTGGCTAATACAGTGAAACCCGACTCTACAAAAAATACAAAAATTAACCGGACATTGTGGTATGCGTCTGTAGTCCCAGCTACTCTGGAGGCTGAGGCAGAAGAATCCCTTGAACCCAGGAGGCAGAGGTTGCAGTGAGCCGAGATCGTGCCACTGCACTCCAGCCTGGGCGACAGAGCGAGACTCCAACTCAAGAGGTATTTAAGAGGTGGTATCCCCAGAACTTGCTCGTGGACTAGATGTACAGGCAGGAGGGGGGTCCCCACCTTCAGGTGCCTCCTCAGGTGCCATGGTTATACCCCCAGCTGTCCATTTGACCTATCCTTGCCTCAGTCTCCCCATCTGTGAAATAAATATGGTTGGAATCAGTGATCCCTCAGGATCTTTTTAGCATTCATATCCTGTTCTGGTGTAATTCACTCAGAGTATGTAAGTCCTTTTTCAATCTTTATTGAGCTCCAACCACAGGTCGGGTTTAGTATGCAGTGGGGCAGGAGATCAGAGAGAGAAGCGTCAGGCACTCTGGACTCACACACTCAGAACAGCCAGTCTCCAGATGGGAAGAGGTGTTCCTGCTTCATGTAGAATATGAGAATCGGGTGAACAGGAAGAATGTACAGTGATTTATGAGCTTAGACTCTGGAGTCACTCAAACCTAGTTTGAATTCTGGTTCTAACATTTACTAGCTATGTGACCCGGGGAAGTCACTTTACTTCCTCATTTAGAAAATAGGAGTAATAGTGTCTGCGCCTGGGGCTAACAGCAGGGACTAAATGAGATGACACCTGTGAACAGCTCATCATGGCGCCTTCTCACAACTGTCTAAGAGGTAGCAGCCCCATTCAAAGATGGGGAAACTGAGACCTAGAAGGATGAAATGACTCACTGAAGACCAGGTGGTGAATAAGTGGCAGAACTGAGACCTCAACACTGGTGGCTGAGGTCTGGAGCCCAGCTAAACCACTACGTTGTACATATACCATTCTCATTCCTGCTTTTCAGATGAGGAAGTTGACAAGTGAATAGGCCAGATGCGGTGGCTCATGCCTGTAATCCCAGAACTTTGGGAGGCCGAGGTGGGCAGATCACGAGGTCAGGAGACAGAGATCATCCCGGCTAACACAGTGAAATCCCGTCTCTACTAAAAAAAAAAAAATCAGCCAGGCATGGTGGCACACACCTGTAGTCCCAGCTACTCAGGAGGCTGAGGCAGAAGAATTGATTGAACTCAGGAGGCGGAAGTTGCAGTGAGCCGAGATCATGCCATTGAGCTGAGACCCCAGCCTGGGAGACGGGACTCCATCTCATAAAAAAAAAAAAAAAAAAAAAAAAAAAGGCCGGGCTCGGTGGCTCAAGCCTGTAATCCCAGCACTTTGGGAGGCCGAGGCGGGTGGATCACGAGGTCAAGAGATCGAGACCATCCTGGTCAACATGGTGAAACCCCGTCTCTACCAAAAATACAAAAAATTAGCTGGGCATGGTGTTGCATGCCTGTAATCCCAGCTACTCAGGAGGCTGAGGCAGGAGAATTGCCTGAACCCAGGAGGCGAAGGTTGCGGTGAGCCGAGATCGTGCCATTGCACTCCAGCCTGGGTAACAAGAGCGAAACTCCGTCTCAAAAAAAAAAAAAAAAGAACAGGTGACTTCTCCAAGGCCACAGAGAGAATTAAAGGTAGGTAGGAAAAGGATTTGAACTCAAGCCTACTTGATCAAAAAGCCCATGGTCTCTCTATGGATGTCCAGAAAGTAGATGTGTGTGGATAGGCTTTAAATTTCAGGGCCCTTTAAACCTGGAATAGGGACAAATGCAAATTGGGGCCAATGGGGGTGTGTGTGTGTGTATACACATGTGTGCAGCTACCTTGAGAGGAAACCAGGAGGAGCTGAGAAAACAAAAGCTGCTTTCTCAGAAGCCCTCTCTGGGGACTGGGCAGGAGAGAACAGCGCTGACAAGCAAGGCCATCCATCGTGCTGGAGCTGAGCTAGAGGCTGGATCTAAGCAAACAGAATCTGTTCCAGCTTGGCCACCAACTTGCTATGTGATCAGCAGTTCTCTGTGTCTCTCATCTCTGTTTCTTCAACTTCAGAATGAGACTGTTGTACTAAACAATGTCAAGATCCTTTCCAGTTATAGAATACTAATAAACTCTGGATTTCTGGTCAGGCGCTGCTCCTACAACCTCGAATGGTGGCATTAGCTGGTTCCAATACCACCACAATAGGAACGGGGTGTCCTGTGTTCAGGTTCTGGCTATGTCGCCACATCACTTTCCCTTCACAGACCTCAGCTCCCTCATCTGTAAATGGAATTTATCTTTGCCTGATCACTTGCAGGAAGGAAGATCCAAGGAGCTACCTGAAAGCCAAGCAATCTCTTGAGGTATCATAAAAAGCACCCCAAAAATCCCCATCCCAACTCCCACCTTCAAGCTATTTTAACTTCTTCCCCTCAGGCCAGTGTCCCCTTGAGACACATGGAATAATTGACTATGAGCTGCTGGCTGCAACAGTACTGTCATGCCAGCAGCCCCCATACCCATAATAGTAGCAACCACCACACAGCAAATATTTGACTGCTCAGGCATGCCAGGCACTGTGATAAATACTCCCTTGGATTATTTCTCAGGCCATCCCCTTAACCACCATTAGTCTCAGTTTGCTCAGATTCAGCAAAGAGAAGTGCCCAAGCTCACACACAGAGCAATGAAGGGCATAACCAAGATGAGGAGAAGACCAAAGTTCTTCATTTGCCATCAGAAGCCCTGATCTGACCCTCGAGGCTATGGGGCTGTCCAAGGTAACATTCTACTAAGGGGCAAGGCCTTGGCTGGGGTGAGGTGGAGAATATCTGTCCTTCATTGACCTCCCAACCTTCCCCAAATAACTAGACTTTATATAGTCTCCTACTATTAATCAAATGTGTCCAACTCAACTCTGGCTACAATAGTGTTGTCAAATAGAAATATAAGGTGAGCCACATACATAATTTAAAAGTTTATAGTAGCTACATTTTACTTTTTACTTTATTATTATTATTATTATTATTTTTTTTTTTTTTTTTTTTTGAGATGGAGTTTGGCTCTTGTTACCCAGGCTGGAGTGCAATGACGCGATCTCGGCTCACCGCAACCTCCGCCTCCTGGGTTGAGGCAATTCTCCTGCCTCAGCCTCCTGAGTAGCTGGGATTACAGGCACGTGCCACCATGCCCAGCTAATTTTTTGTATTTTTAGTAGAGATGGGGTTTCACCATGTTGACCAGGATGGTCTCGATCTCTTGACCTCGTGATCCACCCGCCTCGGCCTCCCAAAGTGCTGGGATTACAGGCGTGAGCCACCACGCCCGGCTATTATTATTATTATTTTAAGATGGGGTTTCACCATGATGGCCAGGCTGGTCTTGAACTCCTGACCTCAGGTGATCCACCCACCTCAGCCTCCCAAAGTGCTAGGATTACAGGCATGAGCCACCGCACCCGGCTTATTTTATTTTTTTTGAGTCAGAGTCTCGCTCTGTCACCCAGGCTATAGTGCAGTAGCACAATCTTGGCTCACTGCAGCCTTCCCAGGTTGAAGAAATTATCGTGCCTCAGCCTCCCAAATAGCTAGGATTACAGGCATGCACCACCATGCCTGGCTAATTGTTAGATTTTCAGTAGAAAGAGTTTCTCCATGTTTCCCAGGCTGGTCTTGAACTCCTGGTCTCAAGCAATCTGCCTGGCTTAGCCTCCCAAAGTGCTGGGATTACAGGCCTGAGCCATCATGCCTGGCCTTAGTAGTTACATTTTTAAAAAGCACAAAGGAATAAGGGAAATTAATTTTCATAATATATTCATTTAACCCAATATATCTATCTCAACATGTAATCAATGTAAAAAAATACTAGGCCGGGCGCAGTGGCTCACTCCTATAATCCTAGCACTCTGGGAGGCTGAGGCGGGTAGATCATGAGGTCAAGAGATCAAGACCATCCTGGTCAACATGGTGAAACCCTGTCTCTACTAAAAATACAAAAATTAGCTGGGCATGGTGGCGCGAGCCTGCAGTCCCAGCTACTCGGGAGGCTGAGGCAGGAGAATTGCTTGAACCCAGGAAGTGGACGTTGCGGTGAGCCAAGATCACGCCACTGCACTCCAGCCTGGGTAACGAGAGCGAAATTCTGTCTCAAAAAAATAAAATACTATAGGCCTGCCACTATGGTTCACGCCTGTAATCTCAGCACTTTCAGAGGCTAAGGTAGAAGGATCCCTTGAGGCCAGGAGTTCAAGACCAGCCTGGCAAACACAGCAAGACCTTGTCTCTACAAAAAATAAAAAAATTTAGCATTTGAGGTGACACATGCATATAGTCTCAGCTACTAGCTGAAGTAAGAGGATCCCTTAAGTCTAGGAGTTGAGGGGTTGCAGTGAGCTATGATCGTGTCACTCGCTCCAGCCTACAAAACAAAGTGAGAACCTGTCTCTGAAAAAAATGAAAACTAAAATTAAAAAGACTATAGAGATATTTTACATTTCTTATTATATGCTCTTCTAAATCCAGTGTGTATTTTATACTTATAACACATCTTGATTCAGATGCTAAATATTCCTAAGATATTTAGATTCTCCTTGCCTTTATAATTTTTTATTTTTATTTTTATTTTTTTGAGATGGAGTCTCACTCTGCCACCCAGCCTGGAGTGCAATGCTGCAATCTCTACCTCCCAGGTTCCAGCAATTCCCTGCCTCAGCCTCCTGAGTAGCTGGGATTACAGGCACGCGCCACCATACCCAGCTAATTTTTGTATTTTTAGTAGAGATGGGGTTTCACCATGTTGGCCAGGCTGATCTCAAACTCCTGACCTCAAGTGATCTGCCCGCCTTGGCCTCCCAAAGGGTTGGGATTACAGGAGTGAGCCACAGAGCTCAGCCGCCTTTACAATTAAAAAAAAAAAAAAAAAAAAAAAATGTATTCACAAATCTAAGTTTCAAAACATGTATAATTTGTCAGTAAATAAATGGAGTATTCTTTTAAAATATTAAATTAGTTAAAATCAAATAAAATTAAATCTTAAATAAAATTTAAAATTCAGCTGGGCATGGTGGCTTATGCCTGTAATCCTTTGGGATTACTTTGCCCAAGCTCAGGAGTTCCAGACCAGCTTGAACAACATGGTAAAACCCCATCTCTACTAAAAATACAAAAAAATTGGGCTAGGTACGGTGGCTCACGCCTATAATTCCACTTTGGGAGGCCCGCTGGATCACGAGGTCAGGAGTTCGAGACCAGCCTGGCCAACTTGGTGAAACCCCGTCTCTACTAAAAATAAAAAAAACTAGCTGGGCATGGTGGTAGATGCCTGTAATCCCAGCTACTTGGGAGGCTGAGGCAGGAGAATCACTTGAAACCAGAAGGCAGAGGCTTCAGTGAGCCGAGATCGTGCCACTGCACTCCAGCCTGCACAAGAGTGAAACTCCATCTCAAAAAAAAAAAAAAAATTAGCCAGGCATAGGTGGACATGCCTGTAATCCCAGCCACTCCAGAGACTGAGGCAGGAAAATTGCTTGAGCCTGGGAGGCCGAGGTTGCAATAAGCCAAGACCACACCACTGTACTCCAACCTGGGCAATAGAGGGAGACCCTGTCTAAACAATTCAGTTCCTCCATGGCACTAGCCACATTTTACAAGTCCACTAGCCATATGTGGCTAATGATTGCTGTATGGGGCAGCTGCAGCTCTGCAGTCAAGTCCTTGAGGGCCTGGGCTGGTGGCCTCCTTGGCCCTAGCCCAGAGCTAAGCCTTGGAGGTAAAGTTGAATCTGAATAGAATGGTATCTACTCATTTAACAAACCCCTACTGAGCCTAATATTAATATTTACCTCTGGTGCCTACACAGTGATGGTGACAGTGGGATCTGACTACCCAGTGTCCTTCACTGAACCCTCAGCCTCTCCAAATAGGACATCCTGTAGTGTTCAGAGGATGAGGCCGTGGCTCACAGGGGTAAATCACCTTCCCAAAGTCACCCAGCTTTGACTATCCAAAGCCTCAGTTCTGTCCCTAAACTTTGGCAGGGGCCTGCCCTGACGCTCAGCCTTCTAAAAGAAAGAATAAGCCTTTGCCACTATTCTCAGGGTGTCCGTATCTCCCAGTTTATTGGCAGAGAATGGCCCAGAATAAGAAACCCAATGATGAGGACAAAAGGGAAGGAGAGCAGGACAAAGGCATGGCATGGGCTGCATGGGCAGTGGTTCTGAATACAGGGCTTAGGCTGTGGCACCATCCTTAGCTCCCCCTACAAACACCCAGCAAGAAGCAAAGCCAGCAAGGTCCACTGGCTGCCTGCCCTCTGGCAGGTCTCCAGGGCTAGGCACCAGGCCCTCCCCTGTACCTCCCCTAAGAGCACTCACCCAGAGGCCCTTGGACTAGGGCCAGAGCCAGTGCTCACCTCCCAGGGTCACCTTAGCTAGAGGCAGGGGAAAGGGCCAGATGGCAACCTGCCTCCTAGGGAAGAGGGGAGAAGAGAGCCCTGGAAGCAGATTCCAGAGTAGGGAAAAGGTGGCAGGTACCAGCCAGAAAAACCTGGGTGACTCCACCCCACTCCTGGGGTGCAGCCTCCCTCCCACCAGCTCAGCAGAGTGAAACTCTCACCAGCTATTAGGTTTAACAATTAACTCTGACTGTACTTTTCATGTCAGCAGGAGATAGTTGCAACAAGAACCATCTGGGGCTAGGGGTATTTGCAAGGGGAGAGAAGCTGAGAAGAGGGAGGAGTTAACATGAAGGGAGAGAGGAGTGGCCAGTGGCCCCCTCTCCTCCTCCTTCCTATCCCTACCTGACAATGTGGGATAGTCCTCTGTGCCAAGGGGTGATGGCATAAGTTCCATAAAATCAAGGGCAGTGCCTGGCACATAGTAGGTGCTCAATAAATATTTTTAATCAACAAATTAAGGGGGGTGGGTAAACAGAAGAAAATAGGCCTGCTAAATGGGCAGACTGTTGGAGGAGAAGTGAAAGGAAGTGAAAGATGGCTTGTCCCAGGCTGAACACCTCCTTGACCCCTTTGACCCCAGGACCTCACGAGAACTGGAATGGTAACCACCCAGAGCATGCCAGGGACATGGCTTTGAAGTCCCCCAGCCCTGGATGCCACTCCTGACTCCATTATTCCTAGCTCTGGCTTTGGGAGCCCTGGTTTCTTCCCCTGTAATGGAGGTGACACCACTACATCCAGGGCTGTACAGGGCCAGGTGCACAGACACTCGGGTGCCTGTGCTGTTCTCATAGTCATGTCTCTTGCTGCTGCTTGGCAACAGCCTCCTCTTCTCAGGCCACCCCCGGATTTCCCCCACATCCCAATAGTCCCCTGGCTCCCACCTATGTGGCCCTTTCTCCTTTTCAGGAAGGAAAGCCTGGAATGATGACGGCTCTGGCCCACTCACATCCCACTCACCTGGGATCACGAACACACCCTAGCAACAGACTGCTCCCAGTTTGACGTTTGCTTGTCATTTTCATCCTCCTTGGGTTCCCTGGCCCCCTCCTCACCCTAACACAGGCCTCGGTCCACAGCCTGTCCAGAGCGTGCGGGACCAGTTCACTCAGTGTTCCTGGGTGGCATCTCCTCCTCCCAGGCCTCTGCTTCCCACCTATGGAGTGTGGCATGAGGGAGATGGATTCAGAGATCGCTTCTGCTGGTGGGCTCTGATATATAGAGATTCTGACATTTCTGGAATCATTTCGTGCTTTAACTTCAGACATCAGTGTTCAAATCCCAATCTTGGCCAGATAAACAGGCAGCCCTGCAGAAGCCTGGAACTGAAGCCCACCTGCCACTATGCTTAGCTCAAGCCTGGGAAGAGAGGGACAATCTCTCCCCACTTCACTGGTCCCTAGTCCCTCTGCCACATCTGCCATAAAGCCTCACTTTGCTCTTTTTTTTTTTCTTTTTGAGATGAAGTCTCACTCTGTCGCCAGGGTGGAGTGCAATGGTGTGATCTCAGCTGCTCACGGCAACCTCCACCTCCTGGGTTCAAGCAATTCCCCTGTCTCAGCCTTCCAAGTAGCTGGGATTACAGGCTCATACCACCACGCCCAGCTAATTTTTGTATTTTTAGTAGACATGGGGTTTCACCATATTGGCCAGGATGGTCTCAATCTCTTGACCTCTTGATCTGCCCACCTCAGCGTCCCAAAGTGCTGGGATTACAGGCCTGAGCCACTGTGCCCTGCCTAGAGCCACACTTTTCTACTCCATCTTCCCAGCAGTCTCTCTCTTGCCCTCAATGGCAAGATCATGAGTCATCACTACTCCAAATTCTTCATGGCAAAACAAAGCTTGAAGCTCCCGCTCCATCCTGGGTACCGACCCTATGCCCCTTCTGCAGGGAGAGTCTAACTCTGTTTCCACTCTGCTCTTTCCCACATCGTTCTTGAAACTCTCCAAATATGCACCCTACTTCCCCATTCTCCACAGGAAATATGGGTCTGCTCCCAGCCTGTCATTGCCCTTCATACCCTTCTGGCTCAAATGTCACCTCTAGCCTGGCGTCTATACTAATGACTTACCCCTCAACTCACTCAGCCACATTTCTGCCAGACACTGACTTCTTGCACTAGAGTCTTACTGCCAAGCTTGACCTTAAGACCCTGGAAACCAAGGAACTCCTGTCGTGACTTTTTTTTTTTTGTCTCTCACCCTGGGTCCCCCCCTCCAAGCACAACGCTCAGAATGTAGTAGATGTTTGTTGAAACAATGGTAACAACTATTAAACAAAAAAATAAATCATCATCATTTATTAGCTATGTGTTCTTTACAATGCTCTTATCAGCATTTTGCACAGAGAACTTCAGTTAATTCTCCCAAGCCCCAAATAAACTTCTCATCCCTGCCTCTTGAACTGAGAAAACTAAGGCTCAGGGAGGGGAAGTGATCTGCTCAGGGTCACACAGCCCAGATACGGAAGAATCAAGCTTGGAATTTCAGTTCTTACTCACTGCCCTAATTGGCCTCCCTCCAATCCACAAATAGAGGAGGGGCCATGTGAGAAACCATGGCCTGCTAGTGACGTGGGCCACGGGGGCTCTAAAGAGGCCAGCCCAGCCCAGGGCTGGAGGCAGATTCTGCAAATAAAACTTAGTAAGCCTCAAGAAAGCACTCATTCCGTGCACAGCCCCATTCTAGGTGCTGGGAAGCAAATAATAAGACATAAGATATCCCAGTGCTCACAACCTGGTGGAAGGAAAAAGCTACCTCCCAGAAAAAGCTAAGACCACACAGAACTCATCCCCCAGAGGGGGACAGATAAGGTACTAAAGGAATGCAGAGGAGTTAAAGACAAATTTCATCTTGGGGTGAGGGGGAGGGCTTACAAGGCTTTGTGGGACATAGGCTGGCATCTGAGCTGAGCCTTGAAAAGGCAGAGAGGAATTCAAGTGATTGGGGAATGGAGGGAGTGACATTCTTGGCAGGGAGGAACAGAGGGAGCTGGGGCAAAGACATAGGAAGCACTGGGCATGTCCCAGGAGCCTTAGGAAATTAGTTCTCACAGCCCTCCCCTTGGCACTGACATGTGGATGTCCAGCCCTGAACAGAGACCACCTTGAGCATCCCCAGATTCAGGGGTACCTTGCTCATTTATGGTGAGTGGGGACGGAAAGGGAGAAAGGGCTTGAGCACCTGGGCATGTGGTTGGACAGAAGGGTTTCTAGGGGCCAGAATGCAGGCTGTGTCCAGAATCTCTGAAGATGGAACATGCTAAAGGAGGTGATCCCCGAGTGGTGGGTGAAGCCAGGGAGGCAGCAAGAAAAAGGACAAAAAGGCTGGGCGCAGTGGTTCACGCCTGTAATCCCAGCACTTTGGGAAGCCAAGGCTCACGCCTGTAATCCCAGCACTTTGGGAAGCCAAGGTGGGCTGATCACCTGAAGTCAAGAGTTCAAGACCAGCCTGACCAACATGGAGAAACCCCATCTCTACTAAAAATACAAAATTAGCGGGTGTGGTGGCACATGCCTATAATCCCAGCTACTCGGGAGGCTGAGGCAGGAGAATCACTTGAATCCAGTAGGCAGACGTTTCAGTGAGCTGAGATCATGCCATTGCACTCCAGCCTGGGCAATAAGAGTGAAACTCCATCTCAAAAAAAAAAGAAAAAGAAAAGGATGAAGAACTTGGACTGGGCAACAGGAGACATGACTTTCAGAACCACAGATCAAAGCTGCACGGGACCTTGAGATTATCCTGTCCAACTCCCATTTTATAGCTGGGGAAACTGAGGCCCAGACAGAGGAAGGGGCAGGTCTACAGTCCCTGACTACCTTCACAGCAAAGCCAGCAACATGCTGAGAGGCATGAAAGACCAGCCCTCTCCACCCAGCTCTGCCACTGGCTCCCTGGCGACCTTTCCCTAGACATTAGGCTCCTACTCCATAAAACAACCCTGAAGACAGCGGTTCTAAAGTTTTACGGGTTGTGACTCCAAGCCAGATGGTGCCTGTGGATCCTCTCCTGGGGACAATATACACCCTTAAAATTGTGCATGCCATTTGAGAAGTTCACCAGCACCTGAGACCAGCCTTCTACAAGGGCAATCTGAGAACCATCTGTGTCCCAATCATCTTGATGGAGAGCCTGTTAGAGCAGGCTGCTTCCAGGGCCCCACCTCAGATCTGACCCCCCACCATGGAGCAGCTGGGTTGAATCTCTTGGGTGAGTCCTGGAAGAGTATTGGTTTTTTGGTTTTCGTTTCTTTAATTTTCTTCCCCCTACAACCCAAACGCCAAACCAGGATTTTTTTTTTTTCTTTTGAGATGGAGTCTCTCACTCTTTCGCCCAGGCTGGAGTGCAATGGCGCAATCTCAGCTCACTGCAACCTCTACCTCCCGGGTTCAAGCGATTCTCCTACCTCAGCCTCCCGAGTAGCTGGGATTACAGGCGCCTACCACCACGCCAGCTAATTTTTGTGTTTTTAGTAGAGGCAGAGTTTCACCGTGTCAGGTTGGTCTCGAATTCCTGACCTCAGGTGATCCACCTGCTTCAGCCTCCCGAAATGCTGAGATTACAGGCCTGAGCTGCTGCGACCCTGGCAGGGTTTGGTTTGTTTTTGTTTTGTTATTTTTAGCATGCCCACCTTTATTGCTCTTAGAGGGAGAAAAATTTGAGAAGCCCAGCCTCAGGGGAAGCCCAGGAGGGAGGGGGATGGGGTGAGGTGCTAAGTTGATCCCCCTTTTAGCTGTTTCACAAATTGAACTCTGATTCCTTGCCTATGAAGAGTGGCTCTATGGCTAGAAGTTTCAATGCCACCACTCCTTCACCAAGGTCCCTTCTGATTGAGCCACCTGCTCAGGCAGGCAGGTGGCTGGGCTGGGCCAGGCTGACCAACATAATGGTCTTTTCTTTCTTTTTTTTTTTTTTTCTGAGACGGAGTTTCGCTCTTGTTACCCAGGCTGGAGTGCAATGGCACGATCTCGGCTCACCGCAACCTCCGCCTCCTGGGTTCAAGCAATTCTCCTGCCTCAGCCTCCTGAATAGCTGGGATTACAGGCAAGCGCCACCATGCCCAGCTTCTTTTTTTTTTTGTATTTTTAGTAGAGACGGGGTTTCACCATGTTGACCAGGATGGTCTCGATCTCTTGACCTTGTGATCCACCCGCCTCGGCCTCCCAAAGTGCTGGGATTACAGGCTTGAGCCACCGCGCCCAGCCCCAACATAATGGTCTTGATTGGGGTGGGTGGAGGCTCAGCAAGCTGACTGCAGCTGCCCCGATTCCTGAGGGATACTCTGAGATCAGCAGCCCTGCCTGGGAGGGAGTCTGGACTCCTGGGCTGCACTTGGGGTGAGAACAGGTTTTCTATTCCTCCCTCTCTCCAGGCTGCCTCCCTCTGTCCCTCAGGCCAGCTCCGTCTTTTTCTCTTCTGGTGGATGTGTACCTCTGAACCGGGTCTCCTGGCTCTAGTCTCTGCTTCCCTCCTCACTTCTTCCAGAGTTCCACCTGCCACTGAGCCTGACAGCATATCCAAGCCCCCAAGCACCCTTCCGAGGAGACAGAAATGCTGCTCTTTGCAGATGCATCTTCTTTAAGTGGAAGACTGCAATGAAAAATTGAGGTGGCCAGTGACGAAACAATAACTAGGAAAAAAGTCAAGTGCATTCAGATGGGCCCTGTCCCCAACCCCCGATGCAGTGTCTCTCCTACAGGTGGGCAGCTGCCTAGAAAGAGACAGGCTCAGAGCCTTGGCGGACCCCAAGGCTGTTGCTGTAGACAGGCTGGTCTCGGAGGTGATGGCAGAGTGCAGGCCTGGGAGGCAAGATTCCTGTATTAGAAGCCCGGCTCTCAGAGTCAAGAATTTGTTCTCGGCCAGGCACAGTAGCCTCCCAAAGTGCTGGGATTACAGGGGTGAGCCACTGTGCCCAGCCTACTGTCCCCATTCCATAGAGGCTCCACTGCAAAGCCTAAATTTGGACATAGCCTTGTGGAACTAAAAGGCCACCACTATGGGAGGCCAAGGCGGGTGGATCACGAGGTCAGGAGTTCAAGACCAGCCTGGCCAAGATGGTGCAACCCCGTCTCTACTAAAACTACAAAAATTAGCCCAGCATGGTGGCAGGCACCTGTAATCCCAGCTACTCAGGAGGCTGAGACAAGAGAATCACTTCAACCCAGACAGTGGAGATTGCAGTGAGCTGAGATTGTGCCACTGCACTCCAGCCTGGGCAACAGAGCAAGACTCTGTCTCAAAAAAAAAAAAAAAAAAAAAAAAAAAAAAAAAAAACAACGGAATTGTTCTCTGAATTTGAGCAAATGCATGTCCCTCCGTGGACCCCTAAATGCTCCCGCAGACCCCATCACAGGCAGTATAGGAAAGACTCAAGAGTGCCAGTGGGCTTCGGATGGATCTAGATTGAAATCCCAGCTGTGCCACTTGCTGGCTGAGGACTGTGTAGGCCTTGGGCAAGTTATTTAGCTTCCTGTAATACAATGGTGATCGTCGTCTCTGCTGCACTTGGTAATTGTAAGGATTAAAAGACATAAGGCATGTAAAGCGCTTAGCACAGGGCCTGGCACACAGTAAGCCAATAAACATAAGCAGTTGATTATAAGTCACCAGAGTGAGCCTCTTACGAGGAAGACTCAAGACTTTCTAATTCTAGGTGGCCTCAAGCAAACCCAAACCACCCACCTGAAGTGGGCCTGGAAAGTCTATCTTTAGACCTGTAATCTGGGGACAAGGTGGGGAGAAAGCAGACAGAAGGGAGTGAGAGCAAACGAAGAGGAGGGAGGACAGGAAAGAAGAATCAAGTGGCCAAGGAGGGGCCTGGCTTCCCCAGTCTCGGGTGAAAGGAAGGTGACTTGCCAGAAACTGTCAGGACAGTGTAAGCCCTCTCTCTTTTCCAGAGCCTTCCCTAGACACACCATGGCAAGGCTTAGAGCAGGCGTCCCTAAACTACGGCCAGCCGCAGGCCGTATGCGGCCCCCTGAGGCCATTTATCAGGCCCCCCGCCGCACTTCAGGAAGGGGCACCTCTCTCATTGGTGGTCAGTGAGAGAACAGTATGTGGCAGCTGGCGGCCCTCCAAGGGTCTGAGGGACAGTGAACTGGCCCCCTGTGTAAAAAGTTTGGGGACGCCTGGCTTAGAGGGACAGGACCTGCTGAGAAATGCAACTCTGGCTGTCAACAGGGATTCTGAAGCCTTAGGTTACATCCAGACTCCAGAGCCCCACATGGCGGCCCTCCCACCAGAGTAGGCAGAGATGGTCACAGCCAGACTGATAACAAAACAACCTGCCCATTCAGCCTGCTCACTCAGAGCCCAGGGACCCCTCTTTTGGGGTTCTTCTAATCCTGACTTAGCAGGACACTCCCAACTGCATCCTCACCTCTGAAACATGTGCAGAGCTCACTCTAGGCTTCTTTCTGCCCCGAGCTCCTGCTTCTGGGCCTGAAGTTATAACTAGGGAAAAAGCACTGTTCACACTAAAGACGGGAGCCAGAGATAAGGTGTTCCAATTGCCACCAACCAACTGTGTGACTTTGTGGGTGTCAATTTTTCTCCCTGAACATCAGTTTCCCTCCTCAGGCTAATGAGAGCAATGGCAAGGACCATCTCCAAGGTCCTCCCAACCCAGACAGAAGCCACACTTCACGGGATGCCTCTGAGCACAGAGGAAAAGAGGACCTGTCTCAGGAGAGGAGCCAGCGGGTTGGGCTGGACTCTGAGGAGAATGCGGCGGATATGGCAATGGCCAAGGGTTATTATGATGATGACGATTATAATTAAAAATCACAGCTACAAACCCTTAAGCAATTTACAAAGAGCTTTCTCATTATCTCCCAGGATCGCAATTTGGTGAAGTAGGCAGGGCTGGATGATGATTATTCACATTTGACAGATGAGGAAAGTGAAGCAAGATTAGGTGACTCGTCCAACTTTCTAAGTGCAAAGAAGGGAGCGCTGAAGAGGAAGCAGTTACTGAGTGCCTACTGTGTACTACCACCACTAGGCATGCTCATATGTTAATTTGATCAAGTCTCACAACCATGACACTACTGTAGGTGCTACTGTACCCATTTCTTTCTTTTTTTTTTTTTTTTTTTTTTTTTTGAGACGTAGTCTTGCTCTGTCACCCAGCCCAGGCTGGAGTACAGTGGCGCGATCTCAGCTCACTGCAACCTCCACCTCCTGGGTTCAAGTGATTCTCCTGTCTCAGCCTCCTGAGTAGCTGGGATTACAAGTGCCCACCACTATGCCTGACTAATTTTTGTATTTTAGTAGAGCAGGGTTTCACTATGTTGATCAGGCTGTTCTCGAACTCCTGACCTCAGAAATGATCCGCCTCGGATCACTCAGATTTGAAATGTAAATCTGATCAGGTGATCTGCCCGCCTTGGCCTCCCAGAGTTCTGGCATTACAGGCGTGAGCCACCATGCCTGGCCTACTGTCCCCATTTCATAGAGGCTCCACTGCAAAGCCTAAATTTGGATGTAGACTTGTAGAAAAGGTCTGCACTCCTCCCCATCTTCCTGCATATACTGGGTCGAACAGTGTCTCCTCCCCACCCAGATGTACCTCTACCTAAAACCTCAGAATGTGACCATATTTGGAAACAGGGTCTTTGCAGATGCAATTACTTAAGTTCAAATGAGGTCATACTGGGCTAGGGTGGGTTCTAAATCCCATATGACTGGTGTCCTTATAAGAGGAAATGAAACAGGGAGAAAGCCACGTGATGACAGAGGCAGATGCAGCTGCAAGCCAAGAAATGCCAAAGATTGCTGGCAACCACCAGAAGCCAGGAGAAAGGCCGGAAACAGACCGCCCCAGAGCCTCCAGAAGGAGCCAACCTTGCTGACACCTGGATTTCAGCCTTCTAGCCTCCAGAGCTGGGAGAATAAATGTCTGTGGGTCAAAGCTACCTGGTTCGTGTGCTTTATGATAGCACCCTTAGGAAGTTAATACACTGTGTATCCTCTTTCAGTAGCAGACCTAGGTAGGAACCTCAAACTTTGTTTTTCAGATTCCCACTCATTAGGCATCTGTAAAGGAGGCTCTGGAGGCTTCTCGTGAGAAGTCACTCTCACCTCTCCTGCACCTCTCCTGCCAGGCTGTCCTGAAAACAGGCTGAAGACAGGCTTATAGAGGAAAAGGCTTCCTACAACAGCCTGTTCTAGGTGTCTGACAACCACAATGGGGCCTTCCCATTGAGCTTGTTTAGCAGCCTCTGTGTCCAGGTCTCCAGGTCAAAAGTCTTCCCCCTCCTCCCAGCCAACCATCCTCTGTCACCACCTGGAGAGCTGTGTTTTCGAAATGCAAATCTGATCCTTCCTGGTTGGCTAAATCCTCTTCCCTAGCTCCCCACCATCTGTAGGACTTGGTCAGGCTCTTTGGCCTGTGCCAGATCTGCCCCCAACCTTCCTCTCAGCCTTATCTCCAGTCATTCACTCCTCCACCCTCATCCCAGCCACTTACCACCTCCTATTCCAACCATGTGGAACTATTTGGGGTTCCCCTAAGAAGCCATTCTGCCTTTGCACATGTTGTTCAAAATACCCAGAAGGTGAAGTCCAGCCCAAACACCATCTCTCTCCTCCAGGAAGCCTTTTCCTCCATAAGCAGCCATGCCCTGGCAGCTTGCGCATTGCCCTTGTGGTGGTATTGCATCTTTATGTGTCTGCTCCCACCCTCAGACTGTAAACACTGCTGAATTCATTTCTGTTTTTCTAGGCCTAGGGCCCAATACAAAGGCCTTCAAGAATGTTGAGCTGAAATTAGCCAGGTGTGGTGGCTCACACCTGTGATCCCAGCTACTTGGGAGGCTGAGGCAGGAGAATGGCTTGAACCCAGGAGGCAGAGGTTGTGGTGAGCCAAGATTTCGCCACTACACCCAAGTCTGGGCAATAGAGTGAGACTGTCTCAGAAAAAAAAAAAAAAAAGAATGTTGAGCTGAATTGTGGAGTAGCCATAATGGTCACAATAGCTGACATGTATCAAATGTTTATTATGCACTCACATTATGCTAAGCATTTCATGTATGTTATCTCTTTTAATTCTCAAAACAATCCTATGAAACAGATACTAGTACTGGTCCTATTTTACAGTAAGGAAATGAGGAGATGTAATCACTTGCCCTAGTCCCCCCAACTAGCACATGGCAAAGCCTGAATGACTCCAGAGCCAATGCTAGTAACCACTACTAAGAATGGCAACCATCCCAATACTTTGATTTTACAGAGGACGACACGTGCCAAAAGGGGAAAGTGATTGGCCCTCAGTCATATAACAAGACATGGACCCAGATCTTTGGATTCCTCTTCCAATGCTTTTCCTCTTCTCATTCCAGCAGAATACTAATCCAAGAAGACACAGAACCCCAGCTAGGCTGTATCTCCTGAGGAGCTTCCTCCTGCCTCTGCCAGAGCAGAGCCCAGCATGAGCCTAGACACATGGCAAGTGCTCAAATCTATGGCCCAGAGATGGGAGACACAGCAGTGAAAAAGACAGGTACATCTACTTGAGAAAAGGCTGAGGCCTGCTTGGATTACACATTGTCAGGGCTTGAGATGAAACTTGGGGTATCATTTAGTGCAATCTGCCATTTTATAAATTAATTCATTTTGACAAGCTTATTGAACACAAATCATAAATCAGGCACGGTGTGGGACAGCAAGGAGATTAGTAAGCAAGTTCCTGCCCACATGGCATTTACAGTCTAGGGAAGGGAGAAAGAAAATCCAACAACAATTACAAATTCCCACAGGCCCTGTGAGACACAGAGAGCTCTAAGAATATACAACAGGGAAAACTGACTTGGCCTGGAGAGCTGGCAAAGGCCCCCCTGAGAAAGTGACTATTGAGCTGAGGTATGAAGAGTGAGAGTTAATCAAGACGAGAAGCAGGGGAAGAGTATGCTAGACAGAGAGAATAGGATGTGCAAAATTCCAGAAGCAAAAGAGCTCATGGTGCCTAGATGAACTAAAAGGCCAAAGTGGCTGGTCTCCACAGAGGTGGGTGGGAACCAGATCCTGAAGGGCCTTATAGATCAAAGTAAGAACTGGAGAAACTGAGCAGACCAGGGAACCCCCTTGCTCAGAACCTGTTCCAGAGCAAGCTGTCAAAGAGTCACTGCAAGAGTCACTGAAGGAGAAACTTGTCCCAGATCACAAGACCTGGGACTTGAAAGCAGAATTCCTAACTACCAGGTGGGGCCTGAGGGCTACTTCAGGCACCTGTGGGAGGGACAGGAGGCTTTCCAAATATTTCAATTAATAGACAATTCCTGGCTCCCTGTCTCTACCTCTCTTGAGCCTCCAGAATACATAAAAATCACCCATGTTTGTTAAAACATACATTGCTGGGCCATACCCCCAGAGTTATTGATTCCTAGATCTGGTATGAGAACCAAGAAACTGCATTTCTAACAAACTCCCAGGTGACTCTGCTGCTGTTGGCAAGGTGAAAGAACCATAGCTCTAGAGTATATGGGTGGGGAGATCAGTAGTGAGGACCATGGCCAGGATCTCTGGGGACTAGAAGGGTGAATTCCCAAACCTGGGTAACAATGAGACAAACTCGAGCAATCTGAGCAAGGGAAGAGGCCTCAAAGTCCCAAACTAGCCCACTAGTTGCTCAGCCAGGGAAATCGAGGCTAACGGAGTGTAGGCTCTTTCATATAAAGAAGCTTAATAAAAAGTGTTGGTGAAGACATAAACACATAAAGCGGTTGACTAACGTCAAAAGAAGATCCTGCCGGGCGCGGTGGCTCACGCCTGTAATCCCAGCACTTTGGGAGGCTGAGGAGGGCGGATCACGAGGTCAAGAGATCGAGACCATGCTGGCCAACACGGTGAAACTCTGTCTCTACTAAAAGTACAAAAAAAAAAAAAAAAAAAAATCCTGAGCTCACACCTGTAATCCCAGGACTTTGGGAGGCCAAGGCAGGCAGATCCCTTGAGGTCAGGAGTTCGAGACCAGCCTGACCAACATGGTAAAACCCTGTCTCCACTAAAAATACAAAAATTATCTCATGGTAACTTGGTGGCAAAAAAAAAAAAAAAAAAGAAAGAAAAGAAAAAGAAAAAGAAAAAATTAGGCTGGGTGTGTTGGCTCACACCTGTAATCCCAGCACTTTGGGAGGCCAAGGCGGGTGGATCACCAAAGGTCAGGAGTTCAAGACCAGCCTGGCCAACATGATGAAACCCCGTTTCTACTAAAAATACAAATATTAGCTGGGTGTGGTGGTGGGCACCTCTAATCCCAGCTACTCAGGAGGCTAAGGCAGAAGAATTGCTTGAACCCAGGAGACAGAGGTTGCAGTGAGCCGAGATCATGCCATTGCACTCCAGCCTGGGCAACAAGAGGGAAACTCTGTATCAAAAAAAAAAAAAAAAAAAATTAGCTGGGTGTGGTGGCATGTGCCTGTAGTCCCAGCCATTAGGGAGGTTGAGGTGGAAGAATCGCTTGAACCCAGGAGGCAGAGGCTGCAGTAAGCTGAGATTGTGCCAGTGCCTGCACTCCAGTCTGGGTGACAGAACAGGACAAAAGATCCCTGGCCCAGACTCCAGAGCTCATCAACTCCAGGCCAGCTTTCCCCATATCCTGGGAATCTGGGATTCAAGGAGGAGACAGCAAGCTCGGCTTTCCCCAGCCTCTGCTGCCTTTGGCAGGGAAACACTTTGAAGAATTGCAGAAATCTGCTGCTGGCCTCCAATCCTATCACCCATCCACCTTCCTTCCTTTTACACTTGCAGCTCCCTCTCTTTGCACTCCAAATCCTGTGTCCTATATCCTGGCAAGCCAAGCAGCAAAGGGAGAGGTGACATTATGGGGAAGAACTGGAACCAAAGGAAGAATTCTTGCACTTGGATATCCTTCTGGCAGAATGATTCCTTCATCCTGCAAGACTCTACCTCTCTCTACCCTTGTCTCACAGTCAAAATGCAATCTACCTACATTTCAGTACCAGTATCTGAAACCTACAAAGCCACAGACTAAATTCCCAAACTTCCTTTTCACTCAGTTTTTCAAAAACAGAGTGGCCCTGGACAGAATGTTTCTATCCTATTTCAGTTGGCAGCAAAATGCCACTTGTCTACAAACCCACATGCACAGACTAATATACAAACAACTACACATACATAAAAACAAATAAACCGGAACTTGTAAAAACACACACACATATACATCAAGAGATGCACTTTCACTGTTCACCATACACCCAAATGTACAAGAAGTACACAGAGGGGACACATGTGCACACACTATAGATCTAGAAATGCCTCACTGCACCAGTACTCGAAGAAAAGAGGTAAGGACATACTCAGAGGCATCTCTTTGAAAGTAGAGAGGTCTCCTGAGGAGGGATTCCTTGGAGTGAGGAGCTGGCCCTTTAAGAGAGTGGTTCTCCCTCCTAGTCCTTTCAGGGCACCTGAGCTTCTACCCACCTAACTACCCACCCACCCAGAGCGCTGCACGGGTGAGACTGGGCGCACAGGCTAGGTCTGGTGGGGGACTGGGGGAACCCAACGGGGAAAGGTCCTGGCCACAATAGGAAATTAATCCCTGAACCAGCTGGTCACCAGGCTGGAAACTGCTGTTGCTATTACTACCACCCTGCACCCACACCCACACCCACATTCACACACGCGCGCGCGCGCGCGCACATACACACACACACACACACACACACACACACACACACACGCTTCAGGCAGGACACGCCCTCCGCTCCAGCGGAGGTCAGAAAGCGGGATGCGCTGTCAGCCCCGTTCCCCACGGCCCCCGGGGTGTGGCCGCCCACCTGCCAGCAGGGAGTCTCCGCCCGACCAGGAAGGGACGCCCCCGCCGCCGCCACCCTCCGCCCGAGCCAGGTGCCCAGCTCCCAGCGACGGCAGCTCCTGGATCGCCGCCTCCACCCCTTCCTCCCGGCAGTGCGAAGACAAAGCCGCGCACACGCACACTGGGGCTACGCGGGGCTACGCGGGCGCACACCGGCCCTCACACGCGCACACAAGGGAGTCACACTGGAGCGCACACAGCGACACACACACACACACACACACACACACACTCGGCACAGGCTCCAGCCACAAGCGAAGCCACGGGCACACGCTCTCGCCCAGAGGTGTACACGCTGCTGCACATTCGGACACACCCTCTCACAGGCACATTCACCGACGGACACACGCAGACACGCGCACCCTCACCCAGATGCGCACGCACCGCTCAGCCCTGGCGCGCGAAGACACACAGGCACACACTCTCACACGCGCACACACGGTGCACACACGCACGCGCGCACCCCGAGCAGTCGCTCGCACAGCTCCACGGGCACACGCGCGCTCACACCTAACACACACTCGGAGACGTGAGCCCCACACAAGAACCCGCGCCTGTCCCGACGCGCACCAACCGAAGCCCGAGGCTCTCGGAGCCGGCCCGCCGGCCTGTCAGTGCCCAAAGACCGGAGATCTAGCTCGCCGCCCTCGGCAGCCACCCCACACGCACACGCGGGACCCGACGCCGCGGGGACCCCGGGACGCGGAGGGGGACTACGGGCGCGGCTAACCTGGCAGCGGCGGCGCGGCTTCCGGGCGCTGTCTCGAGGTCCTGGCGTCCAGCGGTCGCCCCGGCGGGCTCCTAGGCGCGCTGGAGCTGCGCAGAAATGCCCCGCTCGCTCGCGCGCTCGCTCCTGCTCTCCCTCCCACGGCGCTCAGCCCCTCTTCGCCCGCCCCCCACCCCACACCCCCTCTCCCCGCTCCGCCCCGCCCCGACCGGCTCCCCGGGAGGAGGCGGCGGCGATCCCGGCCCCTCAAGCAGCCGCGGGCGGGCGAAAGAGCAGGCAGCGGCGGCGAGCAGCCAACGCCAGGGGAGCGCCGGAGCCGCCGGAGCTGGGGCCGCGCGCCGGTCCCCGGGGAGGGAACAAGGAAGGGGGCTGAGCCCAGCGAACCTTCCCGGCGCCGGGGGCCCGCCGCCGGCTTCCCCACGTGGGCCCGGCGTCTACCTGACCCGCGGCGGGGCTCAGAGGCCCGGAAAAGAAGAGGAGCAGACCCCACCCGAGGCCCCTGTCTCCTCCCGGGTCCCCGCCAGCACCGACCTCGGTTTTCCCTGGCTTAGACTTCTTGACTCTGTGCCCGGTGCCCCGGGCTAACCCCGCGGCCGCGCGCCCAGCTCGCCGACCTAGTCTACCTCCAGCTGAGACCTGGCCCACGCCCACCCGCCTCCACGCTGCACTCCCATTGTTCCCGCGGCCAGGGCTCGCGGAGGATCGCCCAGCGCGTTCCAGCCCCTCGCAGGTGGCAACCTCTGGACTCTCTGGGTGCTCTTCAAGGGCCGAGTCCCTGGCTGTGGGTTCCCGATGCCCACCCTCCACAAGCCGAAACACACCCAAAGTAAAGGGCTTTTAAAATTAGGGTTATAACCACCACGGCCCTTATAGGCGCTCCTTTAGGTCCTGCTTGGAGTACACACTGAGGTTAGGAGAGAGGAGGAACTAACCCGTGTTCAGCGAGCCCAAGATAGCATCTAGAAGAAGATGGGGAAGGGATGAAGTGTCTCCCATCTTTAGATAAGGAAAGGAATTCCTGCCCTAGGGCTCCTAGGGCAGGGCCAGGCCCTCCAGAAGTGCCCTGAATAATGAGCCTGGGCCTCCTTTGTAAGGTGCTAAAGGCAGAAACCGAAGGAAAAAGCAAAAGTCTGGCTTGCCATGGTGGACAGGCAAGTCAGCACATATGCAAAGGCCTTCTAAGTAGCTTTCACCTACTTGTCTCACTTAAGTGGCAGCTGGGATTACCCCCATTTTGCAGATGGGAGCCCATCCTAGGCCTCCCCTCCAGGCAGCACAGAGCTTAAGTGAAGCCCAACAATTCTGGTTCTTCACTGTGGTCCACACCTCAGGTATAGGATACTAAGAGCAAATGCAAAGTGAAGCAGCTGAGAACATAAGAAAGCAGGGAGGAGAGGCAGGGTTTGGGCCTCCAAGGACTTACACACACTAAGGGAGGGCAAAACTAAGGGAACTGAGGCCCCAAAGAGGGACTGAACACGGCTTGTCCAGGAAAAAAGATTATGATTAACAATAAGAACACGTGCTAACTTCGGCAGCACATATACTAAAAATTGGAAAGAACTGATAGGCTGAGCCCGGTGGCTCATGCCTGTAATCCCAGCACTTTGGGAGGCTGAGGCAGGCTGATCACCTGAGGTCAGGAGTTCGAAACCAGACTGACCAACATGGAGAAACCCTGTCTCTACTAAAACTACAAAAAGTAGCCGAGCGTGGTGGCACATGCCTGTAATCCCAGCTACTAAGGAGGTTTAGACAGGAGAATTGCTTGAACCCAGGAGGCAGAGGTTGCGGTGGGCCGAGATCGCACCATTGCCCTCCAGCCTGGGCAACAAGAATGAAACTCCATCTCAAAAAAAAAAAAAAAAAAAAAAAAAAAAAAAAAAAAGAACCGGTAATAACTAACTTGTTTGTTGGAACACTTACTGTGTTATTCCAGTTCTTGTTCAAAGAGTTTTATTTGCATTAACTCATTTAATTCTCACAATAACACTAGAAGTTATTCTTATTCCCACATTATGCACATGGTAACAAAACACAAAGACATTACATAGCTTCCAAAGTGGCAGAGCTAGGATCCAAACTTGGAAAACTGACTCCCAAGCTTCCATTTTTTTTTTTTTTTTTTTTTTCTTTTTGAGACAGACCCTCACTCTGTTGTCAAGGCTGTAGTGCAGTGGCACGATCTCGGCTTACTGCAACTTCCACCTCCTAGGTTCAAGTGATTCTCCTGCCTCAGCCTCCTGAGTAGCTGAAATTACAGGCATGCGCCACCATGTCCAGCTAATTTTTGTATTTTTAGTAGAGACAGGGTTTCGCCATGTTGGCCAGGCTGGTCTTGAACTCCTGGACTCAAGTGATTCACCCACCCTGGCCTCCCAAAGTGCTGGGATTAGATGTGTGAGCCACCTAGCCCAGCCCCAAGCTTTCATTTTTAACAAGCACGAAACAGACTGAAGCAGCAGCCTTGAAAGGGAGGCAAAGACATTTGAACTACTAGAGCACCCAACTCAGCAGGACTTTTTTATTTTTTTAAGAGACGGGGTCTCAATATTTTGCTCAGGCTGGAGTGCAGTGGCTATTCACAGGCGCAATCCCACTACTGATCAGCACATGAGTTTAGACCTGCTCTGTTTCTGACCTGGGCCAGTTCACCCCTTCTTCGGCAACCTGAGTGGTCCCCTGGTCCTGGGAGGTCACCATATTGATGCCAAACTTAGTTCGAACACCCGATTGGCATAGCGCACTACAGCCCAGAACTCCCGGACTCAAGTGATCCTCCAGCCTCAGCCTCCTGAGTAGCTGGGACTACAGGCACATGCCACTGTGCCCAGCAACATTTTTTTTTTTATTGATATCTTCTGTCTTCTGTGTAGTTACCTGGTACCCAGCAGAGCACCTAGAATATAGACCTAATTTGTTAAATGACGGCACAACTGCTACCTGGTGCTGGAGAGCAGGGTGCCACATAGAGGGCTCAGTTGCAGGCCTCTCTGCTCTGCTGGGCATTTTTATCAGTTGGTTTTAAATGAAGCTGAGGAAGGTACAAAGCGTTGATGAAATCTACTGTTGTTATTAGGTTGGGAGGGAAAGTGAACACTCCGGAAACCAACCAGAATTAGGTTTTTGCTTTCTTCTTTTTTTTTTTTTTTTTTTTTTTGAGACGGAGTTTCGCTCTTGTTACCCAGGCTGGAGTGCAATGGCGCGATCTCGGCTCACCACAACCTCCGCCTCCTGGGTTCAGGCAATTCTCCTGCTTCAGCCTCCTGAGTAGCTGGGATTACAGGCACGCGCCACCATGCCCAGCTAATTTTTAGTATTTTTAGTAGAGACGGGGTTTCACCATGTTGACCAGGATGGTCTCGATCTCTCGACCTCGTGATCCACCCGCCTCGGCCTCCCAAAGTGCTGGGATTACAGGCTTGAGCCACCGCGCCCGGCCTCTTCTTTTTTTTTTTTTTTTTTAAAGATGGGGTTTCATCACCATGGCCAGGCCAGTCTTGAACTTCTGACCTCAGGTGATCCACCCACCTCAGCCTCCCAAAGTGCTAGGATTACAGGCATGAGCCACCACGCCCGGCTCTTTTTCTTTTTTCTTTTCTTTTTTTTTTTTTTTTTTTTTTTTTCGAGACAGAGTTTCACTCTTGCTGCCCAGGCTGGAGTACAATGGCACGATCTCAGCTCACTGCAACCTCCATCTCCTGGGTTGAAGCAATTCTTCTGCCTCAGCCTCCTGAGTAGCTGAGATTACAGGTGCCCACCACAACACCCAACTAATTTTTTTTTTAATTTAAAACTCCAAACAAACTCTTTGTGATAATTTTTTATATTTTTAGTAGAGATGAGATTTCACCATGTTGGCCAGGCTGTTCTTGAACTCCTGACCTCACATGATCTGCCTGCCTCAGCCTCCCTAAGTGCTGGGATTACAGGTATGAACCACCACACCCAGCCTCAGAATCAGTTTCTTAAAGCTCTCAGCAGCCTTGGAAGCTGAGCTGGAACTCTCAAGATACAGTGCCTCAGAGTAAGTATAAACTCCTGCTCTTATGTTCAAACCACAGCAGTCCCATAGAACTTTCCATGATGATGGAAATGCCCTAAAAAAAAAATCCATCAGTTCCAGTGAACAAATATCCAGGAAGACAATTTCAGCTTAACCTGAAGAACTCCCTTATAGTCCGAGTTACCCAAGAATGGAACGGACCACCTTGGGAGTGATGAATTCCTTGTCAATATATGTATTCAAGGAAAGATTAGGACTTCACTGGGAAACTGAACTAGAATCCAGGTGACCCCTCGAGTTGAAAAAATGGGCAAGTTATATTGGGAAGGGAAAGACAAGGTCAAAGCTGCACTTCCAGACAATTACGTGACTACCTGTGTAGAACAAATGGATGGGGAGGGATCAGAGGCAGGCAGGACCAGTAGGAACCACTGTAGTGGTCCAGGAGATAAGAGAATAGACTGGGAGGCCATGGGAATGGAAAGCCAATGCAAGTGTGACTTGTAAGGGGCACTGGCACTAGTCTGGGAGTCAGAAGCTGCAGGTTCTAGTCCTGTCTTTGCCATTAACTTATTGTGTAGTCTCGTGTAAATCCAAGCCCTTGAATAAATCCCTTCCTTTATTCCAATTTCAGAGTTCCTATCTGTAAAATGCAGAATGATCTGCAATATCCTTCTTAAGAACAGGAGAGAGATAATGAAGGATAATTGGGATAATGTATTAGAAAGCCTTCATACACTTCAAGGTAACAATATCATCACAACCATTACTATTGTTATTATTATTTCAGAGGCAGCTTCACCAGAACTTGGTGACTGGTAGGAGGGGATAGGACAGAGTCAAGAGGACTGCATCAGTGAGTAGATGAGCGACAAGGATCTCTGATCTTTCAGGAGGGTCAGCTGACCACTCCCTCTCTCCCTCCAAGATCTGTGAAGACAGTGTTCTGTGCCCTGTCACCTCATGAACTGCTTCCTCATTCCTTCGAGCTACACCCTATACTTGGCTAAAAGAAGCAGACATTCTAAGAAAAGTTAGCCTCTGTACTACCTCCTTTCAATGTTTACAGATGGGGCCTCGTCTGAGACATTCCTTAAATAATAATAAGCATCATCATCTCATATAGGAATAGCCAACTTTATTGAGTACTTAGTATATGTTAAGCAACTTACTTACATAGTTTTCTTACCCAGGGAAGTAGCTGTAATGGCTCATGGAGTTCTGTAACTTTCTCAATCACGTAGCTTATGAGAAGGATTCTAGTGCAAGTCTGTGTGATTTTAAGGCTGCATTCCTTTTTTTTTTTTTTTTTTTTTTTGCCAGGCTTGGTGTCTCATACCTGTAATCCCAGCACTTTGGGAGCCCGAGGCAGGCAGCTTACAAGGTTAGGAGTTCGAGACCAGCCTGGCCAAAATCCTGTCTCTATTTAAAAAAAACAAAAACAAAAAAAAACAAAGGGAGAGATGGAGTCTTGCTCCATCGCCCTAGCTGGAGTGCAGTAGCACTACCTTGGCTCACTGCAACCTCCACCTCCCAGGTTCAAGTGATTCTCATGCCTCAGCCTCCTGAGTAGCTGGGATTACAGGTGCCCACCACCATGCCTGGCTAAATTTTGTATTTTTAGTAGAGACAGGGTTTCAACATGTTGGCCAGGCTGGTCTCGAACTCTTGACCTCAGGTGATCCACTGGCCTCAGGCTCCCAAAGTTCTGGGATTACAGGAGTGAATTACCACACCCAGCACCCTAAAGATTTTTACTATGTCTTTTTGCAGCAACTTAGGGAGGAGGGCAAAATCAGTGTTGTCATCACTTTATAGTTGGGGAAACTGAAGCTCAGAGAAGGTAAATTCAATCACTTGGACAAATTAGTAAAAAGTCTTCCATGCTGCAGTTTTGTGTCTTTCTGATTCTCAGAGCTTCCTCCTCTGCACCCTCCAATCCTCCTAGGAGTAATGAGTAGAGACTTGCGCAGACTACATAAGGGAAGGACTTATATTTGTCCTTCTCCTGGGGAAGGGAAAGGTTATAAAAAATCAGTTCATGTGGTTATGGATGCTAAACCCCAAGATTTGCAGTCAGCAAGCTGGAGATACAGAAGAGCCAATGGTTTAGTTCTAGTCTGAGTCCAAAGGCCTGAGAACAAAGAGAGCCAATGGTCCAAATAAAAGTCCAAAGGCAGGTCAGGCACAGTGGTTCACATCTGTAATCCCAGCACATTGGGAAGCCAAGGCAGGCAGATCACCTGAGGTCAGGAGTTCCAGACCAATCTGGCCAACATAGTGAAATCCTGTTTCTACTACAAATGCAAAAAAATTAGTTGGGCGTGGTAGTGGGAGTCTGTAATCCCAGCTACTTGGGAGGCTGAGGCAGGAGAATCACTTGAACCCAGGAGTCGGAGGTGGCAGTGAGCTAAGATGCTGCCACTGCATGCCAGCGTGGGTGATTGAGAGAGCCTGTCTCAAAAAAAAAGTCCAAAGGCAGGAGACCAAAGTACCAGCATGAGCACAGTCAGACAGGGAGACAGAATTTTCTTACTCCACCTTTTTGTTCTATTCAAGCCTTCAAAAGATTGAATGAGGTCCACCCACTTGGGAAGAGCAATCTGCTTTACTCAGTCTATGGACTGAAAAGTTAATCTCATCTACAAACACCCTCACAGACACGCCCAGAATAATGTTTAACCAAGTATCTGGGCATGCCATGACCCAGTCAAGTTGACACATAAAATTAATCATCACATAAATAAAAAATTAAAAAAACTTGATATGCTCAACCACATTAAATATAGAAATTCTGTGCATCAAAAGACTAGGTCATAAAGGGAAAAAAGATAAACTAACTGGGAGAAAATCTCTGCAACGTTTTGGCTGGCAAAGGATGAGAATTCAAAAATATATAAAGAATTCCTAACAAACTTATATTAGGTAAATGGACAAAGGATGTAAACATAAAGCCACAGAAGAAATACAAACGACCAATAAGCATGAAAGGCTTCCCCTGACTAGTAATGGGCTTGTGGCAATAGCTAACAAAGTAGATGTGCAGACCTTTGACTCAGCAATCCTGCTCCTGAATATAAAACCCAGGGAGATGAACATATGCAAAAGGAAACCTGTTGAAGATGTTCTCTTAAGCATTGCTTGAAATATCGAAAAATTAGAAACAACCTAAATGTTCACTAATAGGTTTTTTTTTTTTTTTTTTTTTTTTTTTTTTTTTTTGAGATGGAGTTTCACTCTTGTTACCCAGGCTGGAGTGCAATGGCACGATCTCAGCTCACCGCAACCTCCGCCTCCTGGGTTCAGGCAATTCTCCTGCCTCAGCCTCCTGAGTAGCTGGGATTACAGGCACGCACCACCATGCCCAGCTAATGTTTTGTATTTTTAGTAGAGACGGGGTTTCACCATGTGGACCAGGATGGTCTCGATCTCTTGACCTTGTGATCCACCCGCCTCGGCCTCCCAAAGTGCTGGGATTACAGGCTTGAGCCACCGCGCCCGGCCCACCAATAGGTTATATATAAAATATAGCATAGTATATAATGAAATACTACCCAACAGTGAAAGGTAGGAATATGGATAATTCATCAGGCACGGTGGCTTATGCCTGTAATCCCAACACTTTGGGAGGCTGAGGCAGGTGGATCACTTGAGGTCAGGAATTCGAGACCAGCCTGGCAAAGATGGTGAAACCCCATCTCTACTAAAAATACAAAAATTAGCTGAGTGTTGTGGCACACATGCCTGTAATCCCAGTTGCTCGGGAGGCTGAGGCAGAAGAATCACTTGATCCCGGGAGGCAGAGGTTGCAGTGAGCCAAGATCACATCACTGCACTCCAGCCTGGGTAACGTGGCAAGATTCCATCTCAAAAAAAAAAAAAAAAAGAATATGGATAATTCGCAAAAACATAATGTTGGTAAGAAAAAAGAATACTGCAGAGGATGCAACTTATATGATTTATATTAAGTTTAAAAACATACCAAGAGGCCAAGCATGGTGGGCCTGTAATCCCAGTATTTGGGGAGGCTGAGGCAGGCGGATCACCTGAGGTCAGGAGTTTGAGACCAGGCTGGCTAACATGGTGAAACCCCGTTTCTACCAAAAATACAAAAAATTAGCCATGTGCAATCCCAGCTACTCAAGAGGCTGAGGCAGGAGAATCACTTAAACCCGGAAGACAGAGGTTACAGTGAGCTGAGATCACACCATTGCACTCCAGCTTGGGCAACAAGAGTGAAACTCCAGCTCAGAAACACACACACACACAAAGAAATACTATATATTGTTTAGGGATATTCATACCTTTGTTAAAAGTTAAAATCTTTGTTAAAATGTTAAAAGACATGTATTACTGCTATGCTCTGAATGTTTGTGTGTCCCCAAGAGTCATACATTGAAATGTAATCCTAAATGTGGGAGTGTTAGATGATGAGGCCTTTAGGAGATGAGTAGGTACCCTCATGAATAGTAGTGCACTAAGAGATCTAAGAGAGCTAGCTGGCTCCTCCCACCATGAGAGGACACTGAAAGGTGCAGTCTATGAGAAAGTAAGCCCCTCACCAGACACCACCACCCCATTAATCTTGGCTTTCCCAACCTCCAGAACTGTGAGAAATAAGTTGCTGCTGCTTATAAAATATTCAGTCTAAAGTGTTTTGTGATAGCAGCCCAAATAAATGAAGACAATTGCCATGATAAACACTGACTTCAGGGTAGTGGCCACTTCTGGGTAGAGAGGGAGGGGAATGAGATGGGAAAATGGAATTTATAGTGGAATGGAATTATAATTGGAAATTGGAATTGTATTTGTAACAGTTTTTTTTTTCTTTATTAAAGATGGGGTTTCACCATGATGGCCAGGCTGGTCTTGAACTCCTGACCTCAGGTGATCCACCCACCTCGGCCTCCCAAAGTGCTAGGATTACAGGCGTGAGCCACTGCGCCCAGCTTGTAACAGTTTTATTCTTGAATTAGGTAGTATGTACATGGGTGCCTACTATTAAATACTATACTTTTTCTTGAGATACAATTAACATATAAAATTAATCATTTTAAAGTGTGCAATTTCGTTGGTTTTTAGTATATCCACAAAGTTGTGAAACTGTCACCACTCTCTAATTCCAGAACATTTCATCACCCCGAAAAAGAAATCTCATGTCTATTGAAACCGCCTTTGCAAAATTATGACTGAGACAGTGAAAGAGATCTAATTCAATCGACTCCATCTTGCTCTAACCTCCAAGCTGTCCTTGTTCATTCCTAGACATAGATTGAACTAACTTTGGGAGAAATTTAGTTTCTAGTTTTTGTTTCTGTTTTGATACGGAGTCTCACTCTGTCACCCAGGCTGGAGTGTAGTGGCATGACCTCGGCTCACTGCAACCTCCACCTCCTGGGTTCAAGCAATTCTCCTGCCTCAGCCTCCCAAGTAGCTGAGATTATAGGTGCCCACCACCACACCTGGTTAATTTTTGTATTTTTGGTAGAGAGGGAATTTCACCATGTTGGCCAGGCTGGTCTCAAACTCCTAACCTCAAGTGATCCACCTGTCTCAGCCTCCCAAAATGCTGGGATTACAGGCGTAATCCACCTCGCCTAGACATAATTTATAGTTTAAAACAAAGACAATAATAGCCCTTTCCAAAAGCAGACCTCCTCCTTGTCGGGAGACTAGATTGCTTTCATTAGCTATAAGATTAGAGATTATGGTTTAGGGAGAGAGATCCAAGATGGCTGATCACTAGCAGCTCGGGATTGTAACTCCCAGTGAAAGCGCAAAGAACGAGAGGACACCACACCTTCACATGAATTCTTGTTGCTCACGCACCAGGAGATTCGCAGCGGAGGAGCCCCACGGGTCGCCAGCGTGACTCTTGTGACCGGCGAGGTGGTTTTGCCGGCGCCTCGGAGCAACGGTTCTTGGTGCAGAGTCAGAAAAGCACCATCAATCTTAACGCCGCTGATTTAGTCGGTGCAGTGGGTTGCTCAGATTTCGGCGCTGAGAATCAATAAGTTGGACGTCCACTCAGAAAACCAATTACAAAGACAGTAAATACAAAGACCACAGATGGATAAATTTATAACGAAGGGAAGAAAACAGCCAAAAAAGGCTGACAATACCCAAGATCAGAACGCCTCTCCCTCAGCGGGGGATCACAGTTCCTCATCAGCAACGGAACAAGGCTTGATGGAGAACGAGTGTGTTCCAATTACAGAAGCAGGCTTCAAAATGTGGATAATGAGAAACTTCTGTGAATTAAAAGAACTTGTTTTAACCCAATCTAAAGTAACTAAGAACTTTGAAAAAAGATTTGACGAAATGTTAACAAGAATACACAATTTAGAGAGGAATATAAGTGAATTGATGGAGTTGAAAAACACAATAGGAGAACTTCGTGAAGTATGCACAAGTTTTAACAGCCGAATTGATCAAGCAGAAGAAAGGATATCAGAGGTCGAAGACCAACTCAGTGAAATAAAACAAGAAGACAAGATTAGAGAAAAAAGGATAAAAAGGAACGAGCAAAGTCTCCAAGAAATATGGGACTACGTGGAAAGACCTAATCTACGCTTGATAGGTGTACCTGAATGTGACGAAGAGAATGAATCCAAGCTGGAAAATACGCTTCAGGACATTATTCAGGAAAATTTTCCCAGCCTAGTAAGGCAGGATAATATTCAACTCCAGGTAATACAGAGAACACCACAGAGATATTCCTCAAGAAGAGCAACTCCAAGGCACATAATCGTCAGATTCACCAGGGTTGAAATGAAGGAGAAAATACTAAGGGCAGCCAGAGAGAAAGGTCAGGTTACCCACAAAGGGAAGCCTATCAGACTTACAGCAGATCTCTCAGCAGAAACCCTACAAGCCAGAAGAGAGTGGGGGCCAATATTCAACATCCTTTAAGAAAAGAACTTTCAACCCAGAATTTCACATCCAGCCAAACTAAGCTTCACAAATGAAGGAAAAATAAAGTTTTTTGTGAATAAGCAAGCACTCAGAGATTTCATCACCACCAGGCCTGCTTTACAAGAGCTTCTGAAAGAACCACTACACATAGAAAGGAACAAACAGTATCAGCCTTTCTAAAAAAATTATCAAAAAGAGCATCAATATAATGAAGAATTTACATCAACTAATGGACAAAATAGCCAGCTAATATTAAATGGCAGTATTAAACTCACATATATTATTATTAATTCTAAATTTAAATTGACTAAATCCTCCAATCCAAAGACAGGCAATTTGAATAAAAAACTAAAACCCATCAGTATGCTGCATCCAGACCCATCTCACATTCAAGGATACACAAAGACTCAAAACAAGGGATGGAGAAGGATTTACCAACCAACCAGAGAGCTAAAATAAATAAATAAAAAGCAGAAGTTACAATTAAGCAACAAAGATCAAAAGCAGCAAAGAAGGACATTATATAATGATAAAAGGATCAATGCAACAACAAGAAGAGCTAAAGATCCTAAATATATACGCACCCAATACAGGAATACGCAGACATGCAAGACTTATAAAGAGACTTAGACTCCCACATAATAATAGTGGGAGACTTCAACATTAATATTAGACAAATCAGTGAAACAGAAAATTAACAACAATATCCAGGACTTGAACTCAGATCTGGAACAAGTAAATGTAATTAACATTTATAGAACTCTCCACTTTAAATATACAAAATATACACTCTTATCAGTACCACATCATATCAACTTAGAAGTTTAAACGAAATCTTGGTTGGCTCCTTGTTTGTTATTCTCTTCCCTCATTTTCTTTTATATCTCCATTATTAAGGACAATTATAGGCATACCCATATTTAGATTGCATTCTAGCCTGGGCAATAAAGCAATACCCCCATCCTCTCTCCCTCTTCCTCTTTCTCTTTCTTCCTCTTCTTTATTCTTTTTCTTATAAAATAAATAAATAAATTAAAAAAAAAAAAAAACAAAACATTTCTGGTGGGGGAGAGCCCTCTCCTGCCTCCAATCACGCCTAAGTACCTGTAACAACATGGGAATTGTGACAGTTGCTCTTCTTAAAAAAAAAATATATATATATATATATACATATTAAACCAACCTATACCCTGACTACCTTAGGCACGCGCTGTCAGACCTCCTGAGGCCGTGTCAGGGGTGTGCATCCTTAATTTTGGCAAATTAACTTCCTGTATTGACTGAGACCTATCTCAGATATTTGGGGCTCACAATTAGAAGCCCCCACTTTTGGCATTTGGGTGGTAGCAATGTTGTATTTCTTGACCTAGGCAGTACTGAAATGAAAAAAAAAAAAAAAAAGAGATTATGGTTTAGGAGTGATGCACCTGGAGGCTAGAAGATTCTGACCCTCCCTAAACTGCTCCTAAGATCAGTGCTTGAGATATTTTGCAGATCCTGCACTTGATGGATCAGCTGGCACCACCCAGATTGATAAACTGGCTCATCTGATCTTATGACCCCCCACCTAGGAACTGACTCAGCACAAGAAGACAGCTCTGACTCCCTGTGATTTCATCTCTGACCAATCAGCACTCCTGGCTCACTGGCTTCCCCCCACCCAAGTCATCCTTAAAACTCTGCTCCCTGAATGCTCGGGGAGACTGATTTAAGTAATAATAAAACTCTGATCTCCTGCACAATCAGCTCTGCGTGAATTAGTCTTTCTCTATTGCAATTTCCCTTTGTTGATAAATCAGCTCTGTCCTGGCAGCAGGCAAGGTGAACCCACTGGGCAGTCACACTATTAACTGTCATTCCCCATTCCCCCTTCCTACTATCCCTTGGCAACCACTAACCTACTTTCTGTCTTGATTGATTCATATAAGTGAATCATACAATGTATGTTATTTTGTAATTGATTTCCTTCATTTAGCATAAGGTTTTCAAGGTTCATCCATGTTGTAGCATGAATCAGTATGTTATTCCTTTATCTGGCTGAATAATAGTCCATCGTATGGATATACCACATTTTGTTTATCTATTCATCAGTTGATGGACATTTGGGTTGTTTCTACCTGCTGGCTATCAGAAATAATAACAATATTCCTTGTAACTGATGAGAAAATTTAAAAATTAAAAAAGAAATAATAACAATATAAACATTTGTGTACAAGTTTTGGTGTAAACTTTTTTTTTTAAGACGAAATCTCATTCTGTTGCCAGGCTGGAGGGCAGTGAGGCGATCTCGGCTCACTGCAACCTCTGCCTCCTGAGTGCAAGTGATTTTCCTGCCTCAGCCTCCCAAGTAGCTGGGATTACAGGCAAGCATCACCACTCCCAGCTAATTTTTTTTGTATTTTTATTATAGATGGGGTTTCGCCATGTTGGCCAGGCTGGTCTCAAACTCTTGGCCTCAGGTGATCCGCCCAGCTCGGCCTCTCAAAGTGCTGGGATTACAGGTGTGAGCCACCACACCCACCCACCCCCCTACCTTTTTTTTTTTTTTTTTTTTTTGAGACAGAGTCTCACTCTGTCACCCATGCTGGAGGGCAGTGGCTCAATCTCTGCTCACTGCAACCTCTGCCTTCCAGGTTCAGGCAATTCTCCTGACTCAGCCTCCCAAGTAGTTGGGATTACAGGAATGTGCCACCACACTTTGCTAATTTTTGTATTTTTAGTAGAGACAGGGTTTTGCCAAGCTAGCCAGGCTGGTCTGGAACTACTGACCTCAAGTCATCTGCCCACTGTGGTCTCCCAGATTGCCAGATTGCTGGGATTACAGGGGAACATTCTCTCTCTCTCTCTCTCTCTCTCTCTCTCTCTCTTAAGACAAGAGTCTTTCTCTGTTGCCCAGGTTGAAGAGCAGTGGCATGATCTTGGCTCACTGCAGCCTCCACCTCCTGCAAGCAATTCTCCCGCCTCATCCTCCCTCATTGTCTCTCTTTTATTACAGCCATCCTAATGAGTGCAATGTTGTATGCACTATGCTTTTTTACATATCTATTTTTGTAATAATTTAGTGTTTAATAAAGAAAGAGTGCTGTAGTGGTATCTGGTTTTGGTTGAAACAGAAGGCCAGCAGGAGGATGCTGTAGATGACCCCATAGAGAGAAGTATCTTAGAGGGTCATGGCAGCGGGCATGGAGAAGGAAGGGATAGGTCCATCTTAGAAGCCAGTGCAAATTTTTTTTTTTTTTTTTTTTTTTTTTTTTTTTTTTTTTTTTGAGAGGAAGTCTCACACTCTCATCACACAGGCTGGAGTACAGTGGCTTCATCTTTTCATCTTGGCTCACTACAACCTCCACCTCCCAGGTTCAAGCGATTCTCCTGCCTTAACCTCCGAAGTAGCTGGCATTACAGGAGCCTGCCACTACACCTGGCTAAGTTTTGTACTTTTAGTAAAGATGGGGTTTCGCCATGTTGGCCAGGCTAGTCTTGAACTCCTGACTTCGTGACCTGCCAGCCTCAGCCTCCCAAAGTGCTGGGATTACAGGTGTGAGCCACTGCATCCAGCTGGCCAGTGCAAATCTTAGAGTGGAATGAGTCAGTTCAGAGTATCAGCCCAAAGCAGCTCCAGTGTGAGGCAAGTTTTCCGGGGCCCCCAAATTATCTTCCTCACATGAGATCCAAACTGCCATTGAGAAACTGTCAGAAATTGACATTGGAGGGAGGGGACTGGTAACTCAGGGGAGATTCTTATTCACTGAGTGATTTGGGAACAATTTTTTTTTTTTCTTTTTCTGACCTGTGTTTCCTAATATGTGAAATGAAAGATTTGAGTTGACACTAAGTTATTTCCTCTGGGACATGGTAGGACCAGGTAGTCACGGGTCTGTCCCTAAAGGAAATTCTGGGATCAAAGACCTACACTGGAGAAATGTTCTAGTTCTTGTTTTATGAAAGTTAAGTCAAGCTCAAAGATATTAATAAAAAGATATTTCTTTTTGTTGTTGTTGAGATGGAGTTTCACTCTGTCACCCAGGCTGGAGTGCAATGGCACCATCTCTGCTCACTGCAACCTCCACCTCCTGGATTTAAGCAATTCTCCTTCCTCAGACTCCAGAGTGGCTGAGATTACAGGCACCTGCCACTATGCCCAGCTAAGTTTTTTAATATTTTTAGTAGAGACAGGGTTTCGTCGTGTTGGTGAACATGGTGAGAACATTTCCAGGGGAAAACCATTTTCCTTCTGGCTTATCTGCTGAGAATGACTTCTACTAAATAAAACCTTGCAATCATCCTCCAAGCCCACATGATCCGATTCTTCCAGGTACACCAAGGCAAGAAACCCCAGGATACAGAAAATCCCGCTGTTCTTGTGATAAGGAAGGGGGTTTAATTGAGCTGGTTAACACAAGCCACCTACAGACGGCAACCTAAAAGAGCTCCCTGCAACACACGCCCACTGGGGCTTCAGCTGTAAACATTCACACCTAGACACCGTGGTAGGGTCAGAGCCCCACAGCCTGCCCATCTGTATGCTCCCCTAGAGGTTTGTGCAGCAGGGCACTGAAGAAGCGAGCCATACCCGCATTGCACGCCCTGTGAGAGGGACAAGGGAACCTTTCCTGTTTCAGCGTCTCTACAAAAAAATTTTTTTAATTAGCCAGGTGTGGTGGTGTGTGCCTGTAGTCCTAGCTGCTCAGGAGGCTGAGGTGGGAGGATCACTTGAGCCTGGGAGGTTGAGGCTGCAGTGAGCTATGATCCTGCCATTGTACTCCATCTTGGGAAACAGAGCAAGACTCTCAATAACAACAAATACAGATATATAATATGATTCCGCTCATACTCATATGAAGTATCTAGAATAAGTAAATTCATAGAGACAGAAAGCAAAATAGAGGTTACCAGAGGCCAAGGGAAGGGGAAAATGAGAATGTTGTTTAATGAGTACAGAGTTTCTGTTTGGGATGATGAAAAAGTTCTGGGTCGGGCGTGGTGGCTCACGCCTGTAATCCAAGCCCTTTGGAGGCCAAGGTGGGCGGATCACCTGAGGTAGGGAGTTCAAGACCAGCCTGACTAACATGGTGAAACCCCATCTTTAAAAAAAAAAAAAAAGAAAAGAAAAGAAAAAGTTCTGGAAATAGGAAGTGGTGATGATTACACTACTTTGTGAATGTACTTAATGTCACTGAATTGTATACTTAAAAATAGTTAAAATGGGCCTGGCACAGTGACTCACGCCTGTAATCCCAGCAGTTTGGGAGGCTAAGGTGGGCAGATCACAAGGTATTTTTATGTACCTTTGGGTTCAAGCATTATTTGGGGGCAAGAAATAAAACTTTGTTGCAGTAAGGGCAAGAGATCAAGACCATCCTGGCCAACATGGTGAAACCCTGTCTCTACTAAAAATACAAAAATTAGCTGGGCCTAGTGGCAAGTGCCTGTAATCCCCAGCTACTAGGGAGGCTGAAGCAGGAGAATCACTTGAACCTGGGAGGTGGAGGTTGCAGTAAGCCAAAATCATGCCACTGCACTCCAGCCTGGTGACAGAGCAAGACTTTGTCTCAAAAAAAAAAAAAAAAAAAAAAAAGAGAAAAAGAAAGAAAGGAAGAAACTGCTTATCTGTCAAAAAAAAAAAAAGAATAGTTACAATGGGCCGGGCTTGGTGGCTGACACCTGTAATCCCAGTACTTTGGGAGGCCAAGGTGGGCAGATCATGAGGTCAAGAGACCAAGACCATCCTGGCCAACATGGTGAAACCCCGTCTCTATTAAAAATATAAAAATTAGACCCAGCGCGGTGGCTGACGCCTGTAATCCCAGCACTTTGGGAGGCCAAGGCAGTTGGATCACAAGGTCAGGAGATCAAGACCGTCCTGACCAACATGGTGAAACCCTGTCTCTACTAAAATACAAAAAAATTAGCTGGGTGTGGTGGCACACGCCTGTAGTCCCAGCTACTCAGGAGGCTTAGGCAAGAGAATTGCTTGAATCCAGGAGACAGAGTTGCAGTGAGCCAAGATCGTGCCACTGCACTCCAGCTCTGGCGACAGAGCAAGACTCCGTCTCAAAAAAAAAAAAAAAAAATTAATCATCCTTTTCTTGGGGTTGCACTACTGTCCAATGAGCGCATAGTGAGGGCAGTGCTACCAACACCTAAACAACACACCTGCATCAACTAGAGCTTTGCTTTACCTTGGTGCTTATAAAAAAAATTTTTTTTTAATACAAAAATTAGCTGGGCATAGTGGCGTGTGCCTGTAGTCCCAGCTATTCGGGAGGCTGAGGCAGGAGAATCCCTTATACCCAGGAGGTGGAGGTTGCAGTGAGCCAAGATCACACCACTGCACTCCAGCCTGGCGACTAAGTGAGACTCCATCTCAAAAAATATATATTAAAATGGCAAATTTTGGCCGGGCGCGGTGGCTCAAGCCTGTAATCCCAGCACTTTGGGAGGCCGAGGCGGGTGGATCACGAGGTTGAGAGATCAAGACCATCCTGGTCAACATGGTGAAACCCCGTCTCTACTAAAAAATACAAAAAACTAGCTGGGCGTGGTGGCGCGTGCCTGTAATCCCAGCTACTCAGGAGGCTGAGGCAGGAGAATTGCCTGAGCCCAGGAGGCGGAGGTTGCGGTGAGCCGAGATCGCGCCATTACACTCCAGCCTGGGTAACAAGAGCGAAACTCCGTCTCAAAAAAAAAAAAAAAAAAAAATGGCAAATTTTATGTTATGTATATTTTATCCAAGAAAAAAACTAAAGCTAAAGAAACAGGAGCTCCTGCCAACTGGGTAATAAAAATTAAGCAGAAGCTGGGCATAGTGGTTCACACCTATAATACCAGCACTTTGGGAGGTCAAGACAAGAGTATCATTTGAGCCCAGGAGTTGGAGACCTGTCTGGGCAGCATAGTGAGACACCCCCCGCACCCCATCTCTATAATTATAGAAATTTTTAAAAAGTTAAAAAATTAGGCAGAGTAAAAACAAAAACACAAACACAATAACTAATAGTTGTATTCATTTCGTAGCTTATCTAAGAATAATTGGGAGCAAATTCCTTCAGATATTCCAGGACTGCTGGATTTATTTAGGATTCACCTATACTGTGTTGCTCATGATCTTCCCACATATTCGTGATCACTTTGAGTATAGTACACTAATTGTCTTCACCTTTAGCAGAGCAAAGAGCAAATGACAGGCAAATGTTCTTGGGGGAAAAAATGGAGGAACCAAAATACCCTTTTCTGATCAGGTACAGAACTCATATAGGATTTATGTAGCTAAGCATAGAAGGAAGAGCTCAGTTCTCTGCTTCTAGTTGAGAATAGAATCAGCAGATATTGTGACAGAAGAGAATTAGATTAGTTAAGAGAAAACCTTCCTGGGAGTCCTTTCACCACTGTAGATGAGAGGATTGGACTAGGAATATCTAACACCTCTCTACCTCTAACAGTACAGTACTTTATTTCTTTTTTTTTTTTTAAAGACGGGGTTTCACCATGTTGGTCAGGCTGGTCTTGAACTCCCAACCTCAGGTGATCCACCTGCCTTGGCCTCCAAAGTGCTTGGATTACAGGCGTAAGCCACCACACCCAGCCTTTTTTTTTTTTTTAATTTAATATATCACACTAGTCCATTAGGGACTCTATTCCTTAAAAAATGAATGTAAATTCACATTGTTGAGTGCCTGTGGCTTGTATGGCACTGTGCCAAGTGCTTTTTTTTTTAGCTTTAGCTTACTCTACTCTCATGAGTCCAGGAAATTAGTATTACAACCCACATTTTATATACAAGGAAATAGGCACAGGTAATTTACGTAACTTATTCAAAATACCAGAGCTAGGAAGAAGCACAACTGAGGACCAAGACCAGGGATTCCTGATTCAAAGTCTTATGCTCCCTCTTAGGCTATGCTACAGAGTCTTCCTTTGTGGAGATATTTGGGATGAGGAGAGAGTTGACTCTAGGCTACAGCCTGGGCCACCTCCTGCTCAAAAGCAGGATGCCTTGGAGCTGCTTCTCCCATCATTATGTCAGAGCCAGGGAGAGGGTGCTGCTGATACTGCCACTCCCCAGAAATTGAGCTGGAAACTCTGCCCATCAATCTTCAAAGCTCTTTGCAGGTGCTTACCTGTGCTTGTAAATCACAGGACCATTCATTTCCCAAGTGAAGAGGTTGCAGCCCTAACAGAAGAAAAGAGACTTGACCAGAAAAGGACAGTGTCTCTTGACAGAGGTGTGACCTTTCATCTTTTTGAGTCCTCTGACCTAGAATGGGAAGAACAACAATCAAAAAAAAAAACTAAGTTTCAGTGGAAAACACATTGATGTAGGTGAAGGATCTTGTGCTTAGGTTTTGCCAGAGGACATGCCAGAACAATTTCCCATGAGTCCTGGTCTTCTGGCCTCTGGTCCATTCCATACAAACTCCACAGCTAGGTATTTGAGGCTTCCACAGTACACCTCTCTTTCTTTTCTTTTCTTTTTTTTTTTTTTTTACAGGTATGTGCCACCACGCCTGGCTATTTTTTAATTTTTAGTAGAGATGGGCGGGGGAAGCGGGGTCTTACTATGTTGGCCAGGCTGGTCTCGAAATCCTGACCTCAGGTGATCCACCCACCTTGGCCTGCCAAAGTGCTGGGATCACAGGCGTGAGCCACCACACCCAACCATGCCTGGCTAGTATTCTATTTTTCATAGAGACAGGTTCTCACTATGTTGCCCAGGCTGGTTTCAAACTCCTGGGGTCAAGCAACTCTCCCACCTCAGCTTCCCAAAATGCTGGAATTATAGGCATGAGCCACCACACCTAGCCTGTAGCTCTATTTTTAACTGCTATCAGTCTTGAACAGCTCCTAATTCTTCTCACTGTTCCCTATACATGCCTCACCTTGTTCCACTACAGTGGATTGTGGCGGACATGACAGTTTTAATTTCCCTTCTTCCAGTAATAATCCCTCCCTTTTCTTTGGAGAACTCTTTGCCCTTCACTCAGCAGACAGAACCCAATATCCTCCAACGGAATGTTATCTTTCAGGCCACAAGGATTAATTCATGTGGCTAAGATTGCCACATCGTAATCTTCTTTGGGACTTTTCTACTAAAGGTAGCAGGGAAGGCTGTCTCACTCTCCACTGATCTCCCTTATCTGGGCCTCTCTCTCGGTGCCTAGCACTTTTTACTTTTTAATATGATTATTCTTTTTTTTTTTTTTTTTCTTTTGAGAGGGAGTCTCTCTGTTGCCAGGCTGGAGTGCAGTGGCGTGATCTCGGCTCGCTGCACTCTCCGCCTCCCAGGTTCAAATAATTCCCCTGCCCCAGCCTCCCAAGTAGCTGGAACTACAGGCGTGAGCCACCACGACCAGCTAATTTTTGTATTTTTAGTAGAGATGGGGTTTCACCATGTTGGCCAGGGTGGTCTCAATCTCTTGACCTAATGATCCGCCCACCTTGTCCTCCCAAAGTGCTGGGATTACAGTCGTGAGCCGCTGTGCCTGGCCTTAATATGATTATTCTTACATTCTCCGTGAGAATGTCTCAACTACTGCTTTCTCCAAATGCTAAAAAATAATTTTTTTTTGAGATGGAGTCTCACTCTGTTGCTGAGACTGGAGTGCAATGGCATGATCTCAGCTCACTGCAATCTCTGCCTCCTGGGTTCTAGAGATTCTCCTGCCTCAGCCTCCCTAGTAGTTGGGATTACAGAAGTGTGTTACCAGACCTGGCTCATTTTTGTAATTTTAGTAGAGACAGGGTTTCGCCATATTGGCCAGGCTGGTCTTGAACTCCTGACCTCTGGTGATCCACCCGCCTTGGCCTCCTGAAGTGCTGGGATTACCGGCATAAGCCACTGTACTCAGACTAAATGCTCAATTTAACAAGCACTTACTTTCTGTCTTATGTGCAGATGTTGTGCTATATTCTAGGGATACAAGTTGGACAAGACATAGTACCTTGTTGAATGGATGGATGAATAAAAATGCTCCTCTGGATTACACCCAGAAATTTGCCTGGTACCTACTCCAAAAAAAATAAAATAACTTATCACAGGGGATTTGAGCAGAAGAAAATAAGAAATATAAAGTTCAGGCCAGGCACGGTGGCCCAAGCCTGTAATCCCAGCACTTTGGGAGGCCGAGACAGGTGGATCACAAGGTCAAGAGATCCAGACCATCCTGGTCAACATGGTGAAACTCCATCTCTACTAAAAACACAAAAAATTAGCTGGGCATGGTGCCGCGTGCCTGTAATCCCAGCTACTCAGGAGGCTGAGGCAGGAGAATTGCCTGAACCCAGGAGGCGGAGGTTGCAGTGAGCCGAGATGGCGCCATTGCACTCCAGCCTGGGTAACAAGAGTGAAACTCCGACTCAAAAAAAAAAAAAAAAAGAAAGAAATAGAAAGTTCAAAGTCATTAACCTGGCATTCAAGAACTTCTACAACCTGATTCTAATTTTGTCTACCTACCACACTCTTAGCTCTAGCCAAACTGAACTGTTTGTTGTCCTAGAAAACACTATGTCTCCACTTGCATGTTTGTTTGCCCAGGCTCTGGTCTTCTCCCACGATTTCTCTTCCTGTTTTTCCCTCCCATTTCTACTATTTCATTCTGCCCTTTCTTTTTCTTTCTTCTTTTTAATTTGATCCTCCCACCTCAGCCTCCCAAGTAGCTGGGACTATAGGAGTGCACCACCATGTCCCACTAATTTTTGTATTTTTTGTAGAGATGGGGTTTTGCCATGTTGCCCAGGCTGGTCTTGAACTCCTGGCCTCAAGTGATCCTCCCAAAGTGCTGAGATTACAGGAATAACCACTGCACTCAACCTCTTTCCTTCACTTTTACCTCTTCTCCTCCCCTTTTCCTTCCTTTTCTCCCTCCCAGAGGTTTCTTTCAATACTTCCTCCTAATTTTCCTCTCATTTATTTTCTGACCTCCTTCCCTCTCCACCAGACTTGGCAGTGCCCTCGATGTTTGTGCACAGTCTCCTCCCTTTGAGGGCAAAAGATAGGTAAGATAAGACAATTGTAAGTAAAACAGCTTTTAGATCTCATCACAAGAAGCCCTCAGAGTGGGTGGAAAAAAGGGGGAGAAACGGAAGGGGAAGAGATCTTAGTGGCAGAGAAGCTGCCTGGGGACTGTGGGTGAATCTATGGAAGGCCTTCTGCCAGTTATTTTCCTCCAACCCACCCCCAGCTTTCCTTTCCTTCTTCTGATCAAAGAATTAGGAAAAGTTAGAACTGCAAAAATCCTTAACACTTTTTTACTCCACCTCCAAGAGTTTGCCACTGGGAACTGAGGCATAGAAAAGAGAAGCAACCAGCTGATGTCACCCAGCAAGTCAGGAGCTCAGCAGAAACTGGAATCCCAGGCTTCCTGCCCCCCAGACCAGTAAGTGTCCTTCCACCTATACCACAATCTTTGTTTTGAGACAGAGTCTCACCCTTGCTGCCCAGGCTGGAGTAATGGAATGAAATGGTGCCATCTCGGCTCACTGCAACCTCTGTCTCCCAGGTTCAAGCAATTCTCCTGCCTCAGCCTCCCAAGTAGCTGGAATTACAGGCATTCGCCACTACACCCGGCTAATTTTGTATTTTTAGTAGAGACGGGGTTTCTCCATGTTGGTCAGGCTGATCAACTCCCAACCTCAGGTGATCCACCCACCTTGGCCTCCCAAAGTGCTGGGATTACAGGCATAAGCCACCGCGCCCGGCCTATACCACACTCTTAAACCTCTTTCCTCTTGTCACTATTCCTCTCCCTTTACTGAACTCCTATTTCACCAGGTTTGGGATTATGTCTAAGGATTCCCAATCTCCTCCTAGTGAGCATAGGGGCTAGTGAAGTAGGTACAGAAGGGACAAACCACATAAGTTCTGGCCTAAATCTTAGGGGCATAATGGATGGTGGCAAGGGATGCTGTGGTTTAGCTGGCCATCCTGCCAGGACCCCTATCATACCCCACCAGCCACAGACTTAAAGCAGAGGCCACCCAGGCACAGGATGGTCTGTGGCTGGCGGAGGTTGCTGGAGGCAGGGGGGAGGAAAGGGTTTCCAGCAGCTCTGCTTTCAGTCTGCTCTTCCACTCCACAAAGGGCCACTGTCTGAGCACAGAGGGACACTGGAGGGAGGCCTCCCAAGGTGCTCGGCAACAGGGCCGGGTTTCATCACACTGGGCCTCCAGGCCAAGTAAACATCAGAGTAGAAACAGGCCCAGCAGTTTCTGCAGAGCAGCTCCTGGCTCCAGACGGGCTCAGCAGCATCCTTACCCAGGGCTTTCCTGAGACAATAAGGAGGGCTAAGGTCATTGGCCCAATTTCATAGCTGCAGAAAAAAATAATAAAGAATGGGCTTTATCCAAGTTCATTTCCCATTGCTCAAGGAGCAAACAAACATCCTATATCCCTCTTAAGGGGCAGGAGTTTTTTACAATAACTTTTTTTTTTTTTTTTTTTTTGAGATGGAGTCTGGCTCTGTCGCCCAGCCTGGAGTGCAGTGGCATGATCTCAGCTTACTGCAACCTCTGCCTCCCAAGTTCAAACAATTCTTCTGCCTCAGCCTCCCAAGTAGCTGGGACTATAGGCGCACATCACCACACCCAGCTAATTTTTCTATTTTTTTTTTTTTAGTAGAGATGGGGTTTTGCCATGTTGGCCAACCTGGAGTCAAACTCCTGACCTCAAGTGATCTGCCGGCCTTGGCCTCCAAAAGTGCTGGGATTACGGGTGGAGCCACTGCACCCGGCCACAATAACTTTTTAAATTAGTTCAGAGGGAGAGAGGCCTGTGAACTGAAGTAATTAAGGAAGACTTCCTAGAGGAAGTATGATTTACGCTTAGCTTCCATGTTTGGGTAGAATCTCCACAATAAATGGACAGGAAAGAGAAAGGCATTTCAGGCAGACAGCATAGCACTGACAAGGTATAGCATCTGGAAAGCAGGAGCATTTAGGGTCAATAAAGAGCTCTGGCTAAGGTAGAGGATTCACACTGAAAAGGGTAGCAAATAAGGCTGGAAAATTTGATTGAGAGTTAAACCACAGCTAGTCTTTTGTTTTGTTTCGGTTTTTTGAGGCAGAGTCTCACTCTGTCACCCAGGCCGGAGGGCAGTGGCACCATCTGGGCTCACTGCAACCTTTACCTCCCGGGTTCAAGTGATTTTCGTGCCTCAGCCTTCCAAGTAACTGGGATTATAGATGTGCACCACCACATGGGGCTAATTTTTGTATTTTTAGTAGGGTTTTACCATGTTGGCCAGGCTGGTCTCAAACTCCTGACCTCAAGTGATCTGACCACCTCGGCCTCACAGAGTGTTAGGATTACAGGTGTGAGCCACTGTGCTTGGCCTAGACCACAGCTAGTCTTTTTTTTTTTTTGACACGGAGTTTCGCTCTTGTTACCCAGGCTGGAGTGCAATGGCGCGATCTTGGCTCACCGCAACCTCCACCTCCTGGGTTTAGGCAATTCTCCTGCCTCAGCCTCCTGAGTAGCTGGGATTACAGGCATGCACCACCATGCCCAGCTAATTTTTTGTATTTTTAGAAGAGACAGGGTTTCACCATGTTGACCAGGATGGTCTCGATCTCTTGACCTTGTGATCCACCCGTCTCGGCCTCCCAAAGAGCTGGGATTACAGGCTTGAGCCACCGCGCCCGGCCCACAGCTAGTCTTAATAGCCAGGTTGAGGAGTCACACACAGAGCAGTAATGGGATGAAAGCAGAATTTTAGGGCCGGGCGCGGTGGCTCAAGCCTGTAATCCCAGCACTTTGGGAGGCTGAGGCGGGTGGATCACAAGGTCAAGCGATCGAGACCATCCTGGTCAACATGGTGAAACCCCGTCTCTATTAAAAATACAAAAAGTTAGCTGGGCCTGGTGGCACGTGCCTGTAATCCCAGCTACTCAGGAGGCTGAGGCAGGAGAATTGCCTGAACCCAGGAGGCGGAGGTTGCGGTGAGCCGAGATCGCGCCATTGCACTCCAGCCTGGGTAACAAGAGCGAAAACTCCGTCTCAAAAAAAAAAAAAAAAAAGGCCGGGCGCGGTGGCTCAAGCCTGTAATCCCAGCACTTTGGGAGGCCGAGGCGGGTGGATCACGAGGTCGAGAGATCGAGACCAACCTGGTCAACATGGTGAAACCCCGTCTCTACTAAAAATACTAAAAATTAGCTGGGCATGGTGGCGTGTGCCTGTAATCCCAGCTACTCAGGAGGCTGAGGCAGGAGAATTGCCTGAACCCAGGAGGCGGAGGTTGCGGTGAGCCGAGATCGCGCCATTGCACTCCAGCCTGGGCAACAAGAGCGAAACTCCGTCTCAAGAAAAAAAAAAAAAAAAAAAAGCAGAATTTTAGAAAACTTAGGATGGTGTGGAAAAGGCCCTAGATTGAACCCTCTGGATAACCTTGGACTGGTTATGGCATCTTTTGGGGATTTAGTTTCTTCATCGTTAAAATAAAACAGTTGCAGTAGAAAATCTAAAGCCCCTCTACATTTCTAAAATGCAAAGATTCTCCGATGGGGAAACATGGACCCTACAGAATGAAAAAGGGAGACCAAGAGGCTGGGAGGACAGTCCGGAGGCTATGGCCAACCTCTAGATATCTCTGGGCTGCATTTCTGCAGTGAATTGTCTGCTCAGAACTGCAAAAAGGCTATTACCACCACCGCTACCACTGTTAGGCACTGTGCTAAGTACTGCCCCTTTTTAAAAAAATTTCATTTTTGTGAATAGAAAATGCATGCACACACTGCAAAATCTAAAAGCATAAGAGGATGTAGATATAGTGGAAATGTTTCCTTCTTCTCCTATTTCCAGCGACCTATTTCTTCTTCCACTGTTAACAGTTGAGTATCCTTTCAGACGTACATGAGCCTATACCTGTATAAAGATTTTATGAAATTTTTTTTTCTTTTTTTACAGAAATGAGTGCATTGGCTAGGGGTGGTGGCTCACGCCTGTAATCCTGGCACTTTGGGAGGCAGACCACCTGAGGTCAGGAGTTCAAGACCCAGTCTGACCAATGTGGCAAAACCCTGTCTCTACTAAAAATACAAAAATTAGCTGGGTGTGGTGGTGTGTGCCTATAATCCCAGTTACTCAAGAGGCTGAGACAGGAGAACCGCTTGAACCCAGGGGGTAGAGGTTGCAGTGAGCTGAGACTGAGCCATTGCTCTCCAGCCTGGGCAACAGAATGAAACCCTGTCTCTACCAAAAATACAAAAATTAGACAGGTGTCATGATGCATGCCTGTAATCCCAGCTATTTGGAAGGTTGAGGCAGGAGAATTGCCTGAGCCGAGGAGGAAGAGGTTGTGGTGAGCCAAGATCACGCCACTGCACTCCATCCCAGGTGATAGAGTGAGACTCTATCTCAAGAATAAATAAATAATAGCATGTTTCTTTTCTATTACAAACAACACATTAATGAATATCCTTTACATTTGTCATTCAGCATATGCAGAAATACGTCCATGGGTCTGGGCGTGGTGGGTGTAATCTCAGCACTTTGAGAGGCCAAGCTGGGCGGATCACCTGAGGTTAGGTGAGGTCAGGGGTTCAAGACCAGCCTGGCCAATGGGTGAAACCCCTGTCTCCACTAATAATACAAAATTAGAGCCTGGTGCGGTGGCTCACACCTGTAATCCTAACACTTTGGGAGGCTGAGGTGGGTGGATCACCTGAGGTCAGGAGTTCAAAACCAGTCTGGCCAATAGGGTGAAATCTCATCTTTAAAAAAATAAATAAAAATTAAAAAATACAAAATTAGCTGGACGTGGTGGTGGGCACCTGCAATTCCAGCTACTAGGGAGGCTAAGGCAGGAGAATCACTTGAACCCAGGAGGCAGAGGTTGTGGTGAGCCGAGACCACACCATTGCACTCCAGCCTGGGCGAAAACAGTGAAACTCCATCTCAACAACAACAATAAAAAGAAATGTGTCCACAGGATATGTTCCCAGAATTGGAAATTTGTGGGTTTGTTTTTGTTTTTGTTTTTGTTTTGAGATGGTGTTTTTCTTTTGAGATGGAGTCTGGCTCTATAGCCCAGACTGGAGTGCAGTGGTGCCATCTTAGCTCACTGCAACCTCCACCTCCCAGGTTCAAGCAATTCTCCTGCCTCGGCCTCCCAAGTAGTGGGACTACAGGTGCCTACCACCACACCCAGCTAATTTTTATATTTGTAGTAGAGATGGGGTTTCACCATGTTGACCAGTGTGGTCTTGAACTCCTGACCTCAGATGATCCACATGCTCGGCCTCCTAAAATGCTGGGATTACAGGCATGAGCCACCGTGCCCAGCCACACTGACCTTTTTATATATTTTAATATGTACAATAATAAGTTAGGGTAATCATAATTATACCAAGTATGCAAATGAGAAAAGGCACAGAAAGATTCAATAACTTCATCAAAGTCACATAGCCCTTATGTAGTAGCACTGAGAATCTGATATAGACAGTGTGACACTAGAGCCAACACAATCATTCCACCAGTGGTTCTCAGACTTTAGCACACACCAGCATGAACTGGAGGCTTGTTAAAACAAAGAGCACTATGCCCTACTCTAAAAGAGTTTCTGATTCAGTCCATCTATGGTGGGGCACAAATTTGTTTTTGGGTTTTTTTTTGAGATGGAGTCTCACTCTTGTTGCCCAGGCTGGAGTGCAAGGGTGCAATCTCGGCTCACAGCAACCTCTGCCTCCTGGGTTCCAGCAATTCTCCTGTCTCAGGCTCCTGAGTAGCAGGGATTACAGACACCTGCCACCATGCCCAGCTAATTTTTGTATTTTTAGTAGAGATGGGGTTTTACCATGTTAGCCAGGCTGGTCTTGAACTCCTGACCTCAGGTGATCTGCCTACCTCGGCCTCCCAAAGTGCTGGGATTACAGGCGTGAGCCATTGTACCCAGCTGAACTTGTATTTTAATAAATTCCCAGGTGGTCCAGATACTGCTTGCCTAAGGACCACACTTTGAGAACCACTGTATTCTACTAGCTCTCCCACTTTAGCTGTGCAAATAGCTCAGAAAGAAAGAAGTTGGTACCCAGCATGTGGCTTTAACAGGACTAGAGTTGAGAGACACTGGAGAGTGCCTGGAGCCTATAAGGTTATCCTCCATGAGGACAGAGTGAGAGTCTGGCACAGGCACATAGTACTCAATAAATAATTAATAAATGAATAAATAAAGGAGGTACAAATGCTCCCTGCAACTTGTTGCTGCCTCTTCTTCCCAGCACCACAGGAGTCCCCTGCCCCTGGGAAGCCCCACTGCCCATACTGGCTGAGATCCAAATCCATGCTATGAAAGCCCTTGGGAGTGAAACTGTTCATTTCCTCCCATGGCCTATAATGAAATAAATGAGGCAGCCAGGACCCTGTTATTAATGGAGAGACAAGATCTTAGCATGCTAGGGCTAGTTTGAGATAAGCTAGTCTGATGCTCTCATTTTATTATTATTAATAGCAATAACTCATAGCACACCCATGCAATTGACATGCTTGCTTAAAAAAAAAAAATCCCTCTAACCAGTATTTCCTTCCCCCTTATTCTGGTGCAGTACATTTCTTTCCAAGAGGGAAGCCATTGCATGTGGTTGGTGTGGCTGGCGCGCATGCGCGCGCGCGCACACACACACACACACACACACACACACACACACAGGCTGGGAGAGATATAAATTCAGGAAGAGGCTGGATGTGGTGGCTCATGCCTGTAACCCCAGCACTTTGGGAGACCAAGGTGGGCAGATCACTTGAGGTTAGGAGTTTAAGACCAGCCTGGTCGGGCGCGGTGGCTCAAGCCTGTAATCCCAGCACTTTGGGAGGCCGAGGCGGGTGGATCACAAGGTCAAGAGATAGAGACCATCCTGGTCAACATGGTGAAACCCCATCTCTACTAAAAATACAAAACATTAGCTGGGCATGGTGGCGTGTGCCTGTAATCCCAGCTACACAGGAGGTTGAGGCAGGAGAATTGCCTGAACCCAGGAGGCGGAGGTTGCCGTGAGCCAAGATCGCGCCATTGCACTCCAGCCTGGGTAACAAGAGTGAAACTTCGTCTCAAAAAAAAAAAAAAAAAAAAAAAAAGACCAGCCTGGGCAATACAGCGAAACCCTGTTTCTACAAACCCCCAGCTAAAATACAAATATTAGCTGGGCATGGTGGCGCCCACGTGTAATCCCAGCTATTTGGGAAACTGAGGCATGAGAATCGCTTGAACCCGGGAGGCAGAGGTGCAGTGAGCCGAGATCGCCTGAGCAGAATGACCATGCTGCTGAGCAGCAAAGCACTGACAGAGATTTCCCCAAAACCCGCAAAAAAAAGTTTTCAAGGTCAGGGATCGTGTCCTGAGGATCCCACACACCAACCCAACTCCTCAAGGTGCTGCGTCCCTTACAGAATCAGATCCCTAACCTCAGACTCCTCGAGGTCCCGCAGCCTCTTCCCAGCCCGGGCTCTTCCTCCAGCTGTTCCTCACCTGGCCCCAAGTCCCATCCCTGCTGCCTGCCTGTCCCTCACTCTCTGTCCTGGACTCCCTTCCCTGTGGGAACCCGGGCAGCTGGAGAGGAGGCGGCTATCCCTCAGCCAGGTTTGGTCCCAGATGCACTTCAGGGGGGCAACCTGACACCCACCTGCAGGGGGACAGATGCGGCCAGTGGTGGCCACCAGCAAACATGTGCCTCAGACACAGATGCCGCCGGTCAAGCCAAGCCAGCCAGGGGCGCCCAGGAAGGGACAGCCAAGCGACTGTTATTCTGCACGCTCTGTCCGTGTGGGGCAGCCGGACCCAGCTGCCGCCACGGTCACCGACTAACAGGGCAGCTCCAAGGGGGACAGCCTCGGCAGGGGTCAGCAAGTCTCTGGAAGCTGGCAGCACCACTTGGACCAGGCGTCACCAGAGTCAGTCCGTGGGTGTCAGCCCGCTCAACAGATGGAGTAAAGCAGTCGGGCGCGGTGGCTCACGCCTTTAATATCAGCGCTTTGGGAGGCTGAGGCGGGTAGATCACCTGAGGTCGGGAGGTTGAGACCAGCCTAAGCAACATGGTGAAACCCCGTCTCTACTAAAAATACAAAAATTAGCTGGGCATGCATGCCTGTAATCCCAGCTATTCAGGAGGAGGCTGGTCAGGCAGAGGCAGTCAGGCCGCCCCGGTCAGACGCAGCCGGGCAGGCCCAGACGCGGGCGGCCGGGCCAGAGCAGCCAGCCAGTCAGCCAGTCAGTCCGTCAGTCAGTCAACCAGTCGGCCAGCCAGCTGCGGTCAGACGGACAGATCCAGCAGTCTTGGTCTGTCAGGCACCCACGAAATCTGCGTTCAGCCAGACGGAACCAGACACACTCATACTATTATCAGGCGGTGGCGACGCCTGTGGTCAGTCAGGCACAGTCGCTGGGTCAGAGGCAGCCCGTCGGGCACAGACGGAACTAGCCGAGTTGCCGCTGTGGAGCCGGACCAGGGCCTTTCTCACGGCAGGGCGTTGCTGGAGGCGGGGCTTCGTCCCGGGCTGAGGCTCGTTCCGGGGCGGGGCTTCGTTCTGGGTGGAGCGTTGGCTGGAGGCGGGGCCTCGCCGGGCTGAGGCTCCGGGGCGTGGCCCTGTCTCCCCTCCCGGCAGCCTCCGGGTGTTGTCGTGGCAGCCGCAGCCCGATGCTAGACTGCCAGCGGGTCCAAGGACTCGAGGCCCTTCCAACACTAGGAGCGTTGGCGCAGCTCCTGGCGCCCTAGCGCCTGCCGAGTGAGGCCGACTCTCAATAAGTGGCCAGAGGGTTCGGCGGACCGCCCCCCGCAGAGCAGCAAAGTCCCCGCTGCGGGGTCGTCACTTTCTCATCCCCTTGCTCATGCGGTTATGATTGGGGGGCTGAGAAGGACTCACGTCAGGCGACGCAGCAACAAGTGACAGAGACTCAGACACTCTGGAGCTCCAGCTGCTCACCTGACCCTGCACCGCCCGCCCCAGGAGAAATCAAACCTCTGTAGGCAGAGAGGTGAGGAGTATCCAGCAGAGCAGCCCTGCGGTGATGTGATTAGAGGACTCTGGCGCAACAATGTCAAGGCGACCACTCACCTTGTGCCCAGCCCTGTAATGAAAGGTTTATATACAGTATTTCACCCGACCCTCATAATTTTGCTTTGGAGTTCTATAATGATTCCCCCACCTTTTTTTTTTTTTTTTCTTTTTTTTTGAGACGGAGTTTTGCTCTTGTTGCCCAGGCTGGAGTACAATGACGTGATCTCGGCTCACTGCAACCTCTGCCTCCCGGGTTTAAGCGATTCTCCTGCCTCAGCCTCTCGAGTAGCTGAGATTACAGGCACGCGCCACCATGCTCGGCTAATTTTTTGTATTTTTAGTAGAGACGGGGTTTCTCCATGTTGGTCAGGCTGGTCTCGAACTCCCGATCTCAGGTGATCCGCCCGCCTCGGCCTCCTAAAGTGCTGGGATTACAGGCATGAGTCACCTCACCCAACCAATGAATCTCTTTTTACAGATGAGGAAACCAATCACAAAGGGTTTGGTGTTTTGCCCAGGGTCAGGGGCAGTGAGGTGAGGGAGCAGGATTGAAACCCAGGCAGTTCAACTCCTGACATGCTGGACCCTCAACCCACCCTCTGTTTCCTTGTGACCTCTCGAGGGCTCAGCATGAGTCCCCTTCAGCAGACCTTCAGGACTTCCAGCCCTATGCTGGGTCCTGAGGTGGGAGGATCCTGTAGGAGTTTCTGCCTGAAAGAGTCAGAATAAGGGGCTATCAGAACCAAGAACCTAGTGAAACCAGAGGACAAACTATGGGTTTCCCTTGCAGCATTTAGAAGGGGAAGCCTGTGAGATCAGAGAAGCCAGGGCCAAGAAACAACTGGAAAACTGGGTGGGCTATCACTGGGGAACCCTAGGAGTATTACAGCTTCAAGTCAAAGGTCTATGATCAAGCTCTAGCAATGTGAACCAGAGTTAGGAACATTATCATGGGTCATAAATTCAAATGCCTACCGAGGCCAGAAAGGTAATGAAAATTATGAAGAAAAAAAAAAAATCAGGCAGGGTGCAATGGCTCACGCCTATAATCCCAACACTCTGGGGGGCTGAGGTGGGTGGATCATTTGAGGTCAGGAGTTTGAGACTAACCTGGCCAACATGGTGAAACCCCGTCTCTACTAAAAATACAAAAACTAGCTGGGTATGGTGGTAGGTACTTGTAATCCCAGCTAGTCAGGAGGCTGAGGCAGGAGAATCACCTTGAGCCTGGGAGTGAGTTGCAATCGTGCCACTGCACTGAAGCCTGGGCAGCAGAGTGAAACTCCCTCTCAAAAAAAAAAAAAAAAAAAAAAAAAAAAAAAAAAAAAAATCAAATGTGACTGTGCTCTCAGACACCCACTGCCTCTAGTCTTCTAGTTAGGCAAAGTTGGCTAAGTCAGTTGACATCAAGTGTCAGTTTCTTCATCTGTATAATGAGAAGGAAACGTTTGGCTTTATCTCACACATTTTTTTGGGGATCAAACATTATTGTATGTAGAAAACATTTTGTGAAGTGTAACAAACTATAAAATGGAGGGGGAGGAAAATGTGACTGATCATTTATTGTGCATCTGTTTCACAGTCTGCAGGAGTTCTGACAGCATGACTCAGAGTCAGGGCTAGTGTCCTCTGGTACAGATGAAGAGATAGCCTTCAATGAATATGTTGACTTAACCAAAGTCACAAGCTTACCAGAGTTAGAATATAGAACTCTCTGACCTCTAAGACCAGTCTTATACCATTTGGCAAAGTGTGGCTTGGGTCCCACCAATGAAGGGCAGGTAAGCGTTAGTCTGGGAAGGTTCTTGACTTGAAAGAATTCAAGGCTAAGTCAGTAGTGTCAGACAGTAACTTGTATTGAAGTGGCAGCATTCAGCAGCAGACGTACTGCTCCTTGTGGAGTAGGGCTACCCAAAAGCAGTGTGCCCAGAGTAGCAGCTCAAAGGCAGTCTGCAGTCATATTTATACCTACTTTTATTTATATGTAATTTTGGGGACAGATTATGCAGATATTTCTAGGAAAAAGGTGGTAACTTCTTGGTCTCGGGTCATTGCCATGGAAAGGGCAGTAACTCTGAGTGTTGCCATAGCAAGGTAAACTGACATGACACACTGGTGGATGTGTCTTATGGAAAGCTTCTTCTACCCCATCCCTGCTTTAGCTAGTCCTCAATTTGGTCTAGTATCTGAACCTCACTGCCAGACTCGAGTCCTGCCTCCTACCTCACTACTGGTCATACTAAGATGATTAGTAGTGAGTTAGGAGGTGGAAACCAGATGAATATTTGTTGTTGTTGTTGTTGTTGTTGTTGTTGTTGTTGTTGTTTTTGAGACGGAGTTTCGCTCTTGTTACCCAGGCTGGAGTGCAATGGCGCGATCCTGGCTCACCGCAACCTCCGCCTCCTGGGTTCAGGCAATTCTCCTGCCTCAGCCTCCTGAGTAGCTGGGATTACAGGCAAGTGCCACCATGCCCAGCTATTTTTTTGTATTTTTAGTAGAGACGGGGTTTCACCGTGTTGACCAGGATGGTCTCGATCTCTCGACCTCGTGATCCACCCGCCTCGGCTTCCCAAAGTGCTGGGATTACAGGCTTGAGCACCGCGCCCGGCCCAAGATGAATATTTTTTAAAAATAATTTATGTTGCCGGGCGCGGTGGCTCAAGCCTGTAATCCCAGCACTTTGGGAGGCTGAGGTGGGTGGATCACGAGGTCAGGAGATCGAGACCATCCTGGTCAACACGGTGAAACCCCGTCTCTACTAAAAATACAAAAAATTAGCTGGGCATGGTGGCGCATGCCTGTAATCCCAGCTACTCAGGAGGCTGAGGTAGGAGAATTGCCTGAACCCAGGAGGCGGAGGTTGCGGTGAGCCAAGATCGCGCCATTGCACTCCAGCCTGGGTAACAAGAGCGAAACTCCGTCTCAAAAAAAAAAAAAAAAAAATTTATGTTAAAGTTTTTATTTTCTTTTTCTTTTTTCTTTTCTTTCTTTTTTTTTTTTTTTTTTTTTTGAGACAGAGTTTTGCTTTTATTGCCCAGGCTGGAGTGCAGTGGCACAATCTCAGCTCACTGCAACCTCTGCCTCCCGGGCTCAAGTGATTCTCCTGCCTTAGCCTCCCAAGTAGCTGGGACTACAGGTGTGTGCCACGATACCCAGCCAATTTTTTTGTATTTTTAGTAGAGATGGGGTTTCAACCATGTTAGCCAGGATAGTCTTGATCTCCTGACCAGATAATCTGCCTGCCTCAGTCTCCCAAAGTGCTGGGATTACAGGCGTAATCCACCGCGCCTGGCCTATTTTCAATTATAAAGGCAGCTTACTCATACTACAGAAAGTCCTACATTTCACACAGGAAGGGTAGACTGAATAATGGCCACCCAAATATATCAAGTCCTAATCTCTGGAACCTGTAAATGTTACCTTGAGAAAAGAATTTTTGCAGATGTGATTAAGAATGTTGAGATGAGCCGGGCGCAGTGGCTCAAGCCTGTAATCCCAGCACTTTGGGAGGCCGAGGCGGGTGGATCACGAGGTCGAGAGATCGAGACCATCCTGGTCAACATGGTGAAACCCCGTCTCTACTAAAAGTGCAAAAAATTAGCTGGGCATGGTGGCACGTGCCTGTAATCCCAGCTACTCAGGAGGCTGAGGCAGGAGAATTGCCTGAGCCCAGGAGGCGGAGGTTGCGGTGAGCCGAGATCGCGCCATTGCACTCCAGCCTGGGTAACAAGGGCGAAACTCCGTCTCAAAAAAAAAAAGAATGTTGAGATGAGGATATCATTGAGGATTAGCCAAGTGGGCCGTAAATACTATCACACATATCCTTATAAGAGAGAGGGAAAGGAAGATTAGGCCGACACACACAAAAGCAGCAGCAATGTGACCATGGAGGCAGAGATGTGGCCACAAGCCAAGGATTGTTGGCAGCCACCAGAAGTTGGAAGAGGCAGATGGATTCCTCCCCAGAGCATCTGGAGGGAATACAGCCCTGCCAACACATAGACTTCAGCCCAGTGAAACTCATGTTGAATTTATGGCCTCTAGAACTCTTGAGAGAATAAATTTCTGTTGTTTTAAGCTACCAGGCTTGTAGTAATTTGCTGTGGTGCCCACAGGAAACAAATAAATGGATCTACATGACTTCAAAATTCATGCCTCATATTTTCTCTTTTTATTATTTATTTATTTATTTTAAGACAGAATCTTACTCTGTCACCCAGGCTGGAGTGCAGTAGCGCAGTCTCAGCTCACTGCAACCTCTGCCTCTTGGGTTCAAGCGATTCTTGTGCCTCAGCCTTTTAAGTAGCTGGGATTACAGGCACACGCCACCACGCCTGGCTAATATGTGTATTTTTAGTAGAAACAGGGTTTAACCGTGTTGGCCAGGCTGTTCTCAAACTCCCGACCTCAGATGATTCACCCACTGCAGCTTCACGAAGTACTGGGATTACAGGCATGTGCCATGACGCCCAGGTTTCTGTCTTTTTAAAATAAACATTTTAAAATAATTTCACATTTACAGAAAATAAATGTTAGCCTTTGATTTCGAGTACAGAAATTTCCAATTGTGTTAGGGCTCACCAGAGAAACAGAACCAATAGCGGGGTGTGTGTGTGTGTGTGTGTGTGTGTGCATAAAAGAGATATAGAAGATTGGTTGAGGGGAAGGAAGGCAGCAAACCATACTGCCATGTGTGTACCTATGCAACAATCTTGCATGTCTTTCACATGTACCCCAAAACCTAAAATGCAATTAAAAAAAAAAAAGAAGATTGGCTTACCTAATTATGAAGGCTGGCAAGCCTGAATCCCACCATGTGGTCCTGCAGGCTGATGACCCAGGAGAGCCAATGGTGCAGTTAGAAGGCAGCCTGCTGGAGAATTCCATCTTGCTCAGGGAGGCCAATCATTCTGTTTTATTCAGGCCTTCAGCTGATCAAATGGCCTGCCCACTTCACGGAGGTGGCTTTACCAAAAGTTTAACCATTTAAATGCTAATCTCATCCAAAACCACCCTCCATGTTGACACATGAACTTGACCATCCTACTCAAAAGCACAGAGAGTTCCTGCATATCCCTCACCTTCCTTCCCCTATTATTAACACCTTACATTACTATGGCACTTGTCACAACTAAGAAATCAACACTGCTACATTCCTATGAACTAAATTCCACCTGTTTTCTGCTCCAGAGTCCCTTCCAGGACACTATACTACATTTAGTCATCACGTTCCCTTAGTTTCCTCTGGCCTGTAGCAATTACTGAGGTGTTTCTTGTTTTGTTTTGTTTTGTTTTGTTTTGAGATGCAGTCTTGCTCTGTCACCAGGCTGGAGTGCAGTGCTGCAATCTCTGCTCACTGCAACCTCCACCTCCCAGATTCAAGCAATTCTACTGCCTCAGCCTCCCGAGTAGATGAGACTACAGGCATGCACCACCATACCAGGCTAATTTTTGTATTTTAAGTAGAGATGGGGTTTTACAATGTTGGCCAGGATGGTCTGGATCTTTTGACCTCGTGATCTGCCTGCCTCGGCCTCCCAGACTGCTGGGATTATAGGCGTAAGCCACCCAACCCGGCCTGTTTCTTGGTTTTTAAGACCTTGGCAGCTTTGAGGAGTATTAGACAGGTATTTTACTTTTTTGAGACAGTCTTCCTCTGTCACCTAGGCTGGAGTGCAGTGATTCAATCTCAACTCACTGCAACCTCCACCTCCTGGGTTCAAGCAATTCTCCTGCCTTAGCCTCCTGAGTCCCTCCTGACGGACTACAGGAGCCTGCCACCACACCTGGATAATTTTTGTATTTTTAGTAGATATGGGGGTTTCACTATGTTAGCCAGACTAGTCTCAAACTCCTGACCTTGTGGTCTGCCCACTTTGGCCTCCCAAAGTGCTGGGATTACAGGCATGAGTCACCGTGCCCGGCCTTAGATTTCTTCTCTAAGGATCATTTGTCTCTTCTCCCCCATTTATTTATTTAATCATTTATAACAGTATGGACTTATGGATATTTGGTTTATACTTTGAGCTTTATCCCCATACTATGTTACTTATTTCGTTTCACAAATTATTCCAGCTTTGGCCATTGGAAGCTCTTTAGGCTGTTATCTGTGTCCCTTTGACACTAATTGCTTTGCCAAGTGTGGTTTGGGTTCCACTGATTGCACTGAGATGATTTCAAGTACAACCCAAAAGAACATTTTTTAAAAAAAGTTATATATTTAATGTATGTTAGGAAAACATATAACTAACATGTCAACTTGATTTCACAAATACCACTGAGGACAAGGATAATGTAGCTACAGTTGTGCTAAATTAGTTAATTCATAGAGAGATATTAAGTAGATACTGGCACTGGTGTGCTATGGACTGAATGTTTGTGACCCCTTACTTCCAAATTCCTATGCTGAAATCCTAACTCATACAGTGATGGTATTAAGAGGTGGGGCCCTTGGGAGGTGATGAGATGGTGGGAAAAGAGCCTTCGTGAATGGGATCAATGTTATAAAAGAGGCTGGGCTGGGCGAGATGGCTCACACCTGTAATCCCAGCACTGTGGGAGGCCAAGGCAGGCAGATCACTTGAGGTCAGGAGTTCGGGACCAGCCTGGCCAACATGGTGAAACCCTGTCTCTACTAAAAATACAAAAATTAGCCAAGCGTGGTGGCGAGTGCCCGTAATCACAGCTACTCTGCAGGCTGAGGCAAGAGAATTGCTTAAACCCGGGAGGCAGAGGTTGCACTGAGCTGACATCGCACCACTGCACTCCAGCCTGGGTGACAGAGCAAGACTCTGTCTCAAAGCAAAAAAAAAAAAAAGAGGCCCCTTTTACCATGTGAGGCACAGCAAGAAGACACCATCTATGAACCAAAAATTGGGCCTTCACCAGACACAGAATTTTCCAGTTACTTAATCTTAGACTTCCCAGCCTCCAGAATATAAGAAATAAATTTCCGTTGTTTATAAGCCACTCAGTTTATGGTATTTTGCTATAGCCTGTCTATATGGACTGAGACACTGTGGTAGATATAGATGTGGAGGAAGCTGTTAAACTGATTTAGAACAACTCAAGTTTGAGATATAGAGGAGGCTGTTAAACTGATTTAGAAACAATTCAAGTTTGAGAAACTCTGTAGTAGAGCAAAACTGTGTCCAAGTTCAAGCAATGATAATAATGATGACCCTAAGCGGACTGCATGGGACACTCCCCAACATCACCTGTTTCCCAGAGCCCTGATGACAATCTGATCTGCTTTAGTGCAGACAAGTGCTGATATCAATAATGGCGGGACTGTATGCTGAGGCCCCGGAGGGTACAGATGTTGCTCTGTCTTTGTTTCCCCGGCCACCTGTGCTGTGGTTTGCAGCTCAGCACCCTTTCTGCTAATGAGCCTGGAGCCTTTGGCCTAATGAACACCATGCTGTGTCATAGGCCTGACGTGTGATGTTTCCTAAGGAGGAGTGTTAGGAAGGCTTGTTTTTTCTTTTTGTCTGGTTTTTTTTTTTTTTTTTTTTTTTTTTTTTGCTTTTGTTACCCTGTTTCATTCTTTTTTTTTTTTTTTTTTTTGCGGAGTTTCGCTCTTGTTACCCAGGCTGGAGTGCAATGGCACTATCTCGGCTCACCGCGACCTCCGCCTCCTGGGTTCAGGCAATTCTCCTGCCTCAGCCTCCTGAGTAGCTGGGATTACAGGCACGAGCCACCATGCCCAGCTAATTTTTTGTATTTTTAGTAGAGACGGGGTTTCACCATGTTGACCAGGATGGTCTCGATCTCTCCACCTCGTGATCCACCCGCCTCAGCCTCCCAAAGTGCTGGGATTACAGGCTTGAGCCACCGCGCCCGGCCCCCTGTTTCATTCTTAATCTAAGACAGACAGAATACATGGTGGATTCAGCGATCAGACTGGGTGCACCCCTGGTTCAAGCTCTTATCTGGGGTCTCTGGGCTCACACCCCAATCCTTGCTGAGGATGCTTAGAATTGGACTTTCTTCTCTTTTTCTTTTTTTTTAACATTATTTTATTATTTATTTATTATTTGAGATGGATTTCACTCTGTCACCCAGGCTGGAGTGCAGTGGTGCAATTTCAGCTCACTGCAACCTACGCCTCCCAGGTTCAAATAATTCTGCCTCAGCCTCCCAAGTAGCTGGGATTACAGACACCACCACCCCAACTAATTTTATATTTTTAGTAGAGATGGGGTTTCTCCATGTTGGTCAGGATGGTCTCAAATTCCCAACCTTAGGTGACCTGTCTCCCTCAGCCTCCCAAAGTGCTTGGATTACAGGCGTGAGTCACTGAGACTGGCTTAATTTTTGTATTTTTAGTAGAGACAGGGTTTCACCATGTTGGCCAGACTGGTCTTGAACTCCTGACCTCAGGTGGTCCACCTGCCTTGGCCTCCCAAAGTGCTGGGATTACAGGCATGAGGCACTGCGCCCAGCCATTTTTATTATTACTGTTTATTTTAATTTTTTTTTTCTTTTGAGACAGAGTCTCCTTCTGTTGCCCAGGCTGGAGTGCAGTGGCATGATCTTGGCTCTCTGCAAACTCCACTTCCCAGGTTCATGTGATTTTCCTGCCTCAGCCTCCCGAATAGCTGTGACTCCAGGCACACACCATCACACTGGCTCATTTTTGTTTTTGCTTTTGTTTTTGAGACAGAGTCTTGCTCAGGGCCCAGGCTGGAGTGCAGTGATGTAATCTTGGCTCATTGCAACCTCTGCTTCCCAGGTTCAAGTGATTCTCCTTCCTCAGCCTCACGATTAGCTGGGATTACAGGCACCCACCACTATGCCTGGCTAATTTTTGTATTTTTTTTTTTTGAGACAGAGTTTCGCTCTTGTTACCCAGGCCGGAGTGCAATGGCACGATCTCAGCTCACCGCAACCTCCGCCTCCTGGGTTTAGGCAATTCTCCTGCCTCAGCCTCCTGAGTAGCTGGGATTACAGGCACGTGCCACCATGCCCAGCTAATTTTTTGTGTTTTTAGTAGAGATGGGGTTTCACCATGTTGACCAGGATGGTCTCGATCTCTCGACCTCGTGATCCACCTGCCTCGGCCTCCCAAAGTGCTGGGATTACAGGCTTGAGCCACCGCGCCCGGCCAATTTTTGTATTTTTAATAGAGACAGGGTTTCACCATGTTAGCCAGGCCAGTCTTGTACTGTTGGCCCTAGGTGATATGCCTGCTTGACCTCTCAAAATGCTGGGATTACAGGGATAAGCCACTGGGCCTGGCTTCATTTTTGTATTTTTAGTATAGATGAGGTTTCACCATGTTTTTCAGGCTGGTCTTGAACTCCTGGCCTCAAGCAATCTGCCTGCCTCAGCCTCCCAAAGTGCTGGGATTACAGGCATGAGCCACTGCACCTGGCCATTTAACTTTTTTGACTCTGCCAAGCCTGAGTCCTGACTCAGGCCCTGAATCTGCCTCCTGATTGAGCAGTGACACACCAGAATCTGTGGTCTGACCTGAAAGAAAGCCCTTGAGGAAAGAAACCCTTTAGTTTCCCTGCTTCTAGTCTGAGCTGTTGGTGGTTTCAGGCTCAGATCAGTGTGCAGACCTCTAAATCCCCTATAGTGCCTTCCCAGGGAGCTTGGGAGTCAGATGACTTGGATTAAAATCCTAGTTTTTTCTGAGAATTAGACAAGTTAAATACCTTCTCCTCTGTAAAAGGAGGAGAGTAGTAGTACCTACTTCACAGGATTCTTGTGTAGGTTAAATGAGACAATATATGTACAGTGCTTAGCACAGTGCCTGGCCCACAGTATGTGCTCAATTAAATTCTTTTCTTTTCTTTCTTTATTTATTTATTTATTTATTTTTTCTGAGACGGAGTTTCGCTCTTGTTACCCAGGCTGGAGTGCAATGGCGCGATCTCGGCTCACCGCAACCTCCGCCTCCTGGGTTCAGGCAATTCTCCTGCCTCAGCCTCCTGAGTAGCTGGGATTATAGGCACGCGCCACCATGCCCAGCTAATTTTTTGTATGTTTAGTAGAGACGGGGTTTCACCATGTTGACCAGGTTGGTCTCGATCTCTCGACCTTGTGATCCACCCGCCTCGGCCTCCCAAAGTGCTGGGATTACAGGCTTGAGCCACTGCGCCCGGCCTTCTTTTTTTTTTTTTTTTTTTTTGAGACGGAGTTTCGCTTTTGTTACCCAGGCTGGAGTGCAATGGCACGATCTCGGCTCACTGCAACCTCCGCCTCCTGGGTTCAGGCAATTCTCCTGCCTCAGCCTCCTGAGTAGCTGGGATTACAGGCACGCACCAGCATGATTTTTTGTATTTTTAGTAGAGACGGGTTTCCCCATGTTGACCAGGATGGTCTCGATCTTTTGACCTCGTGATCCACCTGCCTCGGCCTCCCAAAGTGCTGGGATTACAGGCGTGAGCCACCATGCCCGGCAATTTCTTTACAATTATTAATGCCTACTGATAGCAGGCACTGTTTTGAGTGTCAGGGACATAGGGGAAAACCAGAACAGAAAATAAACTAATTAATAGGCAGGGCATGGTGGCTCATGCTTGGAATCCCAGCACTTTGGGAGGCTGAGGCGAGAGGATTGCATAGAGCCAAGTGTTTGAGATCAGCCTGGGCATCAAAGTGAGACTCTGTCTCTACAAAACAAACAAACTTTTTTAAAAATTAGCCAGGCACAGTGATAAACTCCTGTAGTCCCAGCTACTTCAGAGGCTAAAGAAGGAGGATCACTTGAGCCCAGGAATTCAAGGCTGTAGTGAGTTACTATTGTACCACTGCACTCCAGCCTGGGCAAGAGAGTAAAATCATGTCTCAAAATTAATTAAATTAAAAATAGATAATGCAGGCCGAACATGGTGGCTCACACCTGTAATCACCGCACTTTGGGGGGCCCAAGGCAGGAGGATCACTTGTCAGGAGTTCAAGACCAGCCCGGCCAACATGGCAAAATCTTGTCTCTACTAAAAATACAAAAAGTAGCTTTTCTTCTTCCGGCGGCGTTGCCGAGCAACCGTGCGGTTCGAGAAACACTCCGCTGGCTGGGGTCTGCGGCGTATGGCGGCCCCGGAGTCACTTTTCCAGATTTGGGAGCACCATGGGTACCTCGTCCGAGATACTGGTACGGTTTGGACGGCGCTGTGGACAATCGAAGGAAAGCATAGAAATAAGAAACTCTGAAGAAGATCAAGTTCTCTATCCACCTCTTCTACCTAGTAAAGTAGATCTCCAGCAGGTCACCATAATTCCACACGATGAGTGGAAAAAGATTCAAGATAGCCTTGACAGGCTGACAAGAGAAGCGGCATGCCTCCGTGCAGAAAGAAAGGCAAAGAAAGAAATGCATTTGCGATCCCAAGAAGTGGTAAAACATTGGACTAATACATATGCAATGTTTAAAAATTTTAGATTTCACCAAATACTGCATGTTCTCACTTGGGATGAAAGAATAGAAACTTGAAGCCAAAAAGAAGCCTGATGAAGAAATAGAGGCAGAAAGACAAATTCTTGATCTGGAAGAAGAAATATACAAACAAGGAAAAAGAAAAAAGGCCATTGAAAATGCAAAGCAGTATCAATTTTACCAGACAGAAAGAGTGAAAAACTTTCATGTACTACTTGGGTTTTCTTGTATTTTTATATATATTTAACATATCTATACATAATTAGGCATCATTTTCTTAAAGTACTGTAATTTTTCTTTTGTAGTCAGGACTTCTTCTTAGTAGAGTTTTGAAGGAACGTGATGCCCAGATTGAATTCCAAAAGAGTAAGATAAAATCAGATAAAAAATGGGAGGAACAATTGAAACTCAACATTGAAAAAGCTTTTAAAGAAGAACAAGAAAAAGCAGAAAAACGGCATAGAGAAAGAGTAGCTCTTGCTAAAGATCATCTAAAACAGTATGTATACATAAAATACCCTTTTGTACCTTTCTCTTTTTCTCATAATGGAGGTAGCTTTTTTCTGATTATAAAAATAATACATGTTAAGTTAATTAGTAGAAAGAGTACAAAAAGGAGGTTAAAAATCACTATCACTTTCTTACCCAGAGATTATATATTGGTTATTATTGTCATAATAATGCAATATAATAAGCAACCATATAGTCTAGTGGCATACAAAAAAAAAAGTGTTTACTTCTCATGCATATGGGGGTTGGCTGATCTAGGCTGGAATCAGCTGGGCAACTTTTCTTTAAGCTGTAGGACTGGCTGGGTTTGCTCATTGTTGTGGGGAGGATTCTGAACCACTCCATGCATATATATTCAGAGGTTCAGGATGAAGCAGCCACCCAGAGAAACTTTTCACATGGTATTGACAGAGATGCGAGAGAGCAAGCCCAAGCTTGCAAGAATGCAGCTAAACCCAAAGTCAATGACAAGGAAGTGTACTTGGCCTACCGTCAATCTAAAGCAAGTCATACAGCCAACCCCAACCACAGAGGAACAGAGAAGTAGACTTCCATTGGAGTGAGGCAGGAAGGGAAAGGGAGTGAAGCTTTGTTCAACAATAAATCTAAACTACCACAGGAAGTTACTATTGTTGTTTTGGTGTATAGCCATGCAGAGGTTTTTGTTTGTTTGTTTTGTTTTTATGATAGAGGCATCAGGCTTATTGAAATATAATTTGCATTCATTAAAATTCACCTTTCAAAAAAAAAAAAAAAAAAAAAGTAGCTTTCCGGACCTGACGGAGCAGGAGGCGCCATCATGGGAGTCGACATCCGTCACAACAAGGACCGAAAGGTTCGGCGCAAGGAGCCCAAGAGCCAGGATATCTACCTAAGGCTGTTGGTCAAGCTGTACAGGTTTCTGGCCAGGCGAACCAACTCCACATTTAACCAGGTCGTGCTGAAGAGGTTGTTTATGAGTCGCACCAACCGGCCACCTCTGTCCCTTTCCCGGATGATCCGGAAGATGAAGCTTCCTGGCCGGGAAAACAAAACGGCCATGGTTGTGGGGACCGTAACGGATGACGTGCGGGTTCAGGAGGTGCCTAAACTGAAGGTATGTGCGCTGCGTGTGACCAGCCGGGCCCGCAGCCGTATCCTAAAGGCGGGGGGCAAGATCCTCACTTTGGACCAGCTGGCCCTGGACTCCCCCAAGGGCTGCGGGACTGTCCTGCTCTCCGGTCCTCGCAAGGGCCGAGAGGTGTACCGGCATTTTGGCAAGGCCCCAGGAACTCCGCACAGCCACACCAAACGCTACGTTCGCTCCAAGGGCCGGAAGTTCGAGCGCGCCAGAGGCCGACGAGCCAGCCGAGGCTACAAAAACTAACCCTGGATCCTGCCCTCTTAATAAAAAGATTTTGGATGTGAAAAAAAAAAAAAATACAAAAAGTAGACAGGCATGGTGGTGCATGCCTGTAATCCCAGCTACTAGGGAGGCTGAGGCAGGAAAATTGCTTGAACCTGGGAGGCAGAGCTTGCAGTGAGCTGAGATTATGCCACTGCACTACAGTCTAGGTGACAGAGTGGGACGCCATCTCAAAATAAATAAAGCGAAGCATAGAAAGCCAACACCTCAGTACAGTGCCTTGCATATAAGAAATAAGCAGAAATGTTCATTACTATTTATAAACTAATGAGATTTTTGATGAATGAAGGAAGGAAATAAGTAGGGCAATGTGATGTTAAGTGGAAGAGACCTCCTGGAGAAAGGGAGATCAGGAAAGGCTATCTAAAGAAATAATATGCCGGGCGCGGTGGCTCAAGCCTGTAATCCCAGCACTTTGGGAGGCCGAGGCGGGTGGATCACGAGGTCGAGCGATCGAGACCATCCTGGTCAACATGGTGAAACCCCGTCTCTACTAAAAATACAAAAAATTAGCTGGGCATGGTGGCCTGTGCCTGTAATCCCAGCTACTCAGGAGGCTGAGGCAGGAGAATTGCCTGAACCCAGGAGGCGGAGGTTGCGGTGAGCCTAGATCGCGCCATTGCACTCCAGCCTGGGTAACAAGAGCGAAACTCCGTCTCAAAAAAAAAAAAAAAAAAATAATAATAATAATAATATTGGAGCTAAGACCTATAAGATGAGAAGAAACTTAGCTTTGCCAAGAGCCAGTGAAGCCCCTTCCAGGTACATGGCAGGTGGAAAGGCCCTGAGGCAGAGAAGAGCTCAGAGAGTGGAAGGAACAGCAAGGAGACTAGTATGGCTGGGATGTAATGAGAGGGAGAGAGTGGCTAAAGATAGGGCATGGGCCTAGCGCAGTGGCTTACGCCTGTAATCCCAGCACTTTGGTGTGGGTCAAGATGGCCAGGGGAGATCTATGTTAATTCTAGCTAAGTAATTATAAGCTTGCTTGGCTCAGAGTACACTGAAGTTTATACACTAAACTAAACTATGTTATTGGTGCTGTTAATTAGAAATCAAGTAGCAACAGAAGGTCTAAGGTAAACACCATTGGAGAGCGCAGTAACACTGGGGAACACCTTGGGGTGGTTGCAGAGTAGGAAATACTGCTCTGGATCAATGAGATTATGCACATAATAAAAGTGTTTGGAACCCAGAGCTCAGGGCCAACATGGTCCCCAAGCTTACATTAGTCCCCTGGACCCATGCTGTAACTTCTACTCTTGTGTCTCTGTCTTTATTTCCTTTTCTCAATTCCTTGTCACCGCCAGGACTAAGCGCACCCACATATGGGGTTGGGGTTGGTACCCTACACTTTGGGAGGCCAAGGCAGGCAGATCACCTGAGGTCAGGAGTTCGAGGCCAGCCTGGCCAACATGGTGAAACCCTGTCTCTACTAAAAATACAAAAATTAGCCAGGTGTGGTGGCAGGTGCCTGTAATCCCAGCTACTCAGGAGGCTGAGGCAGGAGAATGGCTTGAACCCAGGAGGCAGAGGTTGCAGTGAGCTGAGATCATGCCATTGCACTGCAGCCTGGGGGACAATAGTGAGACTTCATCTCATAAATAAATAAATAAATAAATAAATAAATAAAAATGGGGCATGAAGCTGGGGGCAGTGGCTCATGCCTGAAATCCTAGCACTTTGGGAGGCCAGGGCAGGCCGAGGCGTGCCAGGGCAGGTGGGGGCAGGTGGATGGCTTGAACCTAGTTCAAGACCAGCCTGGGCAACACTGCAAAACCCCATCTCTACAAAAAAAAAAAAAAAAAAAAAAAAACAAAAAAAAAAAACTTAGCTGGGCATGGTGGTGTGTGTCTGCAGTCCCAACTACTTGGGAGGCTGAAGCAGGAGGATCACCTGAGCCCAGGGAAGTCGAGGCTGTTGTGAGCCATGATCGAGCCACTGTGCTGCAGCCAGGATGACTCTGCAGTGAGACCCTGTCTCAAACAAAAACAAAAACAAAAAAACAATGACGAGGCGCAAGGGACACAAAGGGCAGGTCATGGAGGGCAGTAGTCGTGCAAAGGAGTTTGATTTTCTTCTAAGTGTGATGAAAAACCATAGGAGGCTTAAACAGGAGAGTTACAAGATCTGCCTTTTGATTAAAAGTTCATTCTGGCTTCTGTAGGGAAAATGGATTAGAAAGAGGGAGCAGTAGAAACCAAAACAACAACAGTTAAGGGGCTATGAGAGTCACCCAAATGAAAGACGTAGAAAGTTTGGACTTGGATACAGATCAACGCTGTCAACAGGATTTCCTGGGATGGTGGGAATGTTCTCCACCTGTGCTCATATGGTGGTCACTGGCTCCTAGCTCTCTGTGGCTCTTGAGCACTTGGAATGAGGGTAGCGTGGCTGAAGAACTGAATGTTTAATTTTACATCATTCTAATGAATTACCATTTAAATAGCCACATATAGATAGTGGCTACTGTAATGGGGGGTACAGGGAATTGGCTGTATTTGAAATATATTTAGGAGGCAGATAGGAATTGGGATGGTTGGGGTATGGGGAATGAGAGAATGGAGAATCAAGGAAAATCAAGGATTACTTGGTGTATTAGTCCATTTTCATGCTGCTGATAAAGACATACCCAAGACTGGGAAGAAAAAGAGGTTTAATAGCACTTACAGTTCCACATAGCTGGGGAGGCCTCAGAATCATGGTGGGAGGCAAAAGGCACTTCTTATATGGCAGCAGGGAGAGAGAATGAGGAAGATGGTAAAGTGGAAACCCCTGATAAAACCATCAACTCGCGTCAGACTTATTCACTACCATGAGAACAGTATGGGGGAACCACCCGCATGATTCAAAGTATCTCCAACCAGGTCCCTCCCACAGTCGGAATTATGGGAGTGCAATTCAAGATGAGATCTGGGTGGGGACACAGAGCCAAACTATATCACTTGGGAAACCAGTGGTGGATACTGCCATTTACCAATGGGGAAAAGCAGGCTCTGGGGCGATATCAAGAGTTTTGTTTTGCACAAGAGGAGTTTCAGATACTGTTGGTACATTCAAGAAGAGCTATCAGATAGAAAGCAGGATGTAAACGTTTGTCATCATCCTCATCTTTAGGTTCCAGGAATACCCATGTTTGGCTGCTTAGGTGGTGGGAAGCCCAGAAAGACCAGGAGCCTCTCCAACCCTTATCTTGGCTAATGTGTCAACCACCTACCTACCCATTAGCCCTAGTGTCTGAAACATGTACGACGCATGGCTCCTCCTTCCTCTCCTCCCTCTTCTCTCAGGTATTAAGCCCACTGGCTTCTTCCCGTAAAATGCTGGAAACACTCACTTCACCAGTTTTCCATTCATGTAGCAACGCTCCTGGCTCAGGCCATTGTCGTCTCATTGTGGACTAGAGCCCCTGAACTCACCACCTCTCCTATCCACCTTCCACCAGAGAGGTCTTTCTGACTGCAGGTTTCCTCCTGGGAATCACGTCTGGGTCTGCATCAAGCAGCGTCTTAAGCCTGGATCAACCCTTTGATCTTTCTTTACATTTTCAGAATTGTATCCAAAGGAACTCAAGGCAGGGTGTGGTGGCTCATGCCTGTAATAACAGCACTTTGGGAGGCCAAGTCGGGTGGATTACCTGCGGTCAGGAGTTCAAGACCAGACTGGCCAACACAGTGAAACCCCTTTCATACTAAAAACACAAAAATTAGCTGGCTGGCTACGGTAGTGAACGCCTGTAGTCCCAGCTACTCAGGAGGCTGAAGCAGGAGAGTCATTTGAAGCCAGAAGGTGGAGGTTGCAGTGAGCCAAGATGGCACCACTGCACTCCAGCCTGGGTGACAGAGGGAGACCCCATCTCAAAAAATAAAAATAAATAAAAAATAAAAATACAAACAAAGGAACTTAGAAATCTACACAAAACTTGCAAATTCACAAGAATGTTCATCATAGCATTAATTCTAAAAGCTCGAAGTGTAATTTCCAACCTTATCTTAATTGACATATCAGCAGCATTTGACACTGTTAATAAATTCCCCTTGAAACACTTCCTTCAATTCCTTCCAGGAGACCACACTCTCCTGGTTGTTCTCCTACCACTCTGGTCACTTCTCAGTCTCCTTCACTGCGTCCTTCTTATCCCCTAACCCGTAAATGCTACCCAGGGCTCAGGCCTCAGACCTTGTCCCTCTCTTGGTTCTCTCATGCAGCCTCAAGGTTTTAAAGTTATCTATATGCTGATGATTCACAAAGGTTCATTTCCAGTTCAGACCTGCCCCTGAATGCCAGACTCATAAATCCAACGGTCTGTTTGACATTTCCATTTGAATGTCAAACAGGCATCTCAAACTTAACACATCTAAAAGTCAGCTCCTGGTGTTTTCCCCAAAGCTTGCTCCTCCCTTGGTTTCTTCCATCTCAGTTAGGGCAGCTGCCTTTTCATTTGCTCAAGCCAAAAAGTGTGGAGTCATCTTTGAGTTCTCGCTTTCACACTTCACATCTGGTCCATCAGCAAATCCTGTAGGCTTGACCTTATGTCAACCCCTGAATTCAACCACTTTTTGCTCCCTTTGCTGTCATCGTCCTGGCATAAGCCCCTATCATATCTCACCTGCTTGACTCCAACAGTCAATTATCAGGTCTCCCTACTTCTGCCCAGCACTTCAGCTCTCCTCCGCACTGCAGTTCAAGGCCCTCTCACGGTCCCATTCTCTCCGCTCTTCCCCAGCCTCTTTGTTGTTCCTGGAACAGGCCCCGCCCACATGCTTTGGCTTTCTGGCCTGTGCAAAACTGTTCCCCTACTGACACCTCCAAGCATGGCTCATCCCCTCACCTTCTTCGGGTCTCCAGAGTCACCCAGCCATACTATAAAGCATTCCACACCCACACTTCATATTCCTCTTTTTTGCTTTTGATTCTTCCAAAGCACTTTTGCTATCTGCCCTTTTATGTATTTTAAGGATTCTGTTTATTGTTGTTTTTCTTACTCGAATATAAATTTCAGGAAAGCAGAAATTTTCCTGTTTTTTTTTTTCTTTACTGCTGCACTCCCTTGTGCTTAAGGGCACATAGTAGGTGCTCGGTAAATAAGGGGTAAATGAGTGAATAAATGGAAGATTGGAGTCTTCTTAAGCAGCAGTGGAGGAGTAAGGAAATCGAGAAGTACAAAGTACGTGTGTTCAGAGAATTCTGAGGCCCGTAGCAATTACCGTTACAAAGAGCAAGCCAGCAGGGCATCCAAACCCCACGTGACCACACCCCATTCCCTACCCCCGCCCCCACCCCCACGCCGGAACTTTGCAGTCCCGGAAGTGTCGCTTGCGCGCGGGGGCACTTCCGGTGCCGCGCCTCTCACGCCCGCGCAAAGAACTGCCAAGTCAGTTCCGGTCCGGCAGAGAACGCGAAGAGACGCAGAGCGCCGCGAGCTCCCCCTGGGCCCCCCACGCTCTCCGGCTCCGCGCTGGCGGGTGAGCTGGGGGGCCCGGGGACAGGCTGTGCCCTCTGCCCTTCAGACACCGGGGGCCTCCGCTGTGGGTGCCCATTGGCCTGGCCAGGCTCAGGCCTTGAAGCCGTGGTGTACCTCTCTACCCCACCCCACTTCGGTGATTGATGGCGGCGGCGGCTTCTCCCAGCCAGTACCCCAGCCTGGACCGTGGTGGCCACTGGGTCTCCCGGCCCAAGTGTGCCAGGCCTCGACAGAGCCGCTGCTGAGCTGCCCGGATGCAACGCCTTTGGGTGGCGGTGGGAGGGGCGGACCAGGAAACATGGCGGCCGCTCGAATGCTGCGCAGCGGAGGCCGTTAGGTCATAGAGGGCCTGGGAAGGCGGCCTATTTAGGCCACGGAGCCGTGCAGATCCGGGTCCCCAGTGACCACTCTGTCCCCTTGGGCGAGACCTACCTAGTCCTGACGACAACGGACAAAGGCCTTAACAGGCCTGGGAGGTGAGCGAAGTTCCGAACGACGACGGGTGGAACGGTTAGCGTCCGTCGGGCTGTTAGTCTTCATTCTACCAGACCTTGCTGTAGGAAGAGAGAAACGGTAGAATGACAGGCCACGTTTGGCCCGTTGGAAATGCCCACCACCCTCTGGGAAGATTTACTGGCCGTTTATGGAAGGCCTGTGTATATAATATGAAAAAGCTGCTCTCAACTCCACCCCAACCTTTTAATAGAAAACATTTGTTACATCTAGCCCTTCTAGATGTAAAGAGGTTGCCGACGTATGATAAAGTAGAGTTAGAAAACCACACATCTTGTAAATTCTCATTTGTTTAAAGGAAATCATAGAAAATACATGTCTTCTGGAAATGACTTTTGGAAATGGAGTTGTTAACATGGCCTCTGGAAGCAATACATCCATGTTTGTTCAGTGGGTTAGATGACGTGGAGCTGGAAGACCTGAAAAGGAGAAGAAGATTCTGTGCTAGACTGGTCATATTTAGAAGACATTTTCATATTCTAGCCATTGTTTTGTGTGCATTTTATTCTTCACTACTGTATATATAGTTGACAATGCTAAACTTTTTTGAAACGTCTGTTTTTAGATGTTCTGAAGTGCCTGATGTTAAAATTAGAGGTAGTGAAATCACATTTTGTAAATACCTTTTTGTTACAATTTGTAGGAAATGTTTTTTGGGGGCAATGGCCAAATCACCTGTTGAGTAATACTCACTGTGTGTGCAGTGGTTCAGGGGAGGAGGGGGGAAGGGGAGATGGAGAGAGTTCTGTGCCACCCTGCTTACAGCAAGGCAAGATAATTATCTCTGCATTTTGTTTTATTTACCTGTGCATATAGTGTACATAAAGGACAAATGAGTCCTAACTTTAACAACATCTAGTCTTTATAGATGTTAAAGAGGTTGCCAGTGTATGACAGAAGTAGAGTTAGTAACTTGTAAATTTTGTACGTGTTTTGTACATTGTGTTTTACAAGTCTAGGAAAGATTGTCTTCTGAAAATTTGAGCATTCTTGCCCACTGGGTTGATGGAGATGGGAAGGGTTCTAGGCCAGAATGTTCACATTTGGAAGGCTCTTTCGAATTATAACTGTTATTACATGTTTGCAGTTTATTCAAGACTGCTGTGTACATAGTGGACAAATTAACTCCTTACTTGAAACATCTAGTCTATATAGGTGTTTAGAAGTGCCCGATGTATGTTAAATGTAGAGGTAGTAAAATACCACTTTGTAAATATCTTTTTACTAAAATTCATAGGAAATACTTTTGGAAATTGAATTGTGAAGCCACCTTTGTGAGCAGTATAGTGCTGTCTATACTCGTTCAATGGTTTAGAGGAGGTGGGAGGGAAGAAATTGCAAACAGTAATATTCTAGTGTGTTCACACTTGGACATTTCAGACACTTTTTCTGTAGGTTTTGTGCATTTTCTTTTGCTCTGTATATAGTGTATAAATGGACAATGAGTCCTAATTTTTCAACATCTAGTCTCTAGATGTTAAAGAGGTTGCCAGTATATGACAAAGTAGTAAAATCAGTATATTTTGTAACCTTCGTGATAAAATTCATAGGAAAACTTGTCTTCGGTAAACGACTTTTGCATTGGAATTTGCTCAGTCATCTCTAAGCATTATGCATGCCTGTACTTGTCCAATGGATTAAAGGCAGAGAAGAAAGAGGAGGGAATGATTCAAGGCCAAAATGGTCACATTTAGAAGATACCTCAGATGATAACCATTGTTATGTGTGTGCAATTTTAGTAAACAGTGCTGTGTACATGGTGGACAAGTTACATGAAATATCTAGTCTTTCTAGATACGTGGAAGTGCTTGGTGTATTTTAAAAGTAGTAGAATAACAGTTTTTGTAAATAGCTTTTAAAAAGTGATGGGAAATGCTGTTGGGAAGTGGAATTGTGGAACCACTTGGCAGGTGGGAGGGAAGAAGTTGCAAAAGGTGTTTTGCCATTGTTTATTAGAAAATTTCAGCTTAATCCGTTGCCTGTATGTTACATGCATTTCATTTAACTTTGCTATACTGTATATATTATGTATATACTGGACAAATGAGTCCCAATTTTATAATATCTAGTCTCTAGATATTAAAGAGGTTGCCAATGTATGACAGAAGTAGAGTTAGTAAACTTAACACATCCTGTACACTTCGTTAAAATTCATAGAAAGGCTGTCTTCTGAGAAAGACTTTCGGAAGTGAAGTAACATGAGCTCTAAGTGACATATGTGCCTGTATCCACCAGGTTGTTGGTGGTGAAGAGTTGGAAGGAATGAAGAGTTCTAGACCAGAATGTTCCTATTTAGAAGACACTTTAATATATAACCATTGTTATATGTGTGTAGTTTATTCAACACTATTGTGTATATAGTGGACAAACTTAAGTCCTAATTTGAAACATCTAGTCTTTCTAGATGTTTAGAAGTGCACAAAGTATGTTAAAAGTAGAGGTAGTAAATAACAAACACATTTTGTAGCTGTCTTTTTTTTATATATCTTTTGGAAATTGATCAGTTCTCTGAGCAGTACATTATGATATCTGCAGGTTCAGGGAGAAGGAGGAGCATTAAGGGCTTTCCACCAGTGTGTTTATGATGAAGCACATTGATCATTGTCCCTTATGTCTGCATTTTCATTAACTGTGCTGTGTATATAGTGTATATAAGCGGACATAAGAGTCCTAATTTACATCTAGTCGATGTTAAAGAGGTTGCCAGTGTATGAAAGAAGTAGAGTTAATAAATTCAATACATTGAGTATACCTTGTGTTAAAAATCATAGGGAAGACTTCTTAAAAACAGAAGTGAAATTGTTAAAATCCCCCCTAAGCTGTCCATGGAGATGGTAAAGGTCAGAAAGGGCGGTAGGTTCTAGGCCAGAATGTTCCTATTTAGAAGACACTCAAATTACAATCTGTGTTATGTATACATTTATTCAGTGCTACCGTGTACATAATGGAAAACTTCAGTTGGAAATATCTAGTCTTTCTAGGTGTTTAAAAGTGCACAACATAGTAAAAAGTATAGGGCTAAAGTAACACCCCTCTAAGCATTTGTTTTCATTACTTCCTTAGGAGTGGTTGGTTGCATTTGGGAATGGAATTGTTAAAATTTGATGCTTGGGAGCCTATGCTGACTATTCATTGGGTAGTGATGGGTAGGGGAGGAAGAGGAGGTATGCAGGGAGAAGGGTTCTGTGCCCCTGAGATTAGTTCAGCTGGTCTAACCGTTGTTCTCTATGTGCATTTTACTTATATTGTATTAAAGGATAAACAAGTCAATGCTCAGAGTATGTTAAAAATAGATATAGTAAATCAGTCCCTTTATGAATGTCTTTTTGTTAGTTTTTAAGAAGACCTGTCTTCTGGGAGTGACCTTTATTATTAGTCCACCTCTTGGAGCCAGACATCCTATACTTAGTCACTGGGTATGGTGGAAGAGGGAGAAGACAGGGTGAAGGGAAGGGCTCTTTGCTAGTATCTCCATATCTAGAATATGGTTTTAGATGATAATCACAGGTCTCTGTAAGTGTTTTTAGTAAAGTGCCTGTGTTTATTGTGGACAAAGTTCATTATTTTGCAACATCTAAGCTTTATGAAGGTCTGGGGTTACAACATAGAGCTAGTGAATTAGCCAATTTGTAAATACCTTTGTTGTAATGGATAGAAAAGATGCATCTTGGACATGGAATTGTAAACCACCTCTGAGCAGTATGTCAGGACTTGTTCATTAGTTGGCAGCAGAGGGGCAGAAGGAACTATAAAGGGAGAGATGTATGCAGATGTGTCCATATTTACATTTTGATGCTAGCCATTAATGTATGCATCTCTTGTGGCTGTACTATAGGAATATATTAAATAATTCAATGGAAATATACCTTGCTAATATTTTAATGGTATAGATCTGCTAATGAGCTCTCTTAGAAGCGTTATACTTAGTGTATTCTGTTGCTGTATGCGTCATTTTAAATTGAGCATTAAGGGAATGCAGGATTTCAATCGGAACTCTGCCAATGCTTTTATCTAGAGGCGTGTTGCCATTTTTGTCTTCATGAAATTTTTATCCCAAGAAAGACAGGATTACTTTTTTTTTTTTTCTTAAACAGACTGAGTTGGTGTAGTGTATTTTTGGTTATCAAAATACTCATATAGCTTTGGGATTTTGAATTGGTAAATATTCATGATGTGTGAAAAATCATGATACATACTGTAGTCTCAGTCCCATAAAATTGGATGTTGTGCCTACAGACGCACAGGACCTAGAAGAATGTGTCAAACTATAAACTGCTTGTGATTGTGACTTTGTTCTTTGCTTCTCATGTTTTTCAGTTTCCTCTAATGTACTTTTTTAAAAGTAAAAGTTATTTTAAAAACATGTATTAAGCCCTCATTGCTTGTAGAATAAAGTTAGTATACTCCACAGAAGCACAGTGTTCATGCTCCTTCATGCCTGAGGTATGTGGAATTTCACGCCTTTGACTCCTCTCTCCATTGCCTAGGTGTTAGCCACTCCACCCAGGTGCTCTGCTGTTCAGGATAAGCTTGCACTTTGGTGGTTTGCTCAAGTCATTCCTTCTGCCTATAATGCCCTTTCCACAATTTTCACTTGGCAAAATCACTCTTAAGAGCCCAAATCAAATTCCAATAATGCCACAAAGTCTTACCGATAAGAACCTGACACTCCAGTGTAAAGAGCCAGAAACTTAATGGTAGAAGATAACAGCTGTTTTGTTGGTGGTGGTGGTGGTGGTGGTTTTTGAGATGGAGTCTCACTCTGTCACTCAGTCTCACTCAGGCTAAGTGCAGAGGCACCATCTCCGTTCACTGCAAACTCTGCCTAAAGTAGCTGGGATTACAGGCATGCGCCACCACGCCTGGCTAATGTTTTGTATTTTTAGTAGAGACAGGATTTCACCATGTTGGCCAGGCTAGTCTCGAACTCCTGACCTCAAGTGATCTACTTGCCTTGGCCTCCCAAAGTGCTGGGATTACAGGTGTGAGCCACCGTGCCTGGCTGTTACAGCCATTCTTTTACTGCTCCTACTTGTTCCTCTTCTATATGGACGGAGCCCACTTGCATCATAATTGTTACCTGAAAGCCTACTTAGATTGAGCTAAAGTTTAAATAATTTCTGCAACCATAGGCTGCAACATAATGCCTGACACACAGCAGGTGCTTAGGAAATGTCTGTTGAATACAACAGATGAAAGCTCAGTCTTTCAGACTGCTGCTTGGTGTGACATCGCTGTTAAGGACACTGTTTGAATAGTCAAGGATTTCCAAGTTGGCAATTTCTATCGTGGCTGACCAAACCAGAGGGTATCTGTTAGAGGCAGCACAAGCTATCCCCAAATCAGGCACAGGAAACATTCTCTAAGGCATATAGAGAATATGACTACAAAGAGGTTCTTACTCTCATCTTTGATGTGAGGCTGAGACACCGGCCTCCAGGTGGAAAGGTAGTGTCTCTCTTTCCCTAGGTGCTGATGGTGTAATCTGGATGGGTTGGGAACCTGAGGGCAGGTAGATGAGGCCCTTCCAATTGCCTTCCCAATCCAGTATCAGGCCTGGACCCAATCTTCTTTCCTGCTGATGCTCCTCTACAAGACAGGTCTTAGCTGACCAAGGTGGGCTTCAGGGAAGCACACATCCCTTGAATATCTGGCCTGGAGGGAACAAACCATGTGTCCCCCCAGGTCCATGCACTTTAACCAGTCATTTCAGGCTAGGATTGGTTTGTAAGCTCTAAATCCACCAGAGCTGGAGATAAAAAAGCTGAAGCAGGACCTCTTCTGTAATTTAAGGTGGATTCACCCATAAAAGTCCAGGAAGGTAAGGCTCATAAACAGCCAAGAGCTAAGGTCAGCTCTCAGGTAGTCCTGAACCCCCAGGGCAAAGATAACCCTCAGTGGCCACAAGAGGAAAGTGAGGTCCAGAGAGGGTTCATTTACTTAGCATGTCCTCAAGTTTCATCTATGTTGTAGCATGTGTCAGAATTTCCTTTTTTTGTTTTGTTTTGTTTTTGTTTTTGTTTTTGTTTTTGTTTTTTTGAGACGGAGTTTCGCTCTTGTTACCCAGGCTGGAGTGCAATGGCACGATCTCGGCTCACCACAACCTCCGCCTCCTGGGTTCAGGCAATTCTCCTGCCTCAGCCTCCTGAGTAGCTGGGATTACAGGCACGTGCCACCATGCCCAGCTAATGTTTTGTATTTTTAGTAGACACGGGGTTTCACCATGTTGACCAGGATGGTCTCTATCTCTTGACCTCGTGATCCACCCGCCTCGGCCTCCCAAAGTGCTGGGATTACAGGCTTGAGCCACCGCGCCCGGCCCAGAATTTCCTTTTTAAGGTTAAACAGGATATAAAGAATTGGGACCCTTATGCTAGGAGCAGACCTCAAGCTATATGTATTGCCAGGGAGAGAGCGCTGTAGGTCAGGGGCCTCAGCTTGTGTCTAAGCTCTGTCACTGGCTGGGGACTGGCCAATTGACCACATCTAGGCCTCAGTCTCCTCAGTAAAATGAATGGTGTGTTCTGCCTCTTCAGATCAGATGCTGGGCCTTTCAAAAGCCATGAGTTTCATCAGGGGTAAAGCCAGGGCCAGAAGATTCTAAACACCATTTCTACTAAAAGGAACCATGGACCTTGGAGAAGTGGCTAATTCTATGGCTGCAGCAAAGAAAGTACAAGACCATCTTGGAATATCTTGTTATGGCAGGCAGGGATCAAAGTGCTCCAAGAATGATGGGGACATATCAAAAGGACACAGAAGCCAGCTTGAAGTGTCTTCCATTGGCCAAATCTGTCACAATTTGAGTATCAAAATGTAGAATGACTTGTAGAGGCAGATAACACATTGAATAAAACAGGAAGCCATGAGTCTAATTCTGATATAAAGAAAGATATGGCCTGTATTCCCAGTCATCCTGGAGGCTTTGGTGGAAGGATCACTTGAATCCAGGAGGTCAAAACTGCAGTGAACCATGATCATGTCCTGTACTTCAACCTGGGCAACAGAGACTCTTTCCTTCTTCCCCCCCTCCCTTTTTTTTTTTTTTTTTTTTTTTTTTTTTGAAACAGAGTCTTGCTCTGTCGCCAGGTGGGAATACAGTGGCACAATCTCGGCTCACTGCAACCTCCGCCTCCTGGGTTCAAACAATTCTCCTGCCTCAGCCTCCCGAGTAGCTGGGACTACATGTGCATAGCACCACACCCAGCTGATTTTTATATTTTTCTTTAGTAGAGATGGGGTTTCACCATGTTGGCCAGGATGGTCTCGATCTCTTGACCTCGTGATCTGCCTGCCTCAGCCTCCCAAAGTGCTGGAATTACAGCCACCACACCCAGCCAACAGAGGCTCTTTCTACAAAACAAAAATCAGTCTGGGCACAGTGGCTCAGACCTGTAATCCCAATACTTTGGGAGGCTGAGGCAAGAGAATCACTTGAGGTCAGGAGTTCAAGACTAGCCTGGCCAACATGGTGAAACCCCATCTCTACCAAAAAATACAAAAATTAGCTGGGTGTAGTGGTGGGTGCCTGTAATCTCAGCTTACTAGGGAGGCTGAGGCATGAGAATTGCTTGAACCCAGGAGATGGAGGTTGCAGGGAGCTGAGATCCCGCCACTGCACTCCAGCCTGGGCAACAGAGGGAAACCCTGTCTCAAATGAAAAAAAAAAAAGAAAGAAAAAAGAAATGAAAGAAAGGAAAAAGGAAAACAAAAATCAAGAAATCAAAAAATAAGTGTTGACAAGAATGTGAAGAAATTGGGACCCTTATGCACTATTACTGGAATTGTAAAATGATGCAATTGCAATGAAAAACAGTATGACAGTTCCTAAAACAATTAAAAATGGAACTACCATATGATGCAGCAATGCCACTTTTGAGTCATCCCTTGGTATATATAGGGGATTGGCTCCAGGACCCTCAGTATACCCAAATTGGTACATACTCAAGTCCCGCTGCAGAACCTGTATATATGAAAAGTTGGCCTTCCCTGTCCGCGGTTTGGCATCCCACCACTGCATCTGATTGAAAAAGAGACCCATATAAGTGGGCCCACATTGTTCAAACTCATGTTGTTCAAGGGTCAACTGTGTATCCAAAAGGAAAGCAGGGTCTCAGAGAGATACAGCACACAAGTTGCTTAAGCCTTGGAACATTTTTTTTTTTTTTTTTTTTTTGAGACAGTCTCACACTGCCACCCAGGCTGGGGCGCAATAGCACGATCTCGGCTCATGTCCCAGGTTCAATTGATTCTCCTGTCTCAGCCTCCTGAGTAGCTGGGGTTACAGGGACCCACCATCATGCCTGGATAACTTTTGTATTTTAGCAGAGATGGGGTTTCACCATGCTGAGCCATCAGAGAGCTCAAAGCCAGTTGTTTTGTTTTGTTTTGTTTTTAACAGGCTTTATTTTCAAGCAAAAATGAAAAAACAAAAAATTTTTACAAAGTAAAAAAATAAAAGAAAAAAATACTAAAGAAAAGAAAAAACAAACAAAAAAACACGCTTTATTTTCTATAGCAGTTTTAGGTTCACAGCAAAACTGAGTGGAAAGTACTGGGATTTCTCATATACCACCTGTTCCCAACACATGCACAGCCCCCTGATTATCAATGTGCCTGACCAGAATGATACATTTGTTACAATTGAGGAACCAATCCTGATGCATTCTTATCACCCAGGGTCAGAGTTCACATCAGTGCTCACTCTGGGCGGTTTACATTCTATGGATCTGGACAAATGTATGCTGACATGGGTCCACCATTATAGTATTATAGGGTGTAGTTCACTGCTGTAAAAATCATCTGTGCTATATCCATTCATCCCTTCTTCTCCTCAACCCTTGGCAACAACCGATCTTGAAAAAAATCTCCATAATTTTTGCCTTTCCATAGTGTCATGTAACTGGACATACATACAGTTGTAGCCTTTTCAGATCGGCTTCTTCTACTTAGTAATATGCATTTAAGGTTCCTCTATGTCTTTTCATAGCTTGATAACTCATTTCTATTTAGTGCTGAAAAATATTCCATTGTCTGGACATACCACAGTTTATCCATTCACCTACTGAAAGACACTTAGGTTGCTTCTAAGTCTTAGCAAATACAAATGAAGTTACCATAAACATTTGTGTGCGGGTTTTCATATGGACATGTTTTCAACTCCTTTGGGTGAAAACTCAAAAGCTCACTTGCTGGACTGTGTGGTAGGAGAAAGTTTAACTTTATGAGAAGCCCCTGAACTGTCTTCCAAAGCAACTGTACCATTTTGTACTCCCACCAGCAATGAATTACGGTTCTTGGTCCACATCCTTGCCAGCATTTGGTGGTATCAGTGTTCTGGATATTGGCTGTTACCTTTTTTTTTTTTTTGAGATGGATTTTTGCTCTTGTTACCCAGTCTAGAGTGCAATGGCACAATGTCAGCTCACTGCAACAATGTCAACTCACTGCAACCTCTGCCTCCCGGGTTCAAGCGATTCTCCTGCCTCAGCCTCTCCAGTAGCTGGGATTACAGGCATGCACCACCATGCCCGGCTAATTTTATATTTTTAGTAGAGATGGGGTTTCTTCATGTTGGTGAGGCTGGTCTCAAACTCCCAACTTCAGGTGATCCACCCACCTCAGCCTCCCAAAGTGCTGGGATTACAGGCGTGAGCCACCACACCCAGACTGGCTATTCTTTTTTTTTTTTCTTTTCTTTTTTTTTGAACACAATCTCTGAAGTTTTCAGATCTGATTGGCTATTCTAATAGGTGTGTAAAAGCCAGGTTTTGTAATTGTCATGGTTAATGCTTATACAAATTGATAGTGACTTCTTCCATTTTCTTCATCTTAATTGTCTAATAAATAATATGCTTCTCTTTTCATTCTGGATATCTTTTTGTTTTTCTTTTTTAGAGATGGGGATTCACCATGTTGGCCAGGATGGTTTCCATCTCTCATGATCTGCCCACCTCAGCCTCCCAAAGTGCTGGGATTACAGGTGTGAGCCACCATGCCCGGCCTCATTCTGGATATCAAAGAGCTTATTAAAATAATTTGTTTTTGAGACAGGGTCTGGCTCTGTTACCCAAGCTCACTGCAATCTCAGCTCACTGCAACCTGCAACCTCTGCCTCCCAGGCCCAAGTGATTTTCTCTCCTCAGCCTCTTGAGTAGCTGGGACTATATGTGCATGCCACCATGCCCAGCTAATTTTTGTATTTCTTTGTAGAGACAGGGTTTCACCATGTTGCCAGGGCTGCTCTTGAACTTCTGAGCTGAAGCAGTCTGCTTGCCTCAGCCTCCCAAAGTGCTAGGACTACAGGTCTGAGCCACCAGGCCCGGCTTCCACAAATTTAAAAATCAATTTTTATTTAATTATAAAGTCAACCAAAGCCAATATTTATGCATATCCATATTAGCGTCCTTCATCTTCCTTTTTTCTGTTGTAATTTTTATTTTATTTTAAAATAATCTCACACTTAAAATTGCAAGAATAATAACACCACTATGAAAAATATGGCAGTTCCTCAAAAAATTAAAAATGGAATTGCCATAGGATCTAGCAACCCCACTTTTGGATATCTAACCAAAAGAACTGAAAGCAGTGGTCTTGAAGATATATTTGCACACCGATGTTCATAACAACATTATTCATAATAGCCAAAAAGTAGACGAAACCCAAGCGCCCATCAGTGGATGAATGGATAAACAAAATATGGTATAAACACATAAAATGGAATACTGATTAGCCTTAAAAGGGGAGGACATTCTGACACATGCTACAACATAGATGACCCTTGAGGACAACATGCTAAGTAAATGAACCGGCCCCCAAACGACAAATATTGTATGATTCCACTTATATAGATACCTACAGTAGTCAATTTCATAGAGACAGAAAGTAGAGGGGTAGTTGCCAGGGACTAGGGGGAAGGGGTAACGGGGAGTCATTGCTTAATGGGTACAGAGTTTCATTTTTACAAGAAAAAAAGTTCTGGAGATGGATGGTAGTGATGGTTACGCAGCAATGAGAATACTTAATGCCACTGAACTACATACTTAAAATGATTAAGATGATACATTTTTTGTTATTTATATTCTACAGTTAAAACATATTTTACAGTTAAAAATATGTTTTTAATTGCAAGGATGGCTCAAAGAACTCCTAAGGCCAGGCAGTGGCTTACAGCACTTTAAGAGGCTAAGGTGGCCAGTTGCTGTGGCTCATGCCTGTAATCCCAGCACTTTGGGAGGCCGAGGTAGGCAGATCATCTGAGGTCTGGAGTTTCAAGACCAGCCTGGCCAACATGGTAAAACCCCATCTCTACCAAAAATATAAAAATTAGCCAGGCCTGGTGGCAGGAGCCTGTAATCCCAGCTACTCGGGAGGCTGAGGCAGGAGAATCATTTGAACCTGAGAGGCAGAGGTTGCAGTAAGCCAAGATCACACCATTGCACTCCAGCCTGGGTGCCAAGAGCAAAACTTTGTCTCAAAACATATAAAAAACAAAAAAGAAATAAAAGAGGCTCAGGCAGTGGCCAGACGTGTTGGCTCACACCTATAATCGCAGCACTTTGGGAGGCCAAGGTGGGTGGATCACCTGAGGTCAGTAGTTGAAAACCAGCCTGACCAACATAGTGAAACCCCAACTCTACTAAAAATACAAAATTAGCCAGGCATGGTGCCGCATGCCTGTAATCCCAGCTACTTGGGGGGCTAAGGCAGGAGAAGCTCTTGAACCCAGGAGGTGGAGGTTACAGTGACCTGAGATCACGCCACTGCACTCCAGCCTGGGCAACAAGAGCGAAACTCCATCTCAAAAAAAAAAAAAAAAAAGAAAGGCCAGGCGCAGTGGCTCATGCCTGTAATCCCAGCACTTTGGGAAGCCAAGGTGGTGGGCAGATCACCTGAGGTCAGGAGTTAGAGACTAGTGTGACCAACATGGAGAAACCCCATCTCTACTAAAAATACAAACATTAATGGGTCATGGTGGTGGGCACCTGTAATCCTAGCTACTCGGGAGGCTGAGGCAGGAGAATCACTTGAACCTGAAAGGCGGAGGCTGCAGTGAGCCAAGATTGCTCTGTCTTGGGGGTGGGGGGAAGAGGCCAAGGTGGGAGGAGCACTTGAGCCCAGGAGTTTGAGACAAGCCTGGGCAACACAATGAGACACCACCTCAGTTAAAAAAAAAAAAAAAAAAAAAAAAAAGCCAGGCGCGGTGGCTCACGCCTGTAATCCCAGCACTTTGGGAGGCCGAGGCGGGTGGATCACGAGGTCAAGAGATCGAGACCATCCTGGCCAACATGGTGAAACCCCGTCTCTACTAAAAATACAAAAAAAAAAAATTAGCTGGGCATGGTGGCGCGTGCCTGTAATCCCAGCTACTCAGGAGGCTGAGGCAGGAGAATTGCCTGAACCCAGGAGGCGGAGGTTGCGGTGAGCCAAGATCACACCATTGCACTCCAGCCTGGGTAACAGGAGCGAAACTCCATCTCAAAAAAAAAAAAAAAAAAAAGAAAAAAGAATTCCTAAATACACTTCACCCAGATTTGCCAATTGTTATCATTTGACTATATTTTCTTTGCCATTCTCTCTCTAAATGTACATATTACAATTTTCTGAATAATCTGGAAAGTAAATTGAAGAAATTATCTCTTAACTGCCAAGTACTACAGTGTATATTTCCTAAGTACAAGGAGATTCTCTTACATAACAGTACGATTATAGACATCAAGAAATACAATACAATTATGGGTGGGTATGGTGGCTCACCCTTTTAATTCCAGCACTTTGGGAGGCTGAGGCAGGCAGATCTCTGAGACCAGCAGTTCGAGACCAGCCTGGGCAACATGGTGAAACCCTGTCTCTACAAATAATAAAAAAAAAGAATTAGCCAGGCGTTGTGCCACACACCTGTAGTCCTAGCTACTGAGGAAGCTGAAGTGGAAGGATCCCTTAAGCTGGGGAGGTCAAGGCTGCAGTGAACTGTGATCATACCACTGCACTCCAGTGTAGGTGACAGAGACCCTATCTCAGAATAGAAAATACTATTATCTCACCCACAGTTCATTTTCACATGTCACCATGGGGTTCAATATCCATTTTCTTGATCCTGATTTTCTGTTGGGGGTGGGTGGTTTTGGAAGTACGAGACACGTGGCAACAAAACAAGAGAGAGGGATGGGGCCCTGCTGAGTCCCTGGGGTGGGGGCTGTGCGTTCAGAACACCTGCTGGACCCCTCCGAATTGCACAGATGCCAGGCCTGAAGCTCAGGAAAGGGATGGAGGCTGGCCGAGAGAGAGTCACACAGCACACATCTGAACTCTGCCACCTCTCACTGCCCCAGCCCTCGCGTGTCTATCCCTAAAGCCCACAGTTTGGCAGCAGGCGTGAAAAACCTTTATTTCTGCTTTGATGCTGCTTATCAGCCACCTAGAAACTGCTACTCATCCTCATTGTCTGCTCTGAACCAGTGATTACAAATTCAGCAACTCAGCACCCTTGCAGTTAAGCCCCATAAATCCCCTAGCAGTAGAAAGGCATCATGGTAAAACGGCCTGTACATGTACTGCCCTGAAAATATTTCCCTATGAAGCAGTCTTGCAGATAGATGAGCAAAGTGACCCGTTTTACCCTTTAACTGGAAGGTAAGATTTTCCTAGGAATTATATACAATAAATAGAAGATTTAAACAATGCCTTTCTTTCAACCCCAAGATGAACGTTAAACACTACCTATAACAAATGCTGGCAATATGTCCTGCGCTTATTTTTCAAATGGGTTTTTTAATTTCCCCCCCAAATAGTGTAAGCTTTTAGCACTAGGGGCTATATTTTTGGCTCGAGCGCCTGGGTGTGCCTCTCCAAGTATGACTATGCTTATTTACATATGGAAATAATTCCAGAGGGCAATTATATTCTCCCCATCACAGCTTCAGGGCTGTGTGTACAGAGTTCCTTTTTTGAAAATAGGTGGCTCATTTGGGATAGATGAGTAACAGTGGTGTAACTGTCCATATACTTAAATGTTGATTAACTAGGAGGGTGCTGGGCTGTGGATTTCCTGGATTTTCTGCAACCACCACCTGGTGGCTGAGTGAGTTTTGCCTCTCAGGGCCTCAGACTCCTCATCTGTAAAATGCATGCCACCATCCAGTTAGCTGCCAGGTAACAGTTTCAGAGTAAGTGATGGCCTCTGCAGTGCCTCAAATAATGCCTGGCACACACTGAGTACTCCATAACTGAGCCGAGGGCCTTCTCCTTGGCTTCTTAGGCACGGCAGATCACCATGGGCTTCCAGGACCCTTGGATCTGCGCCTAGGTGGCAGTGAGGACCTCTGGAGCACTGAAAATGTAATTTGTTGCAAACACTTGTGCCGGGCATGTCATATTTACTCCTTCTGAATGAACTTCTCTCCAGGTAAATGCTCATGTCATGTCTTCCCCTGTCTGATTCTTCTTTTTCTTTCTTTTGAGAGAGTCTCGCTCTGTCACCCAGGCTAGAGTGCAACAGTGGCACAATCATGGCTCACTGAAGCCTTGACCTCTTAGGCTCAAGTGATCCTCCCACCACAGCCCTCTTAAGTAGCTTGGACTACAGGCATACATCACCATGGCTGGCTAATTTTTGTATTTTTTGTAGAGACAGGGTCTCATTATGTTTTCCAGGCTGGTCTTGAATTCCCATCTCAGCCTCCCAAAGTGCTAGGATTACAGGCGTAAGCCACCACCCCCAGGGTCTTGTCTGAATCTGATCCCATGTTGTTGTGTGTATGTATGTGTGTATGTGTGTATTCTGTGTGTGTGTGTGTGTGTGTGTGTGTGTGTGTGTGTTGGGGAAAGAAGACTTGAGAACCAGTGCTAATCCTGCAGCTCACAGCCTGGAAGTTAGGTGATGCTCACACACAAACCCCACTCCCCACCCTTACCTTCCCCACACTGTCCCACTCATTCTTTTTCCAAACAGCACCCTCCCCAAACAGTGCTTGGTATGGTTTGCTGCCCTGTCTCCACTTTCCCCTGAGAGGCTGCCCATTCAGGTTCCCATGAGACCCTTCACTTAGAGTGTGGAGGTTTGGTAATAAGTCATCTACGCTCCTCCCACCCCAATCTGCTCAATGACAGCCTTTATCACTGATTATGAGGGCTCAGCCTTCCAAAGTCTCAGTTTCCTATTCCATTGAAGGGGGAAGAGAATTTTTAGATGATCAAATTGACCATGGTCCAAAAGATGTGAATAACACTTAGTGAGTGCTAAGCACTTACTGTGCTGGGGACTTTACACCATATCCTGAATATAACTAGCACCTCTTGCTGCCCACTCCCTGCTTGGTTACTGGATTCAGAGAGACAGCAGTACTGCCTTATTCTACAATTCTATTCAAATGTTCACTTGGTTTCTCAAACAAATGCCAAAGAGGGACCCATTCTCAATGCACAGAAAAGGACTCCTTGAAGTCCTCTTCAAACATTTTTCCTTCTTAAGTTCTTTCGTCACATAGTGGCTTGAGGAACTTTGCACTTCCTTAGCTCCCCTCGAGACCTCCTGAAACCCAGCCCAGAGTCTCTCCCTTCTCAGTACCCTCACCCTCAGTTGCTCTTCCAGGTTAATTTCTCACCCATTACTGCCCTAGAAAACATGTTCTGCCTGTTATTCTGGAAGCGTTTTCTTACTTCCCAGGAAGCAGGACTAGAAATCTTGGTGAACGAAATCTTCCACCTTGTTACACACATACTACTTCTTTTAATCCTTAACAGCCATTAAGTGGCAGAGCCTGCAGGACTCAACAGGTCACTGAACTCCACAGTCAGATACTCAGCAAGGTGACTGTCACCTAATAGGTGCTCAAAACGTGTCAGTCCCTCTCTCCTCCTTTGGCCATGCCATGTCTACTCAAGAACCTTCAAGGGCTCCCTATTGCCTAGAGCAGGGTCAGCAAACTGTGACCTGCAGCTCAAATCTGGCCTGCCATCTGTTCTCACAAATAAAGTTTTATTGATACATAGTCACATCCATTTGTTTGCATATTTTCTACAGCTGCTTTCATGAGTAGCTATACCAAGAGATCAAATGTCTTAGAAAACCTAAAGTTTTTACTATCTGACCCTTTACAGAAAGAATTTGGGCTGGGCATAGTGGTTCACACCTATAATCCTAGCATTTTGGGAGGCTGAGGCAGGAGGATCACTTGAGGCCAGGAATTTGAGACTAACCTGGACAGCACAGTGAAGCACTGTCTCTACCCAAAAAAAAAAAAAAAAAAAAAAGAAGCTCGGCACAATGGTGCATGCCTGTAGTCCCAGCTACTCAGGAGGCTGAGGTGGGAGGATCGCTTGAGTTCAGGAGTTCTGGGCTGTAGTGCACTATGCCCATCAGGTGTCCACACTAAGTTCGGCATCAATACAGAGACCTCCCTGGAGCAGGAACCACCAGGTTGCCTAAGGAAGGGTGAACAAGCTCAGGTTGGAAACGGAGCAGGTCAAAACTCCCGTGCTGATTAGTATTGGAACTGCACCTGTGAATAGCCACCACACTCCAGCCTGGCCAACATAGTGAGACCCCGTCTCCTAAAAAAAAAAAAAAAATTAGGCATGGTGGTGCACACCTGTAGTCCCAGCTACTTAAGAGGCAGAAGCAGGATGATCACTTGAATCCAGGAGTTTGAGGCTGTAGTGAGCTATGATCATACCACTGCACTCCAGCCTGGGTGACAAGAGAGAACCCCTGTCTCAAAAATAAATTTAAAAACATAAAATTTAAAAGGATTTTGCTGACCCCTAGACTAGGAAATAAAAGGCAACAGAAAATGTATCTTATGTCCTTTGATTCTCTCTGCAGTGCTCAATAAATAAATTTCAAGCCTGGGCGTGGTGGCTCACACCTATAATCCTAGCACTTTGGAAGTACCAAGGTAGGTAGATTACCTGAGCTAAGGATTTTGAGACCAGCCTGGGTAACATGGCAAAACCCCATCTCTATTAAAAATTCAAAAAAATAGTCAGGCATGTAGCTGGACATGGTGTCACACACCTGTAGTGCCAGCTACTTGGGAGGCTGAGACACAAGAATCGCCTTGAACCCGGAAGGCGGAGACTGCAGTGAGCTGAGATTGCACCACTGCACTCCAGCCTGGGCAACAAAGCAAGACTCTCTCCAAAAATAAATAAATAAATTTCAAGTGGATGAACAAGAAGCCCGCACCGTCATCTTGAAGCCACAGCCCTAAATGCAAAACAAAAACGAAAACAAAAACCTAAATATGGTCAGACACCCCAACTTCCTTGGTCCCAAAACAGTGACCCCTTGTCCTTGTGAGTCACAGTCAACCTTTCCAGGACTGCTGCAGACATCCCTGACTTCTTGACTCTGGGAGCTATCAGGGAAGTGAAGATCCATAAGTCCACTGCTTTTTTTTTTTTTTTAGATGGAGTTTCACTCTTGTGGCCCAGGCTGGAGTGCAATGGCGCAATCTCAGAAGCTCACTGAAACCTCTGCATCCCGGGTTCAAGTGATTCTCCAAACTCAGCCTCCTAAGCCTGAAATTACAGGTGCCCGCCACCACGCATGGCTAATTTTGTATTTTTAGTAGAGACGGGGTTTCACCATGTTGGCCAGACTGGTCTCAAACTCCTGACCTCAGATGATCCGCCTGCCTCGGCCTCCCAAAGTGCTGGGATTACAGGTGTGAGCCACCGCACCTGGCCTAGTCCACTGCTTCTTTACCCTTTACCTCCACATCCCCTTCAGAGAGAAAAATTTCATACTCTTCCTTTTCTGGTATGCAACATGAAAACAGTTCTCTTTTAAACTCAACCAACAGTCCCAGTGTAGTGGCTCTGCTAATAAAGACACACCTGAGACTGGGTAGTTTATAAAGAAAAGACATTTAATTGACTCACAGTTTCACATGGCTGGAGAGGCCTCAGGAAACTTAGAATCATGGCAGAAGGGGAAGCAAACACATCCTTCTTCACATAGCAGTGAGAGAATGAGAGCTGAGCAAACAGGGAAGCCCCTTATAAAACCATCAGATCTTGTGAGAACTCACTATCAAGAGAACAGTATGGGGAAAATTGTCCCCATGATTCAATTATCTCCACCTGGTTCTGACCTTGACACGTGGGGATTATTACAATTCAAAATAAGATTTTGGGTGGGGACACAGCCAAATTGTATCAGGCTCGTACCTGTAATCTTAGCACTCCGGGAAGCCAAGGTGAGAGGATCACTTGAGGCCATGAGTTTGAGACCAGCCTCAGCAATACGGTAAGACCCTGTCCCTACAAAAATATTTTTAAATCAGCCCTACATGGTGGTGTATACCTGTACTCCAAGCTACTTTGGAGGCTAAGGCAGGAGGATTGCTTGAGCCAAGAGTTCAAGGCTGCAGTGAGCTATGATCATGCCACTGTACTCCAGCCTGGGCAACAGAGCTAGACCCTATCTCAAAAAATAAGATAAAATAAGTACAACTAACAAAACTACAACGTTGAATATGCTTTTCAAACTATACTCACCCTCATTGATGAAAGCCATTGATCTTGTCCAAATTGCTCATTTCACCACTAGGAAAACTGAGGTACAGATAAAGGAATCAAAGTGCTCAAGAGGGTCCAGTGAGACAGAAGCACATCTGAGACTGTCAGAGCTCCTGGTGCCCAGCTTGATGCCCAGGCATTTCTCAAAGTCTATGCCTTGCCAGGGACAGGGTGGGTGACTTGGAAGTGGTCAGGCTCCTGTCCCGTCATGGCCTCCGCCAGGCTCCTCAGTGCTCTCAAACTAACCTATGGGATTCCCGAAGGGAAAGAGGTATCTGGCACTTGGTCTGTGGTGCCGAGGCTGCTGGAAAAAGGAGCCCTGAGTTCTAGGTGCAGATCAGTGATGAGCAGCTCCAGATTAAGGACTCGGAAGAGAGAATGAGGAGCCCTTCTTAGTTCCAACTCTGCAGCCTCTTTGTCCCCACCTCCTCCATCATAGCTGCTCACTCCGCATCTTGGACCTGATGCCTGCTCCTGTCAGGCTGCCCCATCAACGTCTCTCTAGCTCCTGTACCCTCCTCCCAACCAATGACAGTCTCACTTCACTCTCTGACAGGAATCCAGCCCACCACCTGTAGGCCCAACATAGCCCACATATGTGTTTGGTTTGTCTGACACTATTTAAAAACAATCTGAATTAGTTGCTCATGTTTAAAAACCAGTAGGAATCACCTAAAATATTGAATTTCTTGATTCTCTTCAAGAATCTACAGATTGACAATATGAGGCCTGCATTATTTTCTGGCAGGGCAGCAGCTGACTGGGCTAAGGGGTAGCTTCCCCATCTGGATGTGGAACTTATACAGCAGGCCCAGCATTTTCACCACTTCCTGTTGCCTTCCCAGCCCTGCTGTTACATTCCTTTAGATGACCTGTCTGGCCTTGGAAAGCATCTGCAACCCTAGTCTTGACCACTTTGATCTGGGCCTTCCCCACATCCAGCTCATCAGGTAAGACCCTCCTACCCTGAGACCATCCCCAGTGATTAACCCATCCAAACCCAGCCTCTGACCATCCATTCACTCAGCCCAGCCCTCAAGCATCAAGGGAGACTGTGCCCCCATTGCTGTCCCCCAAATACCTCCCTGGACCCACAGCTCAGCCCTTCAGGCCCCCCTCCTCCAAGTCCCATAACTCCCATGGTCATTCAGAAAGCATGGTGGCCAATCTGCCATCCTTTATTTGTCCTAAATAAGGACCCCTGCACTCTTATACTGAGGCAAGAGTTCTTGGATTTTGTACCGAGGTGCTTTGATGCCTTCGACAATCCTCAATGGGGGCAGGTATTTCTGGGGCGCCTTAAAAATGGGATAACAAGGTTTAGTCGTCTTGTTGATGCTGCACAAATTGAGGACCACAGACCTAGGGTCGTATATCCCTTTCTTCTTGGGCCGGATTGGGGTGAATGGTGGAATTTGGCGATGCTTCACTAGCAGCTGCAACAGATCCTTCCGAAAGACATTCCAGCTGTTCTCCTGGAGGAACTTCTGGCACATATCTTCATCACTAAAGGTCAGGCACAGAAGCCGAGGTTCTCAAGCCAGTCCTGCCCCTCCAGCCTTACCTCCTGCCACTCTCCCCTCCCTAAGCGCATGGTGCTTCATCCCACTTCTCTGCCCCTCCCGGACTCTCCCTCAGCTCCTTTCCCTTTCCACAGTTTTCTTCCCTTAGGCCTGTTCTGTCTCATGTAGCAGCAATGGCCCACATGTAGCTACTGAGCACCTGCAATGTGGCCAGTCTGAATTAGAGATGTGCTGTGAGTGTAAAATACACACCAGATTTCACACTTAGAACAACAAAAGAATGTAAAATAGCTTATTAATCATTTTATATTGATAAATAAAGTGTGGTATATACATATTGCCCAATTCCATTTATGTGAAATGTCCAGAATAGGCAGGTCTATAGAGACAGGTAGTAGATTTGTGGCTGCCTTAGACTGGTCATGGTGCTCTGGCTCCACCCTGCCCTCTCCCCTCATAGCGAGTAAGGCTGAGGAAGGTGGAAGAAGGACTGAAGTCTCCTGAGACCACAGCAAAGCAAGGGGGTGTTAAACTTCAATTAACTCAAAAAAAAAAAAACCTTCAATTAACTCAACTGTACTCCCTTACCTAAGGAGACAAGCTGAATACATCACTCTGACTTAGAACTTACCATGTGTCAAGCACCTTACATTTGTTAACTCATTTAATTTTCACAACCACCCTATTTCACAAACATAGAAACTGGGGTGAGGCTAAGGGATTCATCAAAACCTAGGAGGGACAAGCATGTGATGACTAATTCTTAAGAGATTTTTTTTTAACCTAGATACTAAGCTAAGACAGACAAGACTCCATGTCACTTCCTGATGCTGATGGTCACACTGATTTCTAGTCTACTTTTTCACTGAACAGGGTAGCCTCGGCTTCACACAGGGGTCTCAGTTCCAATCCCCTGTCTTACTTGAACTGAAAGCTGCATCTGTCCTTTCAGCCTTTAAAACATCGGCCCATAGCCAGGCACAGTGGCTCATGCCTGTAATCCCACCACTTTGGGAGGCCAGGCAGGCAGATCACTTCAGGAATTCAAAACCAGCCTGTCCAAGATGGTGAAACCCTGTCTCTACTAAAAATACAAAAGTTAGCCAGGTGTGGTGGTCCACGCCTATAATCCCAGCTACTTGGGAGGCTGAGACACAAGAATCATTTGAACCTGGTGGGTGGATGTTGCAGTGAGCTGAGATCATGACACTGCACTCCAGTCTGGGTGACAGAGTGAGACTCTGTCTCAAAAAAAAAAAAAAAAAAAAAAATCAGCCCGTGATACCCTTAAGCTCTCTTGGGCAATCCCCAGCATTAGTTCACATTATCTACCGGTTTTGAGTGATCCTCTTCACTTTGACCCTGGGAGATTTCCTGACTTTCTTGTGGATGCAGCCATGTGTCCTATCTCTCGTGGCCTCCCTGTGCTCTGTACAGGTGATTTTCAGGATATTCAGCCTGCGCTATTCACCTAACAGGTGCCTCTGCCACTGATCTTCAAGACCTCAGAGTCCTCGGTTAAAATGTGAGGGATTTGAGCTAGATAATGGATATGTTTTCTGCCTGCTTTAGCAGTCTAGAAAGCCATGAGTTCAACGATTAATGAACAAGACAGAATTCTGTGGGTCAGCATTCTAGATGAGGGCTGCAAACGCTGACTGAGCAAGGCGGATGCTGAGTGTTCCATCTGCCCCCACTCAAGTCTATGTAAACTTTCCCTGAATTTCCATTCAACAGTTATTAACTGATCCCCATCACAAGCCAGGCATTATGCAAGGAGCTAAGGTGCCTTAAACCCTTTTTTGAGTGGTAGGTCTGAATGGCCATTTCCTATTTTGGTAGTACCCAGGAATCAGAGAAGTGTGGCATCCTTGAACCAGAAGGAACCATCAGTATTTCTCGGCTTGTTTTTCTCACAAGACTGTCCCAATGTTGGCCCTATATTATCTGCTCTTTAAATTTACTAATGATTTTCCTTCAATCTATTCAGTTTCTTTTACTTAAATATTTACTTTAACTTTGTCTTAAGCAACATGATCTGTCAGATCACAGGGTTAGTAAGCTAGTCACGCTGCTTTTTCTCATTCACACAAATAAATACCTAACTGTTAAAACTAAAAATATCAATCTATGAGCTGCCTGAAGTCATCCTGTAAGCCTCCTGTGGAATATATTCCATACTCTAAAAAACACTGATCTACTCTAATTTTCTTGTGTTTCTGACTGGAGTCAGAAGCCTAGAGGAGGTCATGAAGAGCTCACATTGCCCAAGGTCATGAAGAGCTCCTGTGAGATCCTTTTGTATGCCTGTTGGCCAGGGGCTGGAATCACCTGCAGCTCTGCCTGCCTTCATACCCACTTTTCTCTACCATTGTAATCAGTCGCTTCCCACACCTGCTGGCAAAACCATGTCTGATCACAATATCACTGCAAGTAAAGAAAAAAGAGAGGATGCAAAATTGTGTAAGAAGTATGAGCTCTGTTATGAAAACAGAGCATGATGATAAATGCACATTTGGTACATATCCATGAAGTGAAGAAAAACACTAAAAGGAAATACAGAAAATGCTAACTGGGATTGCTGGAGGACTGCAAATGATTTGGGTTTTGTCTTTTTTGCTGTTCAGTGTTTTTTAAATTTTCTGCAATGAGTATGGCCCAATCATTCACATTTAGCCAAAATTTATTAAGCACCTGCTGCATGCTGGGTACTGTTACAGGTGCTAGAGACCAAAGGTGGATAATGCACAGCCTTGCCTTCCTGAAGCATTTAATCAGGTGGAGGGAAAGAGCTATGCAAACAGGTAACTATATGACAACATGATAGAGTCAATGACAGAGCTGTGTGGAGAATATTATGAGTGTGCAGAAAAGGAGTACTTATCCCAAACTGGGGTTAGTCTGAGGAGGTTTGCTGCAGACGATGAATCTTACAGAATGAGCAGGAATGTATCACAAAGGGTCAGGGCAGGACTAGGGTTAGCATTTCAGGCAAAACAGCCAGCACTAGCAAAGGCAAGGTATGTGCAGCACCTAGCAGGCAACCCACCTGGGTTGCTGGAGTGGGTTGGAGGCGGCAGGAGATGCTGCAGGGGGCCTGAGTAGGGGCTAGACTGTGGTGGGTCATTGAGGTAGCACTGAGTTTGGATTTTATCCTATAGGTAGTGAGATACCACTGAAAGGTTTCAAGCAAGAGTTTAACACAACTGGATTAGAGTTTTAACAAGAACACAGTGTGCAGAAAGAATCCAGCAGGGAAAAGACTGAAGGAGAGGAACCCATGATAAGACTCTTGCAGGAGTCCAGCTTGGTGGTCCCGAAGTGGGGGATGGAGGCCAGGAGCAGTGGCTCATGCAATCCCAGCACTTTGGGAGGCCAAGGTGGGTGGATCCTTTGAGCTCAGGAGTTTGAGACCAGCCTAGGCAGCATAGCAAAACCCTATTTCAACCAAAAAATACAAAAAAATTAGCCAGGCATGGTGGCACCTGCCTGTGGTCCCGAGTGAGACCCTGTCTCTCTCTCTCTCTCTCTCTCTCTCTCTCTCTCTCTCACACACACACACACACACAAAGTTGGGGTGGAGAGATTTGTCACCCAGGGAGATGTACAAGATCTACTAGAGTATGTGAACAGGATTTCATATATGTGTGTGTGTGTGTGTGTGTGTGTGTGTGTGTATGTATATATTATACATTCATTTATATATACATATAAATGTATAAACACACACACATATATGTATATATATGTGCATATATATACATACATATATATACATATACATATATACATATATATATATATATTTTTTTTTTTTTTTTTTTAGACAGTCTTGCTCTGTCGCCAGGCTGGAGTGCAATGGGGCAATTTTGGCTCACTGCAACCTCTGCCTCCTGGGTTCATGCAATTCCCTTATCTCAGCTGCCCAAGTAGCTAGGACTACAGGTGTGCACCACCACACCCAGCTAATCTTTTGTATTTTAGTAGAGTATAGATGGGGTTTCACCATGTTGGCCAGGATGGTCTTAATCTCCTGACCTCATGATCCGCCCACCTCAGCCTCCCAAAGTGTTGGGATTACAAACATAAGCCACCACACCTGGCCTGGATTTCATTTATATTTATCTTTCTCTTATTCTTTTAAGAGATCTATTTTTATATGTTTATAATATATATAAGTACAGTAATACATGTAGATATAATAAAAATAAATTAATGTGTTATTTATATTACATATGCATACCAGGGAATACATACTTGAGAACACTTTTAAGTAACAGCAATATGAGGTGAAACAGTTTGGAGACCACTGGTCTGGGTAAATTAACTTTTACATTTTATTTTATTTTATTTGAGACAGAGTCCTGCTCTGTTGCCAGGTGCCAGGCTGGAGTGCAGTGGTGCAATCTCGGCTCACTGCAATCTCCGCCTCCTGGTTCAAGCAATTCTCCTGCCTTAGCCACCTTTAGTAGAGACAGAGTTTCGCCATGTTGGCCAGGATGGTCTCGATCTCTTGACCTCGTGATCCACCCACCTTGGCCTCCCAAAGTGCTGGGATTACAGGTGTGAGCCACCATGCTCAGCCTTATTGTTTCTTAAGACAACCCAGGCTGGAGTGCAGTGGTATCCTCTCCACTCACTGCAACCTCTGCCTCCCAGGTTTAAGCGATTCTCCTACCTCAGCCTCCTGAGTAGCTGGGATTACAGACATGTGCCACCATACCTGGCTAATTTTGTATTTTTAGTAGAGATGGGGTTTGACTAGGTTGACCAAGCTGTTCTCAAACTCCTGACCTCCAGTGATCTGCCTGCCCCAGCTTCCCAAAGTGCTAGGATTATAGGCATGAGTCACCATGCCTGGCCCTGCATTGAACATCTTAATGCAGGGGCTTTCTCAGTATTTTGACTCTGTAAATTCACAGATAAATCTCTGTCTCAAAGTGTCGGGACAGTTTTATAACCCTTGAAATGTAATGCTAAAATTCTTATCAAAAGGATTGAGCCTATCTAGTCTGTACCAACAACTCCCAGTTTCATTTCACCCTTGTCAGCAGTATTATATTTTTTTCTTTTACTAAAATAACAGGTAAAAAAATGTTCATTTCACCGGATGGGACTTAGGCATATTTCCAGTACTGACCTGGGGAATGCTGTACTGAGCTTTAACAACTTGTGTATCATCTCATCATCATTGTCAATCAGTTCATAAAAGTTTTCCTTCCTTATCCGTATCATCTCATTTCCCAGGCTTAACAGGATGAAGGGTCGTGTGTCGTGTTCACCCTCTGGAAGGAAGAGCTGGTGAAGGCCCTAGGGAAAAGTTGCAGAAAGTTAAACCTCAGAGACTGGCCAGGTTTGCCTGCAGATTTTCTAGATGGGAAAAAGAAGGCCTTAAACAGGAGGTGAATTTATCTTGGATCACTGAGCAAATGACAGGCAGGAGAAATCCTGGGCCCTTTTTGCTACATGACATGGAATTCCTCTGACGCTGGAATTAGAAGAGTACCTAAATCACATTACCCACTGTCCCACCTACTCCAGCAATCTATTGATGCCACTATTGCTCTCAAGTTTTCCCCAATGTCCAATTACAGTTCTTCTTTTTGTCAGATAAACCTGTTTTCTCTTCCTTAGGACTTACAACAAAAGTCAAACAGCTAGGCGCCAGGTGCAGTGGCTGACACACGTAATCCCAGCACTTTGGGAGGCCCAGGTAGGTGGATCACTTGAGCCCAGGAGTTTGAGACTAGCCTGGGCAACATGGTGAAAACACATCTCTACAAAAATTACAAAAGTTAGCCAGGTGCATGCCTGTAGGCCCAGGCTGAGATGGGAGGATTTCTTGAGCTGAGGAGGCAGAGGTTGCAGTGAGCTGAGATCCTGCCACTACATTCCAGCCTGGGCGACAGAGCAAGAGACTGTCTCAAAAAAAGTAAAACAGGCTGGGTGCGGTGGCTCACACCTGTGATCCCAGCACTTTGGGAGGCCAAAGCAGGCAGATCACCTGAGGTCAGGAGTTTGAGACCAGCCTGGCCAACATGGTGAAACCCCACCTCTACTAATAATACAAAGATTAGCCGGGCATGGTGGTGGGCACCTGTAATCCCAGCTACTCAGGAGGCTGAGGCAGGGAAATCGCTTGAACCCAGGATGTAAAAGTTGTGGTGAGCTGAGATTGCGCCACTACACTCCTGCCTGGGGTAACAGAGTAAAACTGTGTTTCAAAAAAAAAAAAATCAAACTAGTCCTCTTCTAGACCTTATCTTTGCAGCCACCCACCGCACCTTTTGCTGCAGGCTTGTTTCTCCTCCATCTCTCACAGACTTCAGTGGCCACAGGCCCTCCTCTCTCCAACTCGAGCTGCCCTCCTGCTCCTCAACTTGAATTCCTACTTTGTTCTATGTGGAAGGGAGATGGAAGTCCACAGGCATACTCGCTTCCTTGATGAAGAGTGTAATCCCCTTTTTAAGGAGACACCCTGGGACAGGCAGAGCCAGGACTAGAATCCTTGTTGCTGAACTCCCAATCCAGTGCTCACTCTTCAGCCTCTCAAGGCTCAAGAAAGGAGGGGCAGGGGCAGGAAAGGTTAGTGGCCCCAGAGCCACTAATGCCAGCTGTGTTGGGCTTAAGAAGAAAAAGGGCCATAAACCAAGAAGCCTGCTCTGTGGAGGACACATGGGGTTGGGAGTAATCCTGGATCCAAGTTGCTGTGGTTGAGGTGCAATATACATATCTAATCACCATCTTTTGTTGAGAAATGCTGAGTATATGATAAAATATATTGTTTGCTAAGAATGATGATGAGGAAAACCTAGCTGACCCTGCCCCCAAGTGGAAAACTACTTGGGGCATTCTAAAGTGGCAAGACAGTATACGTATATCATACACAGGTTAAAACAATTCTTTAAGCATGGGATATGTGACCCTGCCCCCCATGGCTCCCTCGTGGAGAATACTTTCTGGTTTGTCGTTGATCAGTGGTAAACAAGCACCAGCTGTCTGACTAGTTTATCTCGGTTCTATGAGAAAACATAGAACACCTGTTTGTTAATATTAATCACCTGTTCAGAGAGAATAATTATGTGGGTCAGAATCTGCTTGAGGCCTTCAGCCTGGAATACTGTCAGCCTCCTGAGGCTCTCAGCTCAGAAGGCTGTTGCCCCCAGACTCCCCGGATAGTCCCACTTTGCTGTTCTATCTGGGTGTCTGCTTCTTAATGCCTTCAGCGCTGCCTGGGTCGGGGTCTCTATAGCTGAGCTGGTCCCTGTAGTCTTTACCACTTTTAAGCACATAGTTCACTGGAAATAAATATATGCATATTCTTCTTTCTTCTTATTCCTCTCTTCTTCCACATTCCAGCCTCTGCTAACCACCAATCTACTCTCTATCTCCATGAGATCCAGTTTGTAGCTCCCACGTATGAATGAGAACATGCAATATTTGTCTTTCTGTGCTTGGCTTATTCCACTTAACGTAACAGCCTCCAGCGCCATCCACACTGCTGCAAATGACAGGATCTCATTCCTTTTTATGGCTGAATGATATTCCATTGTGTATATGTCCCACATTTTCCTTAACCATTCATCTGTTAATGGACACTTAGATTGATTCCATATTTCAAAATAGTACTTATATGATTTGGGGCACGCAGTACCTCCTAGGCCATTGCTTGTCTGTGAAATGGAGGTGAGAATATCTGCTGCACATGTCTCCAAAGGATTCTGAATTTGAAAGGAGATGTGAAGCTGGATCTGGAACACCCTCCCCACCTCCACCATTTGGGTTCTAGATCTTGAAATATGACCACGTACAAACTCTTGGGTGTTCTGAGCCCTGGCCTTGTCTTTCTTTGGCAAGACTGGGCTGGAGCTATGCCACCTTTCCTATGAAGCTGCTGAGGATCTATGAAAGATAGCACATGTGAGGGTGCTATGGGGAGGGAAGCACCTCGTGTGTCTTTCATGTTGAGTACAGTGGCCACGAAGAGCCTCCTAGCCAATTCCAGGCCTTGCACAGAAACCAAAACGGCTGCTCTTTAGCCAGCTCCTACTCTGGGGAGGAAATATATATATGAATTTACCCCTTAGAACCATCCTAGGATGTGGAAAATGAGGTTCAGGAGAGGAAATTTACCTATCCACAGTCATGTATCTTATAATTATAATAGCGATGATGATGAAATCGTAATAATAGCACCAGGTAATGTTTGTTGAACACTCACTAAATTCCAGGCCCTCTTGTAGCTTTTGTGTCTATGACCCATTTAACCCTCACCACAATCTGGTGAGCTGACTCCTATTCTTATTCTAACGTTACAGGTAAGGATGCTGAGGTTAAGAAAATTGTCCAAAAATAAAAAATAAATAAAAATAATAAAAAAAAGAAAATTGTCCAACATCACACAGCATGAAAGCAATAAACCTAGGCTTTGAACCAGGTGGCCTGTCTTCAGAGTCTGTGCTTTTAGCAACTACAATGAGAAAACTGAGGCACAAAGAGGTTAAGTAGCTTGCCCAAGGTAATGAAACATAAAGTGGCAGAGCCCAACCTTGAACCCAGGGATCCACTCAGGAGCATTGCTGTCCTGCTTGCTCTCTCAGCCACCTCAAACTGGAGTCAGTTGTTTCTCTGGCTAGATGCTTCAAATAGCTTCCCAAAGCACCTGGGATCAAATAAATCTCCTCATGCCTTCTAAGGCCTGTACAGCTCAGCCTCATGTCATTGCCACCTTGCTTATACTGTTCCAGCCACCCTGCCCTCCCTTCCAATCTCCTCAACATGCCTCCTCCCTCCTGCCTTAGACCTTGAACTTGCTGATTCTCTGTCTAGAACACTTTTCTGCCAGGTTTTTTTTTTCTTTTTTTTTTCTTTTTGAGACAAGGTCTCACTCTGTCCCCAGGCTAGAGTTCAGTGGCATGATTGCAGTTCACTACAACCTCAACCTCCTGGGCTCAAGTGATCTCCTTCCTCAGCCTCCCAAATAGCTGAGTCTATAGGTGTGTGCCGGCTATGTTTTGTTTTTATTTTTGTTTTTGGTAGAGAGCGGGTTTTACCATGTTGCCCAGGACAGTCTCGAACTCCTGGCCTCAAGCAATATTCCTGCCTTGGCCTCCCAAAGTGCTGGGATTACAGGTGTGAGCCACTGTGCCCTGCCCCACAGTTTATTCTTTCCATCATTCAAGTCTCAGCTTAAACATCACCTCCTCAGAGCAGCCTTCCCTTAGCCACTCCACGTAAGAACCTCCCCACCCCACCTGCTTTCCATTCCATTCCTAACAGCAATTTGTAATTTTCTATGTATTTACTAGTTACCTGTTTATTGTCTGTCCGGACTACATCATAAGCCCTGTGAGGGTAGGAATTAGGTCAGTTTACTCAGCCACACCGGCACTTTGTGCCATGCTTGAAGCACAGTAGGTGCTCATAGAATGTCTGCTCAGTGAATGACCCAAATGGAGCCACACAACTTTACAGGCGACAGCTCACCCAGATCAATCTCCTCATTTTCTCATGATGCAGATTCAGAAAGGAAAAGTGATTTGCCCAAGGCCACAAAGCTAACTATTAGAAGTAAAATGAGAATAAGAAGCCCTGCCTGCCATCTCTCTTCTGCGATGCCCATGGCTCTGGCCTGCCCAGTTTTGGCACCTCAGAGGCCTCAGCCTGCCTGTTCCCTGGAGAAGTTGGATCTCCTATATTTCCTTGCTCAAAACCTGGGTCCCTCTACCCTAGGCCCCAACCTCTGCTGTTCCCAGGGCTGACTCAGCTCCACTCTGCTGCTCCCAAGAGTGAGGATGATGTGACCCACCTTCTGGGGGGAGGGTTCAGGCACAGCAGTTACCACTCTCACTCTCCTACAACTGAAGCCAGGGCCTCAAAACAGGGAGCTCAGAGTCCTAGCACAGGCACCTCACGGAGGCATCCGTGGACATTTTCTTCAAAGGGGTCACGTTAACGAATATTTGTTGGCCGGGCACTATGGCTCATGCCTATAATCCCATCACTTTGAGGCTGAGGTGGGTGGATCATAAGGTCAGGAGTTCGAAACCAGCCTGACCAACATGGTGAAACCTGGTATCTACTAAAAATACAAAAATCAGCCAGGCATGGTGGCACATGCCTATAATCCCAGCCACTCAGGAGGCATTGGTTGCAGTGAGCTGAGATCGTGCCACTGCACTCCAGCCTGGGCAACATAGTAAGATTCTATCACACACACACACACACAAATCGTTGAAGGTCTTTTATGTACTGGCCCTGAGTGGGAAGCAGCAGCCAGGTCCTTATGCTAAGTCTCCACCCAAAGTTTTCCAGGACTTCTAGGAAATCAAGGCCTAACTCCCTGTTCCAGCTTTGCAGGGCCTGGACAAAACAGACCCTGTTGTTCCTGTTCTTGACACAGCCTCCCCCCCTGTCACTGCCTACCAAACCAAGCAAGGCCTTTCCTGACCTCGTGCCTCCATCCTGCCCAGGCCTCAACATCCCTTGGTGCCCTGTGTTCAGCTCGGAGCACCTTACTCTAAAGCATTAACAAATGGAAGTGAAGCAGACATCGCCTTCATTAACTATAACAAAGACATACTAATGTAAGATGTTAGTAACAAGGGAAGCTGGGTGTGGGGCATATGGGGACTCTCTGTGCTCTCAATTTTTCTGTAAATCTAAAGGTGTTCTAAAAAATGAGACCACTGCCGGGCGCGGTGGCTCAAGTCTGTAATCCCAGCACTTTGGGAGGCCGAGACGGGTGGATCACAAGGTCAAGAGATCGAGACCATCCTGGTCAACATGGTGAAACCCCATCTCTACTAAAAATACAAAAAATTAGCTGAGCATGGTGGCGCGTGCCTGTAATCCCAGCTACTCAGGAGGCTGAGGCAGGAGAATTGCCTGAACCCAGGAGGCAGAGGTTGCGGTGAGCCGAGATGGCGCCATTGCACTCCAGCCTGGGTAATGAGAGCGAAACTCAGTCTCAAAAAAAAAAAAAAAAAAAAAAAAAAAATGAGACCACTAAAACAATGAATCCAGTAGTAGGGGCACGGGGAGTGTGGGTGACCACGCTTGGCTTTGAGCTGATCACTATGGAGGCTGGGAGGGAGGTGCCAGAGCTGAGTGGTAGGAGGAGTGGTATGTGGGTGCAGAGGTGGGGTGAGCAGAAGGGCTTTCCAGGAGGAGCAATGGGCTGGAAGGCTGGAAACTAGGCCCCATGAAGAATGACCAAAGGAATGGAGGCTCCTCAGCATGAATATGAATATAGTTAACAGAACATTGGAACAGTGCCTAGCTGCATAAATGCTGAATGAAAAACAAAACAGCATTCTTTAAATACCTAAGGGCATCACATGCTAAGGAAGTGGATTTCTTCTGTTTGAGGGGACAGGGCAGGGAGAGGAGAGGAGCTAGTTTAAAGCTGCAGGAAGCAATGTTTTATTAAACAAAAGGAACTTTCTAAGAGCTAAAAAATAATCAGTATTGTCAGAAGGCCATGCTAGGGACTGGGACTCCCAGACAGTACTGGGCTGACCTTCCCAGCCTTGAGGACACACAGGCTGGTGTGAGCAGGGGTCGGGAAGGGAAGGAGCATGCACAGCCCACCATAACACAGGGTGAGAACGGTGTAAGGATGACCTTGGAGATAGTGATGGAGGAAGAGAGGAGAGGGCTTGGTAGGAACAGGTTCCCAGATGCTGAATGACCACACATGGGGCTTCAGGAGACAGCACTCTGCAGGCATAGTTGTGCTGAGACCCATTGCTCCTCCTGGAAAGCCCTTCTACGGGCCCACCTCTGCACCAGCACACTGCTCCTCCTCCTCTCATCCAGCTCTGGCACCTGCCACCCAGCTTCCACGGTGATCCACTCATAGCCAAGCATGGTCATCCATACTGCCTTCCCTCCCACAACTGCATTTTTTTTTTTTTTTTTTTGACACATGGTCTCATTCTGTTGTCCAGGTTGAAGTACAGTGACACAATCATGTCTCACTGTAGCCTCCACTTCCCAGGCTCAAGCAATCCCCCCACCTCAGCCTCCCAAGTAGCTGGGACCACAGTCAAATGCCACCATGCCCAGCTAACTTTTTAATTTTTTGTAGAGACAGGTTCTTGCTTTGTTGCCCAAGCTGGTCTTGAACTCCTGGGCTTGATCAGATGTTAGGCACTGTGCCCAGCCTTGGATTCTTTTTTTTTGTTTGTTTTTTTGTTTTTTGGGGGTTTTTTTGAGATGGAGTCTCTGTCGCCCAGGCTGGAGTACAGTGGCATGATCCTGACTCATGGCAACCTCCACCTTCTGGGTTCAAGTAATTCTCCTGCCTCAGCCTACCGAGTAGCTGGGATTACAGGTATATGCCACCATACACAGCTAATTTTGTATTTTTAGTAGAGATGAGATTTCACCATGTTAGCTAGGCTGGTCTCGAACTCCCAACTTCAGGAGATCCACCTGCCATGGCCTGCCAAAGTGCTGGGATTACAGACATGAGCCACCGTGACCAGCCTGGTGGTCTTATTTTTTAAAACAGTTTTAGATTTACAGATAAATTGAGAAGGTAGTACAGAGAGTCCCCAGGTATCCCACACCCAGTTTCCCACATCTTACGTTGGTATGTCTTTGTTACAATTAATTACTGATATATTACTGTTAGTTAAAATCAATGAGTTGCTTAGATTTCCTGTTTCACCTAATGCCCTTTTTCTATTCCACCATTTTATCCAGGATACAACATTATGTTTGATAATAGGGTTCTTTAGACTTCCCTTAGCTGTGGCATTTTCTCAGGCCATTTTTGATGACCTTGGCAGTTTTGAGGGTACTGAGGTTTTTTGTTTGTTTGTTTTTGAGACGGAGTCTTGCTCTGTTGCACAGTGGTGCAATCTTGGCTCACTGCAACCTCTGCCTCCCAGGTTCAAGTGATTCTTCTGCCTCAGCCTCCTGAGTAGCTGGGACTACAGACGTGTACCACCACACTCAGCTAATTTTTACATTTTCAGTAGAGATGGGGTTTCACCATATTGGCCAGGCTGGTCTTGAACTCCTGACCTCATGATCTGCCCACCTCGGCCTCCCAAAGTGCTGGGATTACAGGCATGAGCCACCACGCCCAACACTCATTGAGTATTTTGTGAGATGCTACAATGTTAGAATTTGTCTCATGCTTTTCTCATGATTAGACTGGAGTTACAAGATATTGAGAGGATGGCCACAGAGGAAAAGTGACATTTCCATCACATCCTTTCAAGGGTCAATACTATCAACACAATGTTTTGCTGTTGATGTTGGCCTTGATGAACTGGCTGTGTTTTTTAGATTTCTCCACTGTAAAGTACTTCATTCCCCCCTTGCCATACTGTACTCTTTGGAAGGAAGTCCTATGCATGGCCCACATTTAAGAAGTAGAGAGTTAGGCTCTCTTCTTTAAGGCAGAGTATCTACATAAATTGCTTGAAATTTATTCTTCAGGGAGATTTGTCTCTTCTCCTCCATTTATTATTATTCATTCATTTATATCAATATGCACTCATAGATATTTATTTTGTACTTTTGGTTATAATCCAATACTGCTTTATTTTGTTGTTCAAATTGTTTCAGCTTTGGCATTAGGAGATCTTGTAGTTGGCCCCCATGTCCCTTGGATATACTCCCATATTAATAAGGTAGTTCCCGCCCCTCCCCCAGCTCTTCCTTACTTTCTGGCATTATAATAAATATGTTCTAGACTCATCCTGTGTATTTCCTGCCCTGGTCCTAGATTCCACCATTCTTCCAAAGAACCCTTGTTTCTTTTATTGGGAAATTGTATTACAAATCATGATCTGGCTTCTTGACATTGGCCTGGGCCATGGTGTTTTTGGGTATGACCCCAAAAACACAGGCAACAAAAGCAAAAATAGACAAATGAGATTGCATCAAACTAAAAAGCTTCTGCATAGCAAAGGAAACAACCAACAAAGTAAAAAGACAACCTAAAGAATGGTAGAAAATACTTGCAAGCCATAAATCTGATAAGGGATAATATCCAAAATGTATAATGAACTTAAACAACTCAGTCTTGAGCCTGGTTAAGAAATGGGAAGATTGCCAGGCGTGGTGGCTCAAGCCTGTAATCCCAGCACTTTGGGAGGCCGAGGCGGGTGGATCACAAGGTCAAGAGATCGAGACCATCCTGGTCAACATGGTGAAACCCCGTCTCTACTAAAACATACAAAAAAAATTAGCTGGGCATGGTGGTGCGTGCCTATAATCCCAGCTACTCAGGAGGCTGAGGCAGGAGAATTGCCTGAACCCAGGAGGCGGAGGTTGCGGTGAGCCGAGATCGTGCCATTGCACTCCAGCCTGGGTAACAAGAGCGAAACTCCGTCTCAAAAAAAAAAAAAGAAATGGGAAGAAACCTTGAATAGACATTTCTCAAAGAAAGACATACAAATGACCAATGGGTATATGAAAAAGTGCTCAACATCACTGATCATCATGGAAATGCAAATTGAAGATTCAATGACATGGAGTCATACCTATTAAAATGGTTACTATCAAAAAGACAAAATATGACGAATGTTGGCAAAGATGTGGGAAAAAAGGGAACCCTTATACACTATTGGTGGGAATATAAATTAGTACAGCCATTATGAAAACCAGTATGGAGGCCAGGCATGATGGTTCATACCTATAATCCCAGCCCTTTGGGAGGCCAAGGTGGGAGGATTGCTTGAAGCCAGGAGTTCAAGAACAGCCTGGGCAACATAGTGAGACTCTCCCTCTACAAAAAAATTTAAAAATTATTTGGACATGGCAGCACACACCTGTAGTCTCAGCTATTCAGAATACTGAGGTGAGAGGATTGCTTGAGCTCAGGAGTTCAAGGCTGCAGTGAGCCATGATCACACACCACTGCCCTCTAGCCTAAGTGACAGAGCAAGAGCCTGTCTCTTAAAAAGTGTAAAAGAAGGCCAGGCATGGTAGCTCATGCCTGTAATCCCAACACTTTGGGAGGCCAAGGCGGGTAAATCACTTGAGGTCAGGAGATCAAGACCAGCCTGGCCAACATGGCAAAACCCTGTTTCTACAAAATTATAAAAATTAGCCTTGTGTGGTGGTAGACACCTGTAATCCCACCTACTTGGGAGGCTGAGGCAGGAGAATCACTCAAACCCGGGAGGTGGAGGTTGCAGTGAGTTGAGATGGCACCACTGCACTCCAATCTGAGTGACAAAGCAAGACTCTGTCTCAAAAAAAAAAAAAAAAAAAAAAAAAAAGAAAGAAAGAAACCAAGATCCATGTGTTAAGTGTGCTTATTGCTAGAAGGGTATCATTTCTTTTAGGCCCTCTTATCTGACAGAGCAAAACAGTTGTATGTTTCTACCCATACCTAGACATATTTCTATACATAATTGTCTATAAGTATATATTGAGCAAAACTTGAGTGTCTACTGATGTTTTCAATTCTAATCCATTACCATATGGAGCATTCTAGGCTCCTCCCCTTTCTAAACGTTTCTGCTTAAGCAGTGAAAAACCTGGCTCCTACCCTCTGCCATCCATTTACTGAACTGATTGATTTCAGTGTTAACACTGTGTCCATGTATAGTAGTATAAGTATTGTTAATCCATACCCTCATGAGAAACAACTTTATCAGTAGGGTACAGTGCTCAAGCACAATTCCTTTTGCTTTAGTCTTACCAACTCCACTCATTTCCCCAGTTACTTAGGTCAGCATCTTTTTTCCCCAACTCCTTCACAGAGATTGTTTCATACATTTGTAATAGATTATCTTGTCATAGTTTATATTCCTTCCTAGGATCCACTGATCTCCTAGATGATTTTTTTTCTTTTTAACAAATTGCATACACTAAGATTCACTCTTTGTGCTGTAAAATTATATGGGTTTTGACAAATGCTCTTGTAGCCACCATTACAGTGCCATACAGAATAATTTTATTGCCCTAAAAGTCCCCTGTGCTTCACTATTCATCCCATCCCCTGAACTCCAAACCTCTTACAACCACTGATAATTTTACTATCTCTATAGTGTTTTTCTTTTCCAGAATGTCCTAGAATTGGAATCATGCAATATTTAGCCTTTTCCTAATGGACTCCTTAGAAACTGAATTCTTTAGAAATCAGATTCTGTAAAAATATTAAGTAATTTATTTATTTTTTTGAGATGGAGTTTCACTCTTGTTGTCCAGGCTGGAATGCAATGGTGCAATCTCAGCTCACTACAACCCCCGTCTCCCAGGTTGAAGTAATTCTCCTGCCTCAGTCTCCCAAGAAGCTGGGATTACAGGTGTGTGCCACCACGCCTGGCTAATTTTTGTATTATTAGTAGAGACGGGGGTTTCACCATGTTGGCCAGGCTGGTCTCGAACTCCTGACCTCAGGCGATCCACTCACCTCAGCCTCCCAAAGTGATGGGATTATAGGCATAAGCCACCATGCCAGCCCCAGCTAATTTTTGTATTTTTAGCAGAGATGGATTTCACCACGGTGGCCAGGCTGGTCTCAAACTCTTGACCTCAAGTAATCTGCCAGCTTCTGCCTCCCAAAGTGCTGGGACTACTGCACCCAGCCGGTATTGTGTTTTTTAACATCAAATTCCAATTGTTCATTGCTGGTATAAGGAAAGCAATTGACTCTTGTATATTAATCTTATATCCTGTGACCCTGCTATAATCTCAAGAGGTTTTTTAGTTTCAAGAGGTTTTTCTTTTAAAAAAAAAAATTGTTTGGAATTATCTACATAGACAATAATGTTATCTGCAAACAAAGATAGTTTTATTTCTTCCTTCCCAATCTGTATACCTTTTATTTTCTTTTCTTGAATGGACTAGATAAGACTTTCAGTACAATGTTGAACAGGAGTGGTAAGAGGGAACATCTTTGCCTTATTCCTGGATTCATTTAAAGCAAGTCTAGATATCACATCATTTAATATATAAATATTTTGATATGTGTCTCCTAAATATAAGGACTCTTTTTTAAAAACAGGCACAATATTCTTCTTCTACTTTTTTTTTTAAAGAGATAGGGTCTCGCTATGTTGCCCAGGCTGGAGTGCAGTGGCTATTCACAGGCACGATCCCACTACTGATCAGCACGGGAGTTTTGACCTGCTCTGTTTCCATCCTGGGCCAGTTCACCCCTCCTTAGGCAACCTGGTAGACCTCCTGGGAGGTCACCATATTGATGCTGAACTTAGTGCGGACACCTGATCAGCATTGCGCACTACAGCCCAGAGCTCTGGGGCTCAAGCGATCCTCCCACCTCAGCCTCCCGAGTAGCTGGGACTACAGGCACGTGCCACCATTCCCAGCAGCCACAATATTCTTACTGTATTTTTGGTTTTTTTTCCTCAAGACAAAGTCTCACTCTGTTGCCCAGGCTGGAGTGCAGTGGCACAATCTCGGCTCACTGCAACACCTACCTCCCAGGTTCAAGCAATTCTCATGCCTCAGCCTCCCAAATGGCTGGGATTACAGGCACACACCACCATGCCCAACTAATTTTTGTATTTTTAGTAGAGACAGGGTTTCACCATATTGGTCAGGCTGGTCTCAAACTCCTGACCTTGTGATCTGCCCACCTCAGGCTCCATAGTGCTTGGATTACAGGTATGAGCCACCACACCCAGCCTATTTTTATCCCACCTTTACAAATCGACACAATTCCTTAATATAATCAAATATGGAGGAAGTTTTTTTTTTTTTTTTTTTTGAGACGGAGTTTCGCTCTTGTTACCCAGGCTGGAGTGCAATGGCGCGATCTCGGCTCACCGCAACCTCCGCCTCCTGGGTTCAGGCAATTCTCCTGCCTCAGCCTCCTGAGTAGCTGGGATTACAGGCACGTGCCACCATGCCCAGCTAATTTTTGTATTTTTAGTAGAGACGGGGTTTCACTATGTTGACCAGGACGGTCTCGATCTCTTGACCTCGTGATCCACCCGCCTCAGCCTCCCAAAGTGCTGGGATTACAGGCTTGAGCCACCACGCCCGGCTGTTTTGTTTTTTTGAGATGGAGTTTCACTCTTGTTACCCAGGCTGGAGTGCAATGGCATGATCTCGGCTCACTGTCACCTCCACTTCCAGGGTTCAAGCGATTCTCCTGTTTCAGCCTCTTAAGTAGCTGGGATTACAGGCATGTGCCACCACACCTGGCTATGAGGAAAGTGTTTTTAAACCGTTACTCTTATTAGTTAACATTCCAGCCCATTCATGATACATGCTCCATGGTGAACAAAGCTCTTGGCACACTCACCAAAATTTCTCCCTGCTCCACAGTATGCACCTTCACGTAGGCCCCCACTACAGCCTCTTTGGGGAGCTCACCAAGGTTGGTATTGATCATGGTGCATTTGATGGACTGAGTAGGCCTGGATCTGAAATGTGACAGCTTGTTAGAGAGCTCATCTGTAACAGTCTGCTCCTGAGGCCCTTGCTAATCAGCCCTCGCTCTTCTGCAGGTGGAGGGCTCCCCTCCCTGGGGAATTCACAACTCCTCAAAAGGTGAGAAAACTCAAAATCAAGCCTGGGAGGGACTGACTCCTATTGTCAGGAATTGGAGGGTGCAAAAGAGGAGACGGGAGAGGAAGGTGAAACAGGCCCTCGCTCCTCTTAAACACCTGAGGGCTGTTTTTATCAGAGGCAGGAGCTGATGATCCCATGCAAGCAAGTCAGGCCTAATGGGTGGGGAAGTCCAGAATGGCCCCCTCATGCTCAGCATGAGAAAAGAATTTCTTCTTTTTCTTCTTTTTTTTTTTTTTGTGAGATGGAATCTCACTCTGTTGCCCAGGCGCTGAAGAGCACTGATGAGATCTCTGCTCACTGCAACCTCTACTTCTGGGGTTCAAGCAATACTTATGCCTCAGCCTCCCAAGTAGTTGGGAATACAGGCGCCCACCACCATGCCCAGATAATTTTTGCATTTTAAGTAGAGACAGGGTTGCCTAGGCTGGTCTCAAACTCCTGATCTCAAGTGATCTGCCCGCCTCAGCCTCCCAGAGTGCTGGTATTACAGTCATGAGCCACTGGGCACAGCCAAAAGGAAGGAATTTCTTTCTTTCTTTCTTTCTTTTTTGAGATGGAGTTTTGCTCTTGTCGCCCAGGCTGAAGTGCAGTAGCATGATCTTGGCTCACTGCAACCTCCGCCTCCTGTATTCAAGCAATTTTCCTGCCTCAGCCTCCCAAGTAGCTGGAATTACAGGTGAGCACCATCATGCCCAGCTAATTTTTATACTTTTAGTAGCAATGGGGTTCTGCCTGTTGATCAGGCTGGTCTCAAACTCCTGACCTCAGGTGATCCACCCGCCTCAGCCTCCCAAAATGCTGAGATTTCAGGTGTAAGCCACTATACCCAGCCTGTTGTGTGTGTGTGTGTCTGTTTTAAGAGACAGAGTCTTGCTCTGTTGCCCAGTCTGGGGTACAGTGACATAATCACAGCTCACTGCAGCCTCAACTTCCTAAACCCAAGCAATCCTCCTGCGTCAGCCTCCTGAGTAGCTGGGACTACAGGTATGTGCCAATATGCCCAGCTAAAAGAATATTCTGTAAATGTTAACTATAATTATTATTACCTCATTTAACTGCTGGCTTGCAACAACCTCAAGACTTAGATGCTATTATCTACCAAGAAATACAGCTTAGAGAGGTTAAGTCCTTTGCCTGTGGACACAGAGCTAAAATAAGTGGCCAAGCCAGGATTAATTTCAAACACAGGCTCTTATCTACTGTGCTATAACTGCCTTCCTTAGATGGATAGAATTTTCTGAAGCAGCTCAAAATCAAAAGGGCCCAGCAACACACAGACCGACAGAATGTCAGAGCCAGAAGATCTGTCCAGCCCCTTCCTCCTTAAGTGGGTTACTGAGGCCCTGAGAAAAGAAGTGGATAAATGCCTGAAGTGCCCTTTCACGTTACAGGTGGAGAATGCGGGTCCTGGCTCTCAGACCCAGGATATCTCTAGGCTGCCTCATGCACAACCCTTTGGGATTGACCTGTGTCCTCCACCTTTGCCCCCTCCCCAGCATCCCTGACATTCTGCCAGATAAGTATTATCTCCCTTTGCAACCACAATCTGGACCCATCTATCTGGCAAGGGCTGAGCTTACTTGATCTTTGGGCCCAGCATCTTGGGGAGACTGTCTCCTGAAGTTCTGACGTTCCCACTGAAGCTTGTGCCCTGTAGCTTCCAGGCCTTCTGGAGATGCAGAAGTTTCAAGGAGCTAAAGTCTTGTAGAGGATATGATTTGATCTGGAATTCCTTGTATCTTTCCATAGGAGAGTATTCTGTTAGGGAAAGCACAAGAAAACACTTATGGAACTTTGCATATATGATGATTATGGTGGTAGTAGTTGAAGCTTATCACAGGAACCTGCCTAGATGGTCTGGAACATGGGGAAATTAAAAAAAAAAAAAAGAAAAGAAAAGAAAGAAAACACTCTGTGGCCTCCATGTAATGTCCCTGGGTGCCAGGCCCTGTGCTAGAGCCTTTACATTCATTACATCTGGAGAAGGGTGATTAATATACTTTAAAAGATAAGATGAACAGCAGAGAGCTCAAGTCACTCAGAAAAAGGTTAAAGCTTGGATTTGAACTCAGGTCTATTGGATTCAAAGCTCATACCATTCCATTAACAGATCATATTTATCCTGGCCTTCAAACTGGGCTTTCAAATTGGGGCAGGGTTAGCAATAAAAGATAAATGGATGACTGGTCATAGAACCTTAGACAAGTCATATAATCATTAGAGCCCTCAAAGGAATATTGTTAAGAATTACAGGCTGGGCATGGTAGTTCACACTTGTAATCCCAGCAGGTAGATGATCACTTGAGTCTAGAAGTTCAAGACCAGCCTGGGCAATGTGGCAAGACCTCATCTCTACAAAAAATTAAAGAAATAGCCAGGCATGCTGATGTATGCCTGTAGCCTTAGCTACCGGGGACACTGAGATGGGAGGATTGCTTGAGCCCAGGAAACTGAGGCTATAGTGAGCTGTGTTCACGACACTGTGTTCCAATCTGGGCAACAGAGTAAAATTCTCTCAAAAAAAAAGAATTACAGATAAAGCATGTGATATGCCTAGCACAGTGCCAGCATATAATAGGTCCTCCATGAGAGTTATTTTAAAAAGATTGCCAAGAGCCAGTTGCAGTGGCGCATACCTGTAGTCCCACCTACTCCAGAGGCTGAGGTAGGAGGATTGCTTGAGTCTAGGAGTTCAAATTCAGCCTGGGCAACACAGAAAGACCTCATCCTGGCCGAGCATGATGACTCATGCCTGTAATCCCAGCAATTTGGGAGGCCAAGATGGGCAGATCATCTGAGGTCAGGAGTTCGAGACCAGCCTTACCAACATGAAGAAACCCAGCGTCTGCTAAAAAATACAAAAAAAAAAAAAAAAAAGATTAGCTGGGCATGGTGGTATATGCCTATAATCCCAGCTATTCAGGAGGCTGAGGCAGGAGAATTGCCTGAACCTGGGAGGTGGCGGTTGCAGTGAGCTGAGATCATGCTATTGCACTCCAGCCTGGGCAACAAGAGCAAAACCCCATCTAAAAAAAAAAGAAAAAAGACTTTGTCTCTTAAAATAAAAAATCTCCAAGGAAATGTAATTCAGAAAGAAAAAAGAGCAAACTAAGCACGCTAAGCAAAAGAAGCCAGATATAAGAGTTTATACTGTATGATCCCATTTATATGAAACTATGGGAAGACAAATCTACACTATAATGATAGAAAACAAATCAGAGGTTGCCTAGGGCAGAGGTGATGAGTAGAGAATGATGGGTGGTTGCCTAGGGAGGGGGACCAAGGGAACTTTTTGGGGTGATGGAAATGTTCTACAAATTGATTGTGGAGGTATAAATTTGTCATGGAACTGTGACCAGGTACAGTGGCTCACACTTGTAATCCCACACTTTGGAAGGCCAAGGCAGAAGGATCGCTTGAGCTCAGGAGTTTGAGACCAGTCTGGGCAACATGGCAAACCCGGGTCTCTACAAAACATAAAAATAAGCAAGGTGTGGTGGCACATGCCTGTAGTCCCAGTTACTTGGGAGGCCAAGGTGGGAGAATTACTTGAGCCCGGGAGGTCAAGGTTGTAGTGAGCCATGTTCATGCCAATGTAATCCAGACTGGGTGACAAAGTAAAACCTTGTCTAAAAAAAAAAAATTATTTTTTCTAATTTGTCATTTAACTACACATGTAAAATATGTGCATTCTGACATATAAAAATTATACATTGGCCAGGTGCAGTGGCTAACTGGAATCCCAGCACTTTTGGAGGCTGAGGCGGCTGGATCACAAGATCAGGAGTTCGAGACCAGCCTGACCAACATGGGGAAACCTTGTTTCTACTAAAAAAAAAAAAAAAAATACAAAAATTATCCGGGCATGGTGGTGCGGACCTGTAATCCCAGCTATTCAGGAGGCTGAGGCAGGAGAATCGCTTGAACCCTGGAGGCAGAGGTTGCAGTGAGCTGAGACTGTGCCACTGCACTCCAGTCTGGGCAACAGAGCAAGACTCCACACCCCCCAGAAAAAATATACATATACAACAATAATATTGATTAAAAAGAGATATCCAGCAGGACATGGTGGCTCACTCCTGTAATCCCAACACTTTGGGAGGCCAAGGCGGGTGAATCACCTGAGGTCAGGAGTTCAAGACCAGCCTGGACAACATGGTGAAACCCTGTCTTTAAAATAAATAAATAAACCAGGTGCGGTGGCTCACGCCTGTAATCCCAATACTTTGGGAGGCCGAGGCAGATGGATCACAAGGTCATGAGATTGAGACCATCCCGGTCAACATGGTGAAATCCCATCTCTACTAAAAATACAAAAAATTAGCTGGGCATGGTGGTGTGTGCCTGTAATCCCAGCTACTCAGGAGGCTGAGGCAGGAGAATTGCCTGAACCCAGGAAGCGGAGGTTGCGGTGAGCCGAGATCACGCCATTGCACTCCAGCCTGGGTAACAAGAGTGAAACTCCATCTCGAAAAAATAAGTAAATAAATAAATAAAAATGTTAACAAACTTCTTGTTGAAAACAATGTAAGCCAGAAAACAGATTTGAATGCAACATTAAAAAAAACAAAACAAAAACAAAAACCTGTTTACCTAGAATTTTATATCCAGCAAAAATTTCTTTCAAAAATGAAGATAAAAGGCTGGGCGCAGTGGCTGACACTTGTAATCTCAGCACTTTGGGAGGCCGAGGTGGGTGGATCAACTGAGGTTGGGAGTTCAAGACCAGCCAGACCGACACACAGAAACCCCATCTCTTAAAAAAAAAAAAGGAGAAGAAGAAGATAAAATAGTTTTTAGACATAGAAAAGCTGAAATAATTCATCACTAACAGACCTGAAATATAGGAAAGGTTAAAGAAAATACTTCAGGCAGAAGGAAATGGTATTTGGTAGAAATCTGGATCTATACAAAGGAACAAAGAACATTAAAAATAGTAACTATGTAGGTTAGTATAAGAGTCTTTTCTGGGCCGGGCGCAGTGGCTCACGCCTGTAATCCCAGCACTTTGGGAGGCCGAGGCGGGTGGATCACGAGGTCGAGAGATCGAGACCATCCTGGTCAACATGGTGAAACCCTGTCTCTACCAAAAATACAAAAAAATTAGCTGGGCGTGGTGGCGCGTGCCTGTAATCCCAGCTACTCAGGAGGCTGAGGCAGGAGAATTGCCTGAACCCGGGAGGCGGAGGTTGCGGTGAGCCGAGATCGCTCCATTGCACTCCAGCCTGGGTAAAAAGAGCGAAACTCCGTTTCAAAAAAAAAAAAGAGTCTTTTCTTATTATTATTTAAATATACTTAAAAGATACTTGTTTAAAGCAAAAGTAATAACCACATATGGTAAGGTTTTTAACATACATGCAAGTAGAATATATCACAATAGCATAATATCTAGGAAGACACAATGGAAATATAATGTTGTAAGATTCTGATTCTATACATGAAGTGGTATAATATCACTTAAAGGCAGAATGTGATAAGTTAAAGTATATAAAATGATCACAGAGCAACCGTGAAAATAATACCACAAACAGCTAATAAGCCAACAAAGAAAATAAATTATACAAAATACATAATACAAAAGAAAGGGAAAAACAAAAGAAAAAGGGAATATATATGGCAAATAGAAAAAAAAAACAAGATGGTAAAGTTAAATCCAACCATAATCAATATTAACATTAAATGTAAATGACTTAGACATCTCAATAAAAAGGCAGATTGTCAGATAGGATTTTTTTAAGACCCAATTATATGCTACCTTTAAGAAACCCACTTTTACATATAAAGACACAAATAGGTTAAACACAAAAGGATGGAAAAAGACATACCAAACTAATGCTAATCAAAAGGAAGCTACTTTAAATCAAAAGTGGCTGAATTAATATCAGAAAAAGTAGGTTTCAGAGCAAAGAATATTACCAGGGACAAAGAAGTTCACTTCATAATGATTAAGAGTTCAATCCCAACTGTCTAAGCATATAATAAAAGAGCTTCAAATATATGAGGCAAAACAGACAGAAATACAAGGAGAAAAATGTATCTACAATTATAGCTAGAAATTTTAACAACTCTATTAACAATTTTTTTTTAAAGACAGAGTCTTGCTCTGTCACTCAGGCTAGAGTACAGTGGTGCGATCTTGGCTCGCTATAACCTCTGCCTCCCAAGTTCAAGTAATTCTCTTGCTTCAGCTTCCCAAGAAGCTGGGACTACAGGCATGCACCGCTACGTCCAGTTGATTTTTGTACTATTTTAATAGAGACAGGGTTTCACTATATGTTGGCCAGGATGGTCTCGAACTCCTGACCTAAGGTGATCCACCCACCTCAGCCTCCCAAAACGCTGAGGTTATATGCATGAGCCACCATGCCCGGCCTCTATTAACAATTGATAGAGCAAGCAGACAGAAAGTTATAAGGGTACAGATGATTTGACCAATACTATCAGCCAACTTTACCTACTTAACATTCATAGAACACTGCACCCAAAAACAGAATTTTTTTTTAAATGCAAATGAAACATTTACCAAGATAGACTATATTCTGAACCACAAAACAAGTTGTAATACATTTCAGAGGATTCAAATCATATAAGGTATGTTATCTTAGAAATGAATAACAGGCTGGGCACGGTGGCTCATGCCTGTAATCTCAGCACTTTGGGAGGCCAAAGCATGCAGATCACCAGAGGTCAGGGGTTTGAGACCAGCCTGGTCAACATGGCAAAACCCCGTCTGTACTAAAAATTCAAAAATTAGCCAGGTGTGGTGGTGCCTGTAGTCCCAGCTACTTGGGAGGCTGAGGGAGAATTGCTTGAACCCAGGATCAATGTAATCTGTGTATCCTGGGCCCTCCATCCCAAGGACTGCCTTACAGATACAGCCAGTCCTCCTGAGATTAGAACTGAGGCCAACACAGGCAGGCAAAGGAGAAGGGTAGAAAAAGAAGAGGTTGGAGGTGGAGGATGAAGTGAGCCGAGATCACACCACTGCACTCCAGTGTGAGCAACAGAGCGACACTCCTTTTCAAGAAAAAAAAAAGAAATCAATAACAAAGATAGCTGGATAATCCCCCAAATGTTTGGAAACTAAACACTCTTCTAAATATTCCATGGGTCAAAGAAGAAATCAAAAGGGAAATTTAAAGATACTTTGAAGTGAATAACAATGAAAATACAACATATCAAAATTTTGTGGGATGCAGCTTTTTCTCTGGTGGCTTGACAGTGGAAAAGGGACAAACAAGAACTAACATGAGAAGAAACATTTACCAAGTACTTACAAGGTCTCATGCAAACATCATCTCAGCCTTGCTAGTAGCCTGTATGGTAGTGACAACAAACATCTAAGAGTTTCATATATTAATTTGCTTAATGTCATTACAATACTATAAGGTAGAGACCATTATTTACATTTTACAGACTCTGAGGGCACTGGTACACATGGTCATAGAGTCATTTGTCCAGTATCACATCGCTAGTAAGAGAAGGACCCTGTATTCAAACATAAGCAGTGGGCTCTGAGCCTATGCTCCCAACCACGACACTACCCAAGGTAAATATGAAGAAACCAGGCCCAGAGGCTTTAAGCACTCACCACAGTTACCCAGCTAATAAGTGGGATTCAAACCCAGCTCTGTTCAGCTCCAATGTCTCCTTTTTCCACCCTTCTCCTCTGCCTCCCTGTGTTGGCCTCAGTTCTAATCTCAGTAGGTCTGGCTGTATCTGTAAGGCAGTCCTTGGGGAGGAGGGCCCAGGATACACAGATTACAATTTCAAGGGATGTGGGGCAAGCACACCAGTAGTGAGCACAAGGTAAGAGGTAAGACACCTGAATAACTGCAAATGTCTGCTGAGGGCTTCGGTTCTTGATCCAAGTGGGTGAGACAAAAAGATTTGCGGAGGATGGAAGGGGGAAAACGTAAATAAAAATGCCAACACAGAGTTGTGAATGGAAACAATATACCCCAGAATCAGGAAGCCTGGTTATCACCCTGGCCAGTTCTAGAGGGTACTACTTGACAATGTCTGTGTCCAACAACAGCAAATGGAGATTGAGGAAGGCTGGAGACATTTATGAAGAGAAAGAAGTCTGGGCTTTGGAACCAGTTGCTCCTGGGTTAGAATCCCAACTCTGCAGTCCTACGCTGCTACTTATTTGCCCTGTGAGCCAGTTTCCTCATGTGTCAAATGGTACAATCATACCTTCTTAAAGAGTTATTAGGCCAGGCACAGTGGCTCACGCCTATAATCCCAGCACTTTGAGAGGCTGAGGTGGGCAGATCACTTAAGGTCAAGAGTTCAAGACCAGCCTGGCCAACATGGTGAAACTCTGTCTCTACTAAAAATACAAAAATTAGCTGGGCATGGTGGTATGTCCCTGTAATCTCAGCTGCTTGGGAGGCTGGGGCAGGAGAATTACCTGAACTTGGGAGGTGGAGGTTGCAGTGAGCTGAGATTGCACTACTGTACTCCAACCTGGGCAATAGAGCAATAGAGCAAGACTCTGTCTCCAAAAAAAAAAAAAAAAAAAAAGAGTTATTATGAAAATTATGCAATATGTATAAACAGTTAAGCTCAATATAATAAACCTACAATCAGAATTCAATAAATGATCACTGTTTTCATACTTGTTACTAGATACATGAGTTTGGTTAAAGCTGTGGAGAGTGCACACACATTTACAGCCTGAAGATATGTCCAAATCACACACAGCAGCAGAAATATGTTTACCCATTAACCCTGTAATTCGCTTCTGAGCACCTACTAGATGCCAAGCATGATACGAGGCCCTGGGAATGCAAAGCCCTCATAGAGCTTATATTCTAGCTACGGAAACAAATGTTTAATAACCATTTCAGACGCAGTTATATGATTTCAGTGGGGTTACACAAAACAGAAGAGTACTTGAATGGTACTTGAATGGGATGTAACAGTGGATGGAAGATCCGGTCCAGCATGAGAAACCAGGAAGACTTCTCCAAGGAAAGATGTGTAGTCTAACATCTCAGAAACAGAAGCACTCCCTCTCCATGTGATGCCCTTTGCTGCCTTGGAACTTTGAAGAGTCCCCACCAGCAAGAAGGCCCTCACCAGATGCAGCCTCTCAACCTTAGACTTCCTAGCCTCCAGAACTATAAGAATAATATTTATTTTCTTTATAAGTTACCCAGTCTCAGATATTTAGTTATAGAAATGGCAAATGGACTAAGATACCATATGACCCAGAAATTCCACTCCTAGGCATATAAGTAATACCCAAGAGAAATGAAAAATATGTTGACATAAAAACTTGTATACAAATGTTCACAGCAACATTTCAAAACAGCCAAGAAGTGAAAACAATCCAAATGTTCATCAACTGATAAGTGGACAAACAAAAATGTGGTATATGCATACATTAGAATATTATTCAGCCATAAAACAGAATGAAGAAATGATATGTGCTGTAACATAAACGGACCTTGAAAACATGGTGCTCAGTGAAGGAAGTCAGACTCAAAAAGCCACATAATGTATGATGCTATTTATATGAAAAGTCCATCATAGGCAAACCCAGAGACAGAATGAATAAATAAACAAACAAATTTTAAAAAGCAAAAGAGAGCTGGGTGAAAAAAAGGGCAGGGGATATGTGAGGCAAGGAGTCGATGGTCATGTGAAAGAACCTGAAAAGCAAAAGGGAAAAGGCTAAAAAAAAAAAAGAGAGAGAGAGAGAGAGAGAGAGAGAGAGACAGACAGACTGGAAAGGAGGGGAGGGCCTTGTAGAACAGGTTTCCACAGCTGAGTGCTGATGAGATACCCTGGTTTCCACGGAAGGGCACAGATGAGATACCCTGTCAGGCCGGCTGGCTCTAGATTTCTTTTTTTTTTTTTTTTTTTTTTTTTGAGACGGAGTTTCGCTCTTGTTACCCAGGCTGAAGTGCAATGGCGCGATCTCGGCTCACCGCAACCTCCGCCTCCTGGGTTCAGGCAATTCTCCTGCCTCAGCCTCCTGAGTAGCTGGGATTACAGGCACGCGCCACCATGCCCAGCTAATTTTTGTATTTTTAGTAGAGACGGGGTTTCACCATGTTGACCAGGATGGTCTCGATCTCTTGACCTCGTGATCCACCCACCTCGGCCTCCCAAAGTGCTGGGATTACAGGCTTGAGCCACCGCGCCCGGCCAGGCTCTAGATTTCTAAGGTTTATGGACTGGGAACTGAAAACAGGACGGGCCCAGGCGCCCCCTGCTGTCAGACGGGCTAGGCAGCTTACCACGTAGGTGGGTCATCAGAGGCCTGTCATCGATCAGCTCCAGGTGCTGCCAGACCCACTTGTGGTAGGAAGGGGAGGCAGCAAGGTCCAACAGCCGCAGGACTTCACAGCTGCCCTGAAAATAGCAATGGACACAGCAAAAGGGTTAATCCCTAAGGCTCCAAGCAGGCCAGGATTTGAAGAAAATTTCTCTGAATTGCATCTTATCTTGTTTTATTTGCTTAATGCAAGTGGTTTTGGGTTTTTTCTTTTTTGTTTTTGTTTTTTTTTTTGAGACAGAGTTTCACTCTTGTTACCCAGGCTGGAGTGCAATGGTGTGATCTCGGCTCACCGCAACCTCCGCCTCCTGGGTTCAAGCAATTCTCCTGCCTCAGCCTCCTGAGTAGCTGGGATTACAGGCACACGCCACCATGCCCAGCTTATTTTTTGTATTTTTAGTAGAGACAGGGTTTCACCATGTTGACCAGGATGGTCTCGATCTCTTGACCTCGTGATCCACCCGCCTCAGCCTCCCAAAGTGCTGGGATTACAGGTTTGAGCCACTGCGCCCAGCCTGTTTTTGTTTGTTTTTGTTTTTGTTTTGAGATAGAGTCTCACTTTGTCACCCAAGCTGGATAGAGTGTAATGGGGCAATCTCGGCTCACTGCAACCTCTGCCTCTTGAGTTCGAGTGATTCTCCTGCCTCAACCTCCTGAGTAGCTGGGATTATAGACATGTGCCATCATGCCTGGCTATTTTGTATTTTTAGTAGAGACAGAGTTTCACCATGTTGGCCAGGCTGGTCTCGAACTCTTGACATCAAATGATCTGCCTGCCTCAACGTCCCAAAGTGCTGGGATTACAGGCATGAGCCACCGCACCCACCCTGGTTCTTTTTTTTATTTTATTTTTTAAATGAAAGTGTTATTTACCCACCATAAGAAGTTCAAGTAACTGAAGAAGCATAAGAACTAAATATAAGCCAGGCACAGTGGCTCACACCTGTAACCACAGTACTTTGGGAGACTGAGGCAGGAACATCACTTGAGCCCAGGAGTTCAAGACAAGCCTGGCCAACATGGCAAAAATACAAAACTATTTTGTCTCTACTAAAAATACAAAAATTAAGCCAGACACGGTGGTTTATGCCTGTAATCCCAGCACTTTGGGAGGCCAAGGTGGGTGGATCACCTGAGGTTAGGAGTTCAAGACCAGCCTGACCAACATGGAGAAACCCCATCTCTACTAAAAATACAAAATTAGCTGGGTGTGGTGGCAGGTGCCTATAATCCCAGCTACTCGGGAGGCTGAGGCAGGAGAATCGCTTGAACTGTGGAGACAGAGGTTGCAGTGAGCTGAGATTGCACCATTGCACTCCAGCCTGGGCAACAAAAGCAAAACTCCCTCTCAAAAAAAAAAAAAGAAAAAAATTAGCTGGGCGTGGTGGTGCATGCTGTAGTCCCAGCAACATAAGTTCTTTGTAACTGTTCTCATAATTTTTCTATAAATTTAAAATTATTCCAAAATTAAGTTTAAAAATATTCAGACCAAACAGAAAAACATAGAGAAAGTAAAAACTACATTAATTCTGACACCCAGAAATAACCAGTAGTAACATATTAGTGAAAATTATTTCAAACTTTTCTCTATGAACATGTAAGATGTATATCTTCCCAAGCATCAGAGAAAGAAAAAAAGATGTATATCTACAATCTTTTATCAATGAGTTCATGTATGTAAAACAGACTCTTGTAATTTTTTTAGAAACTCAATAATATATCAAAGACCAGGCCGGGCGCGGTGGCTCACGCCTATAATCCCAGCACTTTGGGAGGCCGAGGTGGGTGGATCACGAGGTCAAGAGATCGAGACCATCCTGGTCAACATGGTGAAACCCCGTCTCTACTAAACATACAAAAAATTATCTGAGCATGGTGGCGTGCACCTGTAATCCCAGCTACTCGGGAGGCTGAGGCAGGAGAATTGCTTGAACCCGGGAGGCGGAGGCTGCAGTGAGAAGATTGCACCATTGCACTCCAGCCTGAGTAACAAGAGGGAAACTCCACCTCAGAAAAAAAAAAAAAAAATTGAGATATATATCTATCTCAAAGACCTCTTTTCATGCCAAACAACATGGTTCTGTAGTATCATTTTTTTTTTTTTTTTTTTTTTTTTTTTTTTTTTTTTTTTTTTTTTTTTTTTGAGACGGAGTTTTGCTCTTGTTACCCAGGCTGGAGTGCAATGGCGCCATCTCGGCTCACCGCAACCTCCGCCTCCTGGGTTCAGGCAATTCTCCTGCCTCAGCCTCCTGAGTAGCTGGGATTACAGGCACGTGCCACCATGCCCAGCTAATTTTTTGTATCTTTAGTAGAGACGGGGTTTCACCAGGTTGACCAGGATGGTCTCGATCTCTTGACCTCGTGATCCACCCGCCTCGGCCTCCCAAAGTGCTGGGATTACAGGCTTGAGCCACCGCGCCCGGCTGTAGTATCATTTTTAAGGGCTACATATTATTCTATGTACACCATAATTTACAAAATTTAAAATAACAAGTATTCAGTTGAGCAAAAGAAGTCAGACACAAGGAGTACACACTGTTATGATTCCATTTATATGAAGTTCAAAAACATGCAAAAGTCATGAGTGGTAAGCTTTGTGGGGGGATTCTGTCTAGGAAGGAGCACAAGAGAGCCTTCTGGAGTAGTCGAAATGTTCTTTATCTTGATTTGGGCAATGATCACACAGGTGTATACATATATAAAAACTTATGAAGCTGTAAAGTTTAGATTTGAAATCCTTATGCATTTTTTTTTTTTTTTTTTTTTGAGACACAGAGGAACTGCAAGTCCCAGAGAAACAACATAAGCCTGGTTTCCTCAAGTATTTAGTGAGTCTTCAATTGTATCTATGGAGAAAACAGTTCCACTACGTGTCCCTCAATAATAAACTGTTAGAAATGAGTTGATAGTGGACATTAAGTTTTCAATGCGAAAAGAAAATCTCCAGCTTTCGGAGGTCCCTAGGGTGTCCAGCCACTCGCAGCTGATTTTGCCCTCTAGTGGCAATATGAGTTAACTACAAGAGTCGGGACAGCTTGATCTTCAGAGATGAACACTCAAAACGTTGACCAAGCCTGGTGCGGTGGCTCAAGCCTGTAATCCCAGCACTTTGGGAGGCCGAGGCGGGTGGATCACGAGGTCGAGAGATAGAGACCATCCTGGTCAACATGGTGAAACCCCGTCTCTACTAAAAATACAAAAAATTAGCTGGGCATGGTGGCGTGTGCCTGTAATCCCAGCTACTCAGGAGGCTGAGGCAGGAGAATTGCCTGAACCCAGGAGGCGGAGGTTGCAGTGAGCCAAGATCCCGCCATTGCACTCCAGCCTGGGTAACAAGAGCGAAAACTCCATCTCAAAAAAAAAAAAAAAAAAAAAAAAAAAAAAAAAAAAAAAAAACGTTGACCAAGCAGGAAAAAAAAAAAAAAGAAAGAAAGAAAGAAAAGAGCAGTCCTTTAGAGGGGGCTGGTGCTTCTCATTTCCAGCCAGAGGTGGGGGCTATACCAAAATATGGTTTAGTGTTACCTGATCCTCTGAATTCTCAAAAGCCAGAAATCAGAATTTTTATGTAAAATCTTCATATTGATGATTAAATCAGACTTCATAAAACACTATAAAGAACAAACCAGACTCATCTTCTGGCCAAGAGCGCCCTACCTTGCTGTCCTTTAGTGACTTCCACATTATGTTTCTCAGAATGAAGGCTCAGCACACCTGCATAAGAATCCCCTGCAGCACTTATTCAACTGCAGATTCCAGAGTTAATGAATCAATCTCTGGGGTTAGACAGCAATCTGCCTTTTTAAAAAACACCCTATGTATTTGTATGCTTACCAAAATTTGAGAATTCCTTCCTTTGGGCAGAGGTTCTCATACATCAGTGTCCTTTGGAATCACCTGGAAGCCTCGTTAAAACACAGATCACTGAGCCCTTCCTCCTAGAGTTATGGATTGAGTAGCTCTTGGGGGGCCTGAGAATTTGCATTTTGAAATGAGTTCCCAGCTGGGCATGGTGACTCACGCCTGTAATCCCAGTACTTTGGAAGGCTGAGGCAGGCTGAACACCTGAGGGTCAGGAGTTCGAGACCGGCCTGGCCAAGATGGTGAAACCCTGTCTCTACTAAAAATACAAAAATTCGCTGGGTATGGTGGCAGATGCCTGTAATCCCAGCTACTTGGGAGGCTGATACAGGAGAATCACTGGAACCTGGGAGGCAGAGGTTGCAGTGAGCCAAGATCATGCCATTGCACTCCAGCCTGGGCAACAAGAGTGAAACTCCATCTCAGAAAAAAAAAGAAGAGGAAGAGGAAGAAGAAAGAAGGAGAAAAAGAAGGAGAAGAGGAAGAAGAGGAAGAGGAAGAAGAAAGAGAAGAAGAAGAAAGCAAGGCAAGGTGGCTCACGCCTGTAATCCCAGCACTTTGGGAGGCTGAGGTGGGCGGATCACCTGAGGTCAGGAGTTCGAGACTAGCCTGACCAATATGGTGAAATCCTGTCTTAAAAAATAAAAAATAAAAAAAAGAAGAAGAGGAGGAGGAGGAGGAAGAAGAAATAATAATGAGTTCCCAAGTACTGCTGGTGCTGCCGCTGGTCCAATCACAGCACTTTGAGAACCACTGGATTGTGGGAGGAATGCTCACTGAAGAAGCATTTGCTAAACTGATTCTCATCCTTAAACAGACTTTACAGGGTGAGTGGTTCCATTTCATGGATGAAGCAATGGAGGCAAAACAGATGAAGATCCACCCCCAACTTTCTGCTAGTCAGAATGTAATCATTATTCTGATTAAAGAAAATACTGGAAAGAATTTCTGTCCCTCACCATACATCCCCCATCTTTCCTGACTATATAGTATCAAAGAGCTTAGAGTTAAATTTGGAGACATGGCAGAGGTGATCACCTCAAAATTTTAGCAAAGAAGAACCAAATATGGAGGAGAAGGAAATTTCAATTGATATCCAGCAATAAATCTTTTGCTACTTATATTAACTAGACTTGATTCTGTTCTCTGGGACTGAGTCTAAAACAACAACACACACACCACTCCCCTGGTGGTGCTGGCAAGTTTAACAACCAGCTCTCCTGAAAACCATATGCCTGTATATGAACTTTATTGTTACAAAGAATGTGTTACACACAATTTATAAATAATAAAATATATCATACAAGAAAATAAAAAATATATATACCATGCAGGAAATTCTATACAGCCAATCAGCTCTCACAGATTCTTTTTTTTTTTTTTTTTTAATAGAGACAGGGTTTCACCATGTTGGCCAGGATGGTCTCAATCTCTTGACCTCGTGATCCGCCTGCCTCGGCCTCCCAAAGTGCTAGGATTACAGGTGTGAGCCACTGTGCCCGGCCTCTCACAGAATTCTTTTGTGGATTTTGGCTGAACTCTTACAGTTTATACTTGCAACTCAACCATGATTGGACAAATGAAGTTGCATCCCAATCCAGTCTCTTCCCAATAAATTCAATGTTATTAAATCTGACTTGTGATATACTGTTCTATTTCTCACACTCACATGATTTTTTCTTTCTTTTTTTTTTTTTTTTTTTTTTTTTTTTTTTTTTTTTTTTTGAGATGGAGTCTTGCTCCCATCAGGCTTGAGTGCAGTGTTGCAATCTCAGCTCACTGCAACCTTCACCTCCTGGGTTCAAGTGATTCTCATTCCTCAGCCTTCTGAGTAGCTGGGATTAAAAGTAGGTGCCACCAAGCCCAATTGCCATGTATCTTAATGTCTCCAGCCGCACTCTGAGAGAGGCAGGCATCTTACAGCTGGGACATGAAAACTCAGAAAAGGGAGTGAATTGCACAGGTTGCAGAAAGGGGCTTGGACTCTGACCATCAGGTCACAGGACATGATCTTAGGCATGCTCCTCAGAGGTTCACCCTCACCCAACCTTCAGCCTTCTCACCTTGCTGATAAACATGATAAAGGACGACTCTATAAAGTCTTTTGAGATCAGCTGCCCATATGAGAACTTCTCTATCTTTGCCACGGCTACGAGCTGCCAGAGCTTCTTATCAGACCATGATGCAAACAGATCCATCTTCCTGTGGGAAAAGCCTGTTAGAATTCATCACCTCCACCACACAAGGTGCTCAGACCTTAGCAATCTACAGAGAGCACATGCTCTTCTCCAGTGGAAGATGACCAGGTGAAAGAATTTACTGCTACCTGCCTGATCACCTGGCCTTGCCTGTAGCCACTATCACCTTGGCTATCACCTGCTATCGCCTTAGCTCTCTGCACCATTCCCAAGGCCCTCCCTTCCAGCCTAGCTCCCCTCTTTGCTGCTGCTCAGATGCCCCTGGGTGATCCAGCCTCTGTGATTTTCTCACCTCTGCTCCTCTTTCCAAGAAACTTCTTCTCCTCCAGCCCTGCCACCCCTCTCCTCCGTGGCTCATGAAGCTAGTCCCCACTCCAGCTCATGGCTGTTCTGTTCCCTAGCTTAGTGGTTCTGGTCCTACCTTTGCTTTGGGGAGCTCATCCAACCCCTGTCTCCCCTGGCCTGCTGACTTCAAATACTCAGCTCTGGGCCTGAGGAGGAGGACATGTCTGGACTCCCCTCTTTCTGCCTGTTGTTCCCCATGGTTGAGGCCACCCCACAGTGACTGCCCTTCCCCTGACCTTGACCACCACCTTCACAGGCTTGTCTGTCTTCATATGTGGCTCCAAGGGTTGACAACAATCATCTCAGATTTTCTCACCTCCCACAGGTTAAGGGCTCCAAACTTAACTGACTCAGGTGGACTGAGTTCATTATATCAGGCTAACACAAGGTGACTCAGGCCTCAATGTGCACCTGGCACCAGAGGTGAACACAGTCAGTGCCATGCCTGGGACAAAGGTCTGGAGACACCAGAAGAAAAGTAGGGCCACCATAGAAGGAGTACCTACCATACACCAACCACTGGGCTACATACTTCCTATGATCATCCCATTCCATGCTCACAATGGCCTTGGGAGAAGGGTATTCTTATACCCATTTTACAGAGCAGGAGGCTAAAGCACAGAAAAATGACATGACCTATCCAGGGTCACATTGCTGATAACCTAAGAGCTGAGATTGGACCCAGACCTATTTTTCCACAGTGAAAAAAAAAAGAACAGGTTCTCCCTTTAGGACTAAATCCCCACTTTTCTAGGGGATGGAACTACCTCCCTCAGCCCCAACCACAGGAACCAGACCCCTTGGCCGTCTCACCTCTCTGTAGCTATGCAGCCCTACAACCTGAATTTTCAGGCCAGTGCAGATACTTTGTTGGACTTTTACTCTTTTACATAAAGGCAAATAACTAAATAGTAATTAAATGAGATTTCATTTGTATATCCTTATATGGCCTTTCATGTACATAAGTATTTGAAAAACAAAAAATTTTTGCTATGTATGAGTTCTGCTTTTAGTTCTGCTTACTTTCTAACTCACACATGGTTGTAATTATTTATATCCTGTTATTCACCTTACTCAATATTTATTTGTTGAGCACCTGCATGTGTCTGGCAGTGTGACAACATAAGGATTACAGTAGTGACAAAGACAGAGCTGGTCCCTGTCACCATATTGTTTACTGTCTGAGGGGGGCATATAAACCGTAAAGAAATTACTATGCAATCAAGAATTATAGTTTGGGCTGGGCACGGTGACTTACGCCTGCAATCCCAGCACTTTGGGAGGCCGAGGCAGGCAGATCACTTGAGGTCAGGAGTTCGAGACGCCCCTGGCCAACACAGTGAAACTCTGTCTCTACTAAAAATACCAAAAAATTAGCCAGCAGTGATGGCACATGCCTGTAATTCCAGCTATGTGGGAGGCTGAGGCAGAAGGATTGCTTGAACCCAGGAGGTGAAGTTCGCAGTGAGCTGAGATTGCGCCACTGCACTCCAGCCTGGGCGACAGAGCAAGACCCTGCCTCAAAAAAGAAAAAGAATTACAGTTCAGGCTGGGCATGGGGGCTGTAATCCTAACACTTTAGGAGGCCAAAGCTGCAGGATCACTTGAGACCAGGAGTTCAAGACCAGCCTGGGCAACATAACAAGACTCCGTCTCTACAAATAATAGAAAAATTAGCTGAATGTGGCAGCGCATCTGTAGTCCTAGCTACTAGAACAGTGCTCTGTCACCCAGACTGGAGTGCAATGATGTGATCACAACTCACCACAGCCTCAAACTCCTGGGCCCAAGTGACCCTCCCACCTCAGCCTCCCAAGCAGCTGAAACTATAGGTACGTATCACCACATTCAGCTAATTTTTTTTTTTTTTAGACGGAGTTTCGCTCTTGTTGCCCAGGCTGGAGTGCAATGGCGCGATCTCGGCTGACCGCAACCTCCGCCTCCTGGGTTCAGGCAATTCTCCTGCCTCAACCTCCTGTGTAGCTGGGATTACAGGCACGAGCCACCATGCCCAGCTAATTTTTTTTTTTTTTTTTTTTTGTATTTTTAGTAGAGACGGGGTTTCACCATGTTGACCAGAATGGTCTCGATCTCTTGACCTCGTGATCCATCTACCTCGGCCTCCCAAAGTGCTGGGATTACAGGTGTGAGCCACAGTGCCCAGCCCAGCTAATTTTTTTTTAAAGTTTTTACTTTGTAGGGACAGGATCTCACTATGTTGCCCAGGCTGGTCTTGAACTCCTGGGCTCAAGGGTCCTCCCACCTTGGCCTCCCAAAGTGCTGGGATTACAGGAGTGAGCCACTGTGCCCAGTCCCAAGTTCACTATTTTTACTATTATTATCAATAAGAAAGGGATATTTGAGCTGAGGCCTGAAGGTATAGTAGGAGTTTGCAGACAGAGAAAGTCGGTGGGAGGTGGGACTTCTCTGCATCCAAGACAGAACAGCAACCAGTATGTTTCCCACCAGGCCTAGGACGGACAAAGTCAAGCACCTAATAACACATAAGGGAAGAAAAATGTTGAATGAAGGTAGAGTTACCTAAAAAATTCAAACCGACACTGAGCATCCTTCTGAACTTCCTGGTCCAGCTTATAAGCAAAGAAGTCCTCCCTGTCAACAACCAGGAACTCCGTTTCTTCCATACAGACAATGGTGGCCCTCCTCACTGAAGCATCCAGAAGGCCCATTTCCTGTTAGGTGGACAGGGCAAGGGCAAGTGTGAAGCCACCTCCACTTCCTGTTCTCAGCCTTACACACATCTTCCCTGCCTCCATCTTCCCCCTGAATTCTCTCCTCCCCAGACTGCATGTTCCCCAGCCCCCTCTATCCTCCTGCACATTCTTCCACTGGGGCCCACTCCCCTTCTTCTTAATCTGCTGCTTATGGAAAAAGAGGCAACAGGCCTGAACAGGCCAGAGGGTAAGAAGCTGGAGAGGCCTCGATGTGGAGTCACTGCATCTCTAAAGGGCTGTATCAGGAACATACTCCTTAAACATCACAGATGAAGAGGCTGATCTTGGTCCAACTCAATTGGCATTTGACAGGTAAGGGCACTGGGGCCCACACGGGACAATGACGTGTACAGAGTACTAGGCAAGACTGGGCCTGGCTGAGAGGTTCTAGCAGGAGTCCTGTCACCTCCACCCATTCCACTCCAGGAAGCCAGGTCCTTTCCCTGGGCTTACCCCAAAACAGCTACCCTTGCGCAGCAATATCGGATGGGGATCTAGGAAGGCACTGCTGCCGTCATCATCCTTGGTTACTGCAACTGTGCCCAGGTAGATGAAATAAAAGCTGTTGCCCTTCTGCCCCTTCTTGATGATCACACGCCTGCGACCAAACCTGGGAAAAGACTATTGCCAGTTGATTGGGTAGTGACATGGGGGCCAGTCCACACTGGGAGGAGCTCTGGACTGGTTGTGCTCTTTGCTCTGGGGTATAAGAGCACAGACTTGTACCAGAAGGGCCATCAGGACAGCCCAGCCCTGCCAATCAAGCTGGAGACTTTCACTGACATTTATCCCATTGCCTGCCTCGGTTGGAATGAAGCTTCTTGAGAGCAGAGCGTTTGCTGGTCTGGGTAGCTGCTGTGTGTGCTTCGGCACAGTGAATGCTCAGTGAACATAGTGGAATAAATGAGTGAACACATGCTGAAAGCAATGAATGGGTTACTAGAGTCCCTAAACAATTAAAAGGACTGGCTTTAGCATTAGCCCAGGATCCAAATCCTGGCTCTGCTGTTAGCTGTGTGACACTGAGCAATGGACATCCCCTCTCTGATCCTTGGTTTCTCTTGTCTGTAAAATGCAGATGAGTATACCTAGAAGAGACACAGATAATGGTCTCATCATAATTACCAGCAGCTCACTACCCAACTGGGCACCCTTAGGGTAGAGGTGCCCAGGTCCAGAGCAAACAAGGAGTTCTTAAACTCAAAGGGAAGTTTCTGTATTTCATATGCAAGTCCAAATCTCAATTCTTTCAATTTTTATTCATTTCCTTCATTCATTCAGCAAGTTAAATAAATATCAACTGTGTCTGTTAGGCACAGTGAGGTCAGGTGTGGTGGTACACATGTGTAATCCCAGCACTTTGGGAGGCCAAGGTGGGAGGATCGTTTGAGCCTAGGAGTTTGAGAGCAGCCTGGGCAACAAGATGAAAACCATCTCTACAAAAAATATAAAGAGTAACCAGGTGTGGTCATGCATACCTGTAGTCCCACCTACCTGAAAGGCTGAGGTGGGAAGATCACCTGAGCCTGGGAGTTTAGGGCTATGGTGAGCCATGATCACACCATTGCATCTGGCCTGGTGATGCTGTCTCAAAATAAATTAAAAAATAGGCACAATGAACAACACAGACTTTGTTTTCAAAATTATGGTCACATACAGGATGTAAAAGAGGTTTTAAAGTGCTTTAAGAGATGTCAGTGCAGGCTATTTGGGGAGCACAGAGAAGGGGCCTTTATCCCAGCTTAGGAAGGTCAGACAGGGCTCTAGCATGGTACCTGGAGTGAGTCATCCTGGTGGACAAAGAGATGGAAGAGGGTACCAGGCACAGGGACTACCATGGCCAAAGGTGCAGAGGTGGCCCGAAGTATGACACATTCAAGGAATACTGTGCACTTCATAGATAATATGTACTTCACGGGAAAGGAAAATGGGAGAAGAAGGCAAGGTCAGGGAGTGGTAGGAGAGAAATTCAACTGTTCCATCATAAAGGGCCTTCAAAGCCCAGCTAAGTTTGGCTTTTACCCAGTAGACAATGGGGAGCCAAAAAGTCTGCCCTTTAGTCTCTGCCAGGACTGATGAGCAGCCACTGTAGAAGTGCCCTGATGGCAGGGCCATTTCCCCCAACTCTGAGCTCATCGTCCTGCATTCAGCAGGTCCTCCTCTTCCTCCTTCCCTCACACTGTTACCTTCTATTCATTCCTGACTCGCTGGCTTGACCAGCAGCAGGGGAACCAACACCCTGCTCAGGGTGAATGATATGCCCTTTGTTTCATCAGTTTGTTCATGTTGCTCCCCTTCCTGGAATGGTCTTCCCTCTCTTCTCCACTATTCAGATCCTTTCAGGAACTCAAATGCTATTTCCTCCAGGAAGCCTTCCCTGACCCAGCCCCCAGCAGCATCTCTCCCCTTCTGACCTTTTAGAGTACCCACTGGCCTCATGATTCTGTGGCAAACTCCTAAGGGAAAGGATCAGGGGATGGACAGAGGACCACGCTAGCCTGGAGTCAGTACTGTCCAGGCTCCATTCTGGCTGTGGGCTTGATGAGCTACAAACCAGTATCAACCCAGAATCTTTATCAACGTAGGAAAGAGGCAGGCCAGGCACAGTGGTACACTTCTGTAATCCCAGCATTTTGGGAAGCTAAGGTGGGAGAATCACTTGAGCTCAGGAGTTCAAGACGAGCCTGAGCAACATAGTGAGACTTCGTCTCTACAAAAAATAAAAAATAAAATTAGCCAGGAATGGTGACACCAGCTACTAAGGAGGCTGATGTGGGAAGCTCACATGAGCCTGGGAGGTAGAGGCTGCAGTGAGCTGTGATTGCACCACTGCATTCAAGCCTGGCTGACATGACAAGACCCACCTCAAAAAATAATAATAATCAAAAAAGAAAGAGATGGCCTAGGTGACAATGACCAGCTGGGAGACAGCAGGAATATTTAGCTAGGAAATGATATTTTGAAGATGAGGGAGCAAGGGTCAGTGTTCATTGAGTAAAGATGACTAGAGCGAGAGCCAGAAAGACCCTCAGACACTATCAAGTTCAACCAACACTTTTGGGACGGGGAAAGGGGGACTCAAGGAGCCCGCAGCTTGCTGAAGGCCAAAGCAAGACATAATCAAGTCAACGCTAGAACCTGAATATTTGAGAGCAGACATCTGTTGCTTTTGCCGTCAAGCATTCTGGTCACATTTTTCAACCAACCACAGCCTGATTATCCTTTGGGGAAACGACCCTTCCTCAACTCTCAATCAGAGAGCATCACTGACCTCAGTGATAATTCAAGCAAAGTCAAGCTGGTTCAGAAACAATTCATCCCAAGCTCTGATGAGACTGATTGAAAAGAGTTTTTCTTTCTTTCCATCAGACTAAAACTAAAAAGATAAGTTTGGAGCTGAGACTGCAGCAGCCATCTCACCACTATGAGGGGAGAGCTGGCGGAGGATGATGCTGATATGAACAACGTGCCTAGAGATAGAGAGAGACAGGTAGACACTGTGCCCCTGAATTCCAGCCAGCCTGAAGCTGGAGAACTGTCCCAGGACTTTGCAGATACAAGAACCATGAATACGTTCCCTTAAGCTGGGTTTTCGAATATTTGCAACTGGAAGAATCCTGTCTAAGATGCTAATTCCCAGTCCCAGAAATAAACCACAACTAGCAGAGGTCTTTCACAATAACCACCTTAATTGATCTTCCCCCAAATCTTATTAATATCCTTAATAAAATTCATAAAATCTATATTATTATCCTTATTTCACTGATGTGGATTCTGGGCTCAGAAAGGTTAAGTGGCTTGCCTGAGGTTACATGGGGCACATCAGGTATTAAATTCCAGAGTTTCAGCTGGACAGTGGCTCACACCTGTAATCTCAGCACTTAGGGAAGCTGAGACAGGAGGGTAGCTTGAGCTGAGGAGTTCAAGACCAGACTGGGCAAAACAGCAAAAACTCATCTCTACTAAAAACAAATTTAAAAGAAATAACTGGGTGTGGTGTGCCTGTAGTCCCAGCTACTCTGGAGGCTGAGGCAGGAGGATCACTTGAGCCTGGGAAGTCCAGGCTACAGGGAGCTTTGACCATGCCCTTGTACTACAGCCTGGGTGGCAGAGCAAGACCCTGTCAACAAAAACTCCAGAGCTTCTAGTGCCACAATTCTTTTTCTTTCCATGATACCACTCTACCTGGCATAGAATCTTACTTTATAGACAGTGGTGACTCACTCTTCATCACTGGGCTAGAACAAAGCAAATGGTCCCCTCTGCCTGGAATGTACTCATCTACATTTCCACCTGTCAAAGCTACCTATTCAAACATAACTTCTATGAAACTCTTGACCAAACCAGCTGGGAACATCTGCACTGATCACAAAGGGTCCGAAAATCTGTAGTTAGTTGTACTTACGCCTTAGATTGTGACCTCCATAAAGGAAGATATTAGGGTACAAACCTATAGTCACCTTAAATCTTGGGTTTTCTTTTTTAAAAAAATTTTTTGAGACAGAGTCTTGCTCTGTCACCAGGCTGGAGTGCAGTGGCATGATCTTGGCTCACTGCAACCTCCACCTCCCGGGTTCAAGCAATTCTCCTGCCTCAGCCTCCTGAGTAGCTGGGACTGCAGGCGCACACCACCACGCCCAGCTAATTTTTATATTTTTAGTAGAGATGGGTGTCACCATGTTGACCAGAATGGTCTTGATCTCTTGACCTCATGATTGCCCGCCTTGGCCTCCCAAAATGCTGCGATTACAGGCATGAGCCACCACACCCAGCCTCTTTTTTTTTTTTTTCTTTTTGAGACAGGGTCTTGCTCTGTTGCCCAGGCTGGAGTCCAGTGGCACAATCACAGCTCACTGCAGCCTCAATCTCCCGGGCTCAAGTGATCCAGCGTCAGCTTCTGAAGTAGCTGGGACTACAAGTGCATGCCGCCACCACTGCCACGCCCACCTAATTAAAATTTTTTTTGTGGAGATGGGGTCTCACCATGTTGTCCAGGCTGGTTGAATTCCTGGGCTCAAGTGATCCTCCCACTTTGGCCTCCCTAAGTGCTGGGATTATAGGCATGAGCCACTGTGCCCAGACATATCTTCTATTTTCAAGACAAGCCTTACCAAAAATATTCTGCTAGGCTGCCCCTCTTTAAGCCATTGAGACAGCCTAGAAATGGCAGTATTTCCACATGTACCTCTTACGCTTTTCTAGTATATGGCATTTACATGGCACTTCTTGTATCATGGACCCTTTGACGATCTGGTAAAGCATACACAGGATAATGTTTTAAACGCAGAAAATAAAATCTAGTATAATTACAGTTAACAAATGTTTTTTAAACCGAATTTATGATAGAGCAATATATTTGTATCTTTATTAAGACACTGAATAACAGATCTAGCAGTAGATCTAGTAACTACCATAATTTTGAAGATGTGATGAACATAAATTTTTTGAGAAATCTGCAACTTGAATATGATATGAAAATATCTATGATTTCTTTCAGTGAAAAAGTCACAGGGACAGCTAATATGACAGTGGTTTGTTGCCTATATTCATGACTGAAGGAAATAATAATTTCACCTAGAGGTTAATGGAAATAGAGACATTTCTCATTCAAGTTCACAGACTGTGTGCTAGTGCCTACTTAGATATGGTACAATCAACTGTGATCCATCCTGAATTTTAGAGCCTAAATTTGAGTTTCAGCTCTGCTTTTTATTGTCTGGGTGAACTAGAAGGGGCCATTTTCCCCCAGAAAGCCTCAGTTTCCTTATTTGAAAAAGGAGGGAATTGGACCAGATCCTCTCTGAGGTTCCTACTAGATCCTCTCCAGATTTAATGGCCCTTTAATTCTCTAAGAGTCTCAATAAGTGAGTGAGATAAATGGTGCTGCGACCATAGTAGTGGGCACTAAAGTGAATGGACAGAAGACTTTATGGCTGACACTATACAGAGGTGTGGGAAGGACCTGCCCACACCTGAGCCAGGCTCTTTGGCTCAGCCCAGCCTCAGCCTGGTGGCCAAGGGCTGTGCCCATCACTGACCGTTCAAAGCGCATGACTTTGGCCAGGAGCAGCTGTAGGGGCTCCTCAAAGTTCCGATAGCTATCCAAAACCTGCAGGATGTTACAGACGGCCTGGATCTCATCCTCTGTCCTCCAGGAAGGCTTCTTCTGCATGATCTGAATAGCTCTTGGAGGAAAGTGACCCTGGGGAGAGAGGACCAGAGTGACACAAGGGACCCAGCAGTTTCGTCCATGGGCCAGAGGGCAACACCCAATAGTCCTGCTTGTACCCGTTCCCTGTACCACAGTGACTGACATGTGATGAGTGCTTACTATGTGTCAGGCACTAGGACAAACATTTCACTTGCCCATCTCACTGCATCCTCACCAGTCCAAGAACAAATTCCATTTGACAGATGAAGAAACTCAGGCAGAATTAGGAGTTGATCTGCCACAAATTAGGGGTGACATCCTCCTGACCTGTGCTGTTCATTGACCTTCCCAGGAAATACAGGTTTCCTGGGCTCCAGGGGTCCTGCAGAGTCTGCTCAGCGCACACACACACAGCAGTCAGGGGAGAACTTCACCCATGTCTCAGCCTATACCTCGGCGTGCTACAGAAGACTAAGGAGCAAAGAGAACCTTCCGGAGACTATTAGCTAAACCTTTTCTTTTCCAGTGAATCAGGACTCATGGACCAGCACATTCACCTACCACTTGCTGAGGAAGTGGCACTGTGAGTTGTGAACACCCCTCAATGGCGTCTTGCCAACCTCATCTCCTACCTCTCCCCTTTGTTCTCTATTCTGAAACTTTCTGTGCCTGGCATGTGCTAAGCTTGGCTCTGTCCTGAGGTCTCCACCTGGGCTGTTTTTTACTGCCTGGAATATTTGTCCCCTGGGTTTTCTATGGACAGAGCTGCCTCCCTATCATTCTGGTCCCAGCTCAGATGCTACCACACCCTCAGTGAGTCCCCAATGGGTCATCTTAGCTAAAAGAATAGCCCCTTCTCCCTCAATAGGCTCTTGCTATAAGGTGAATGTCCCCTTCAAAATTTGTGTCAAGATATAATTGCTATTGTGACATTATTAAGAAGTGAAGGCTGGGCACAGTAGCTCATGCCTGTAATCAATCCCAACACTTTGGGAGGCCAAGGCAAGGGGATCGCTTGAGGCCAGGAGTTTGAGACCAGCCTGGGCAACATAGCAAGACCTTGTTTCTATAAAGAAATTGTAAAAGTAGGACCTTTAAGAGGTAATTAGGTCACAAGGGCTCTGCCTTAATGAATGAATTAAAATCATTATCATGGAAGTGGGTAAATTACTAGTTAAGTCTCATAATAACTCCTAATTAGCTTCTCACTGGCAGGGTGGAGATGTCACACAACCTAGTATTCCTCACGACTACACACAGATCTAGGCCTACCTTAGGAGGTCAAAAAACTGTCTGGGATGGGGAAAAGGGAATACACTTCAAATAGGGCCTAGGAGACTAGAGAAGCCCCTGCCCGCTTCTCAAATACCGTTTCTCACCATTTTCCCTTCACTCACTGGAGGCCAGCTATACCCCTACTGTGTTCCTCCAGCAGACAGGAAGAAGCAAGAAAGAATGACTGGGAATGACTGCCCATAATCCCACCACCCAAAATTAGCCATTAATATCTGACATACTAACTTCCTGTATTTTTTCTTAGATATAAGTAAAATTTTTGGAAATAAAACCTATCTTCCATTAGAAATCAGAACAATACAGATCGTTAAAATCCTCTTGTACATATACATCACCCCAGCCCAGATCTGCTCCCCACCACCTGAGTTTACCACTTTTACGTATACGCATATATATATATATATATATATATATATATATACACACACACACACAGAATATATAAGACTATATATTTTTTAATTTACTGCTGGGTAGAGCAGCTCATGCCTGTAATCCCAGCACTTTGGGAGGCCAATGCAGGAGGATCGCTTGAGCCCAGGAGTTCAAGACTGGTCTGGGCAATATAGCAAGACCTTCATCTCTACAAAAAAATTTAAAAATTAGCCAGGCATGGTGGTGCACACCTGTAGTCCTAGCTACTGGGGGCGCTAAAATGGGAGGACCACTTGAACTCAGGGAGGTTGAGGTTGCAGTGAGCTGTGATTGCATCACTGCACTTCAGACTGTATGACATAGCGAGACTGTCTCAAAAAATAAAAATAGGCCGGGCGCGGTGGCTCAAGCCTGTAATCCCAGCACTTTGGGAGGCCGAGGCGGGTGGATCATGAGGTCAAGAGATGGAGACCATCCTGGTCAACATGGTGAAACCCCGTCTCTACTAAAAATACAAAAAATTAGCTGGGCATGGTGGCATGTGCCTGTAATCCCAGCTACTCAGGAGGCTGAGGCAGAATTGCCTGAACCCAGGAGGCGGAGGTTGCGGTGAGCCGAGATCGCGCCATTGCACTCCAGCCTGGGCAACAAGAGCGAAACTCCGTCTCAAAAAATAAATAAATAAATAAATAAATAATTTATGTAAATAGACTATAGACATCACTTGTGCAACTTGCTTTTCTTCACTCAGTGTTTTTCTAAACAATATTTTTAAATGTACCTATTGTTTCCACTGTCTCACAGTTGCTACAATAAGAGAGTCTATGATTCTAAGCCTCTCCAATTCTAAGGTTCTCTACGAGAAGTTGAGTGTTAGGGGAAGCCCAATATAGGCTATACTGAGGCTTAGTTTTTCCATCAGGATCCAAATGCTATGCTGAGGGGCGGGTTATATAACTATATAGGTGTGTATATTACATGTTAATGTCATTTTTTATTTAGATATAATTGACATACCCTGTAAGTCACCATTTAAAGTGAACAATTCAGTGGCTTTAGTGTATTCACAGAGTTGTGCAACAATCACCACATTATTTTGGAAGCTTTTCTTTTTTTCTTTTTTAAGACGGGGTTTCACCATGTTAGTCAGGCTGGTCTTGAACTCCCAACCTCAGATGATCCGCCCATCTTGACTTCCAAAGTGCTTGGATTACAGGTGTGAGCCACCACGCCCAGCCTTGGAAGCTTTTCATCACCCCCAAAGAAACCCCATACTCATTAACATCACTCAAAGGGCTGGGCCCTTTTTTTGTTTTTTTGGGGGGTGGGAAGGGGACAGGGCCTTAACTCTGTCACCCAGACTGCAGTGTAGTGGCATAGTCATAGCTCACTGCAACCTTGATTTCCTGGGCTCAAGCGATCCTCCCACCTCAGCCTCCCAAAGTTATGGGATTACAGGTGTCAGCTACCGTGCCCAGCTAATTACTTTTATTTTAATTTTTAGTAGAGACAGGGTCTCACTATGTTGCCCAGACTGGTCTAGAATTCCTGAGCTCAAGTAATCTTCCTTCCTTGGCCTCCCAAAGCGCTGGGATTACAGGCATGAGCCAGCACATCTGGCCAAGGGGCTGGTTTTTAAATTGGATCTCCAACTGGGCTCAGTGGGGCACACCTGTAAATGCCAGCTACTCAGAAGGCTGAGATGGGAGGATAAATTGGCTCTCTACTCTTCTCGATGTTAGAACCAGAGTCAGGCATGATTCATTCAAGGGCCACCTATGCACCTTGCCCATAACAAAGAATTTTCCTTGTGCCCTCTTCCCTCCCTCTACTGCAGTGCACAGAATTGGCCTCTTATCTAGAGTTCTGTGGCTCTCGGGCCCCTAGTTTCTCCTGTCTGAGAATAGAGTTTGTTTAACCTTCAGTGCCCAGTGTCACACACTAGCCAGTCTAAAGAGCTGAAGATCACAGAGTTTGGATGACTTAACTGAGTATGCTTCATACAGGAGGGGGCATGACAAAATAAGGCTGTGCCCAGGAGAGGCAGGGAACAGAAGCCATACCTGGGCTCCAAGAAGTGAAAGGGGTGGGGCAGGAGATGGACACAGGTGGCCCTGGTACCTATTATAAAGTTCTGTTCTTTTCCCATTCCCTGAGAAAAAAACTAACATGGGTACCCCAAGCCAGGGTCAAGTCAGGTCTGCACTGGTGAGAACTTCGGACCTTCCTGATAAATAGGTAGGCTTTTTTTTTTTTTTTTTTTTTTTTTTTTTTTTTTTTTGAGATGGAGTTTTGCTCTTGTTACCCAGGCTGGAGTGCAATGGCGCCATCTCGGCTGACTGCAACCTCCGCCTCCTGGGTTCAGGCAATTCTCCTGCCTCAGCCTCCTGAGTAGCTGGGATTACAGGCACGCGCCACCATGTCCAGCAAATTTTTTTTGTATGTTTAGTAGAGACGGGGTTTCACCATGTTGACCAGGATGGTCTCGATCTCTTGACCTCATGATCCACCTGCCTTGGCCTCTCAAAGTGCTGGGATTACAGGCGTAAGCCAGCGCGCCCGGCTGGCTCTTTTAAATTTTACATTGGATTTTAATATTTAATACCCAGGATATGATGGAGAGAAGCCAAGAAGATAACAATGATGAGACTGAAATTCAGGGAGCAAGTTACGCAGTCTAAAGCTCCCACAGATATAAAAGCATTCCCTTATCATAATGAGAAGACTTTTTTTAGAGAGGGGGTCTCGCTCTATCTCCCAGACTGGAATGCAGTGATGTGATCATAGCACACTGCAGTCTTGAACTCCTGGCCTTAAGTGATCACCCACCTCAGCCTTCTGAGTGCCTACAGGTATGGTGCACCTGAATAAGACTCTCTGAGGGTACCTGACAACCAGTGTGAGAGGAGTGCCCAGCATCTCTCAGTGAGTTCAGGGCAGAACCAGAATTCACACATAGGTCAGCCTTTTCCCATCACCCAAATTCTTCCTCTCTCTGGGACTCACATCCTCTGTTTCTTTTTTGCCTGCTGTTTTCCCACAGGTCCAAGCCCAGGGACTCTCTCCCATTGGTTCTGCTCAACTATGCAGTGACAGCTGGTTCCTAGATGCTCACAGTCTTGGAACTGAGGGCTAGAAGGAATCACTGAGATCAGCTGTTTTATAAATAAGAAAATGAAGTGGCCACCTCAGGGTGATATGCTGAGTTGGTGGCAGAGCCTAGACTGAAACCAGCTCTGCTGATGCCCAGCCAGGGTTTCTTCCAAGCCAGGGTGCAGAAAGGAAATTCTCCCACAGCAAGGTTCGACCTATGCATACCTCCTCTGCAATGAAGTCCATGGTATCAAATGTGACGCGGCTTTGCCTCTTTCTCTGAAAGAAAGAGGGCAGGGAGAGGAGGGAGAATCAGCAAGATTGCCCCTAGAACTTTACATCTAAAGCCCTCCTGTGTACTGGGACCACCATGGTGGGCAGGAAGCCAAGGGAAACCTCGTAGCAGCCTTTCAGTCCTGCCTCTGCTTGAAAGGCTCAATTCGGCACTAGGCTTGGGTCCAGCATTGACAACATATTATAGTGAAGGCAGAGAACTATGGGGTGGGGAGAAGGAAAGGAAGATAAGGAGAGAAAAGGAAAGGAGAGAGAAAAGGAAGGGGGAAAAGCAGCAAACAAGTATAGGGGGTAAGAAAAGGAGGGATAAAAATAAAGGAAAAATGAAGCCAACCATCTTTAATGAGCCAAGCACAGTGTATCTTCCTTATCTTGCTCCATTTAATCATCAGGACAAAGCAGGTTTTATTAAGCCCCATATGGGACTGAGGTGATGAAGGAAGTTGCACAGCAAGTCAGTAGTCCAGCTGGGATCCCAACCCAAGGCTTTCGGCAAACCCAATTCCATATCTGGAGTGTGGCCTTGAGCCACATGTCATTTGTTCCTTGGAGCCACTCAGACCCCTGTCTCGCTCACCCCCACTACCTGTTTACCGTTTGCGTAGCCATGTGGTACTTCTCAGGGAGGCTACTGAAGGAAAGAGGATGTGCTCAGAAACATCCAGATTCACAAATCTACTGAAGCAGTCTAGGGCTCTCCACCTGATCCTGCACTCCAGCTGCCCAGTGCTCCACATGACAACCCTATGACCCTTAAAGGCTATTCTTGAGAGGCTTCTGCTCTGCTCAAGCCACTCTGGCTGGCCCATGTGGTGAGGCTTAGCCTTGCACTCCCCTAATAACAAGGCTGACTCTACATCTAAGCTTCCAACTGCCCCATGCATCAGGCCATGTCTTCTGGTAATCAAAGCCCTCTGATCTCCAGAGCCCATTGTGTCACCATTGCATGCCACCCTGAGAGTCAGAAGGTCCTTCCTGAGAGCTAACCTGAGTCTTTGGGTTACAGTTCTTCCACTCCATTCATTTCTCATCCCAGCCCAACCACAGGGCTGCAGCTTTGTTTGGTTTGGCCAGCATGGTGTCTAGAGTCTATGAATCTGAATGTATTTAGATGGGGCATATCCTTCCTCTCAAGCTGGTCTGCTGTATCTTTTTTTTTTTTTTAATATTTCTCTAAAACTTTATTTCAAAGTTATTCACCTCACTGTTAATAAGCTGTATGATTAGTGCTCTGTGCCAGTATTAGCATGGCCTGCTGTATCTTAAACTCAGCTACACACACACTAGTTATATTACCTGCTCGCCCCTTAGAAACCAGTCTAAGGCTGCCTTTCTTTCCCCCATCACCAGCCCCTATCCCTGTTTCTTTGGCCACTATCTGTCAGATGCCCTTTAGGGAAATTTCTTGGAGTGAATCACTAGATGCAGAGGGGTGGAGGCTGGCTCTAGACATTCCCAAAACAACAGGAAAATGGGCAGGATTTGTCCAGCTGACTGCTGGGGAAACTTTCAAGCCCTGAGCAACACACAGTAGCAATGAAGATACCTTTGGAGAACTAGAATGAACAAGTTAACAGAAGGGTGACCAACTTTTTGAGCTAAAGAAGGGCTCATGATCTACCACTGGGATAAAATATTTTAAATTGGGACCTTCTAGGAAATCTAAAAACATAGTCACCACAGTGAACAGGGCCTGAAAATGCTCTCTTCACTGAAGTAGGGATGTGGGAAAGAAAGTAGAGACATAGGCCGGGCGCGGTGGCTCAAGCCTGTAATCCCAGCACTTTGGGAGGCCGAGGCGGGTGGATCACGAGGTCAAGAGATCGAGACCATCCCGGTCAACATAGTGAAACCCCATCTCTACTAAAAATACAAAAAATTAGCTGGGCATGGTGGCACGTGCCTGTAATCCCAGCTACTCAGGAGGCTGAGGCAGGAGAATTGCCTGAACCCAGGAGGCGGAGGTTGTGGTGAGCCAAGATCGCGCCATTGCACTTCAGCCTGGGTAACAAGAGCGAAACTCCGTCTCAAAAAATAAAAATAAAAATAAAGTAGAGACATAAATAGAGCGAGCATTTGGGCATTCAGAAACCTTGGTTACTGTGACTCCTGGACTGCTTCTGGCTGTTTTGATCACTGTTGAAATGAAGACCATTTCTCCACCCTCAAGGTTTCTTTCCACATGGAGGGAGGTGTATTAACAGAACACTACCGGCCTCTCTCCTTCTACATTGAGAAGGAGTGACTTAAGCTCTTTGGTAAATTTGGAAAGAGAAAAACTAGGCATGATTGTCCTTTCCCTCTGAGCCCATATTTTGCTCCACCTTTCCCTGCCATGAGTTTAGGCCAGCAGGCCTGCTGTTGCACTGGAGCCTGCCTTGGTCCAACACTGCCTGTGGCTAGGCATGAAAAGCTGTCTAAATCTGGGGTTCAGCATTAGGTAATCCTGTTGCTTGATGATATAAGTAACCCTCTCTAACAGAAGTCTGGTCATTAATAAAGGAGACCATTGGATCTCTCATCTGCTTTTTCTTTTGTCTTCTTTCTCAGTTAGTTCTGAGTTTGGGCCAGGAAGTGGGGTGTAATTTATTGGGCCTCTTTAAGCCCTCATAACCCTGCTGAGCCCAGCTGCTTACATCCCAGAAGGAGAAGGCAGGGTGCTTCCAGTGAGCAGTCTCAATGATTTGATATTCCCGGAATCCCCTGAGGCCTTGGCGGAACATTTTACACACTCGGATCATTATCATGATATCCCTGGCAAGCTGGCACAGTCCCTATGGAAACAAAGCAAACAAAATCAATACAAACCAATAGAGCCCAGGAGGTCAAGCATGCAATTAATTATGATTGTCAACAGCAGTCTGGATGGCACTGAACAAGGTGAAACGTACCAGGATTAAATGAAGTGATGTGCTAGAGTGATGGCTAGATTTTCAGGAAGTTTGCAAGCCTGCTGAAATTAAGTTGGTAGCCTGAAACTGGCCATGGTAGGAGTATTTATGGCACAGAAATTGGAGCTACGAGTCAGGGCATCTCCTCTCCCCAGAAGCCAGTTTGTTATGCACCAGTAAACCAGTTAAATGTCAAATCCTTCACTTCCATCCACAAAGTAAGTGGCACAACTAATTGCAGGCAGTATAGGTAGGATGTACAGAGCCTGAATTTTAGAATCAGATAGATCTGAGGAAATAATGGTAAGAGAGATGCAACACTGCTGGCTTTCAAGATAGAGGAAGGGCCCACAAGCCAAGGAATGTGGGTGGCCTTTAGAAGCAGAAAAGGCCTTGAGAATTAAGGAAGGAATGCAGGCCTGCTCACACCTTGATTTTAGAACAAGAACATCTGTGTCAGACTACTCGCCTACAGTACTGTTACGGTATTAAATTTGCTTTGCTTTAAGCCACCAAATTGTGGTAATTTGTTATGGCAGCCATAGAAAACTAATATAACACCTAATCCAAGATGGGCCACCCTACCTTTTCCCTGGGAATTTGGAATTGGAACTGAGAACAAGTGAATACAGAGGATAGGGAAGAATCCAGGATGTAGAACAATCTATAAATCAACGAACCCTGTTTCTTCAAAAAGTCAATTTCATGAGGAGAAAAACAGGCATGGGGACTGCTCTAGATTAATAAAAGATTCAAAAGACATACCAATGGTATGCTTCTTGACTGGATCCTGGTTCATAATAATAAGCTATAAAAGGCACTCTAGGCCAGGTACAGTGGCTCATGCCTGTAATTCCAGCACTTTGGGAGGGTGTGGGTGGATCACCTGAGGTAGGGAGTTCGAGACCAGCCTGACTAATGTAGTGAAACCCCATCTCTCCTAAAAATACAAAAATTAGCTGAGCATGGGGGTGCATGCCTGTAGTTCCAGGTACTCAGGAAGCTAAGGCAGGAGAATCACTTGAACCTAGGAGGTGGAGGTTGCAGTGAGCTGAGATCGTGCCACTGCACTCAGCCTGGGCAACAGAGCAAAGGCACTGTATGGAAAAATTAGGAAACTGAATATGACTGTACATTAGATAATATTAGGAAATCAGTGCTGATTTTCTTAGTATAATAGTGGTATTTGGTTATGTGGGTAATGTCATTATTTTTAAGAAAGATATGTCATAAAGTATACAGCTTACTTTCAAACAATTCAGCAAACACATACACAAATACATAAAGCCAATACAGCAAAATGGTGAATGATAGATCTAGAGGGTGATACATATACATATATATGTAAAATATTTCAACTTTTATGTTCGAAAATTTTCCAATAAAAAATGCAAAACTTTAGTTTGGCGGGGGTCAGGAAAAAAATTCAGAAACTAAATAAAATCTCTGTTTACTAACTTATGTTGAAAAGTACATCATTAGCTGGGTACAGTAGAGCTCACCTGTGGTTCCAGCTACTCAGCAGGCTGAGGCAGGAGGATTGTTTGAGCTCAGGAGGTCAAGGTTGCAACGAGCCTTGATCATCCCACTGCACTCCAGCCTGGACAACAGAGCAAGACTCTGTGAGAAAAAAAAAAAAAAACGCCAGGAGCAATGGCTCAAGCCTGTAATCCTAATACTTTGGGAGGCTGAGGTGGGCCCATTGCTTGAGGTATTGTTGGAGGAGTTTGAGACTAGCTAAAGTATATCATTAACTAAGTAAGAAAACAAACTGCAGACTGGTAAAATATACTTGCTCTGCGTATAATCAACAACAAAGGATTACTAACCAAAATCTATTTTTCGTAATCCTACAAATCAAAAGAAAAATACAAGTAACCCAACAGCAAAATGAGCAAAGGATATGAACAGGTAATTCAAAGGGAAAGTTCAAATTACATACAAATTGTGAAAAGACTGTTTTTACTCATTTCTATTTATATTTATATGCTTTGTAAAGAAGGGGTTTCACTTTGTTGCACATGCTGGTTTCCAATTCTGGATTCAAGTGATCCTTCTGCCTCAGCTTCCCAAAGTGCTGAGATTACAGGCATGAGTCTCCATGCCCCAGCCAAATTATGAAACCATTCTTAACACTGCTAGAAATAATGGAAATGGAAATTAAAGTAGTAACAAGAGCATGTTGAAGAGCAATTTGGCAACATTATATATAAAGTTGAGGATGTGTGTACTTCACAATGGAGGAATTGTATGTACTTTATGTGTCTTCTTCAGAGAAACTCACATACATGCACAAGGAGATAGCCATGAGGGCAGTCATGGCAACACTGTCTGTAATAGTAAATGGCTGAAAACAAGTGTCCATTAGTAGGGATCAAAGGGATCAATACATTATGGTACAGCCACAGGACTGAAAACAGCACTAAGTCTGTGTGGTCTCAATGTGGATAAGGCTGAAATGATTTTGAGTGGGAAAAAAGAACTATGATGCCATTTATCATTTTTTAAAAGTGTGCCACATACTATATGTTGTTATTGGATATATACACATGTGATAATACATAAAAATATAAATAGGAAGGGTGACACCAGAAAAGTAGTTACTAGTAAAGAGAAATAAAGAGGCATGGGATGGTAAAGAGCTTTACCTGCACCTGTAATGTTCTATTTCTTAAGAACTAGATATCTAAGGAAATATCAGGAAAGGTACTTTATGAATAAAATTAATACCTACTGAATACAATTTACTATTGTCAGGCATTATTCAAAGCACTATTCTAATATGTAAATCATTTAATCAATAGTAAATTTATGCAGTAGGTACTAACACTATCATCTCACTTTACAGAGGAGAAAATAAAGGCACAGCAAACCAAGCAACTTGCCTCAGGTCACATGACTAATAGGTAATAGATTTAAACCCAGGTAGTCTGGCTCCAGAGTTCACAAGCTTAACCTATGACTCTATGTTGCTACCCTGCCTTGTTCTCTCTGGATCTCATAATAGCAGGAAGAGGGGGTACAGAATAGGACTCAGTGGCTCTGAGCATGGCCCATGGCTTGCCCAGTGTCGGGGGCTGGTAGGCTCCAGGGCAGGGGTCCCTCCTTTGTGCCATGCTGTGACTCCAGATGGTACAGGATGGCCACCATTCATCCAAGGCCCTCTCCTACACCTGCATCTGCCTTCCTCAAAACACCTGTCCAATCTTCTGCTCTTCCCTCCCAGAGCCCTTGCCCCTCCTCACCAGTTCCTTCTTCAGGAGCTGCCAGGCATAAGTTATCGTATATCTCCTCATGGTTCCTGGGTGGGCAAATGGCACAACTAGCCCTTTTGCCTTTCAAGGTGAGGACTACAAATTTTCCCCAAGAATTCAGTAATACTAGAAACCAAAAGATTTCTTCAGTAACAAGGCAAGAAAGAGCTTCACTTCACTTCTCCCACCATACAATCAGCTACTAGAAGCCCTGCTCTGAGAATATCATTCTCAGAATCTCCTTAGGTCACAGTGAAAGGTTCTGGAGGGAGGGGCACAGGGATTGGAATGTGGGAGTCTAACAACTACTGGACACTGACAGGCATTACCTCAGTGAATCCTCACAACTACCCAAACTTTTGCCCAACTCCATACGCAGGAGACTGGGGCTCAAAGGGGCTAAAATGGCTGCCAGAGTCCTGGTAAGATAGGAGAATGGCAGGACTTGCCTTCTGGTCACAACCCTGCTGACCAAAACAGGATCTGGTCCAGACAGGATAAGGTAGAAAAAACTGGCATGAACCAGACAGGGACAAAAGCAAACCCCTAGCTGTCCCCATTCCACATTAGCATAAGACACTCCCAACAGTGCCATGACTGTTTACCAATGTCTTGGCAATGACAAGGAAGTTGCCACCCCTTTCCCAGAAAGCTCTAGAAACCCACCCCTCAATTTGCATTAACTTGCCCCTTAATGTATGTGTGATTGAAAGTGGGTAGGATGAGTATACTACACTTGATCTTAGCCAAAAGACTGAGAAAGGATTAAAAGTGAGTATAAATACAGTTGCCAACATCCCATACACCAGGTGCTGCATTAGCCTATGAGTTAGCCCTACTCCACAAGGAACAGCCTATTCAATAAAAGATTCCTAACACCACTGGCTCACCCTTGAATTCTTTCCTTGGGCAAAGCCAGGAACTCTCCTGGGCTAAGTCCCAATTTGGGGTAACTCACCCGTCCTGCAAAGATAGGGCTTTTTTTTTTTGCCCCCCTCCCCCGCTTTTTTTTTTTTTTTTTTTTGAGACACTGTCTCGCTCTGTTCCCAGGCTGGAGCCCTATCTTGGCTCACTGCAACCTCTGCCTCCTAGGTTCAAGTTATTCTCCTGCTTCAGCCTTGTAAGTACCTGGGATTATAGGTGCCCGCCACCACACCCAGCTGATTTTTGTATGTTTAATAGAGACGGGATTTCACCATGTTGCCCAGACTGGTCTCAAACTCCTGACCCCAAGTGATCCACCCACCTTGGCCTCCCAAAGTGATGGATTATGAGCATAAACCACTGCATGCAGCCAGGGCCCCCTTTTTTTTTTTTAAGAAAGTAGTGTAGCTAAATTTCAGGTACAGTTGCTTGCCATTTGTAGCGTTCAGTTAACAGAAGCAAGGTCTGGTCCAGCCTGGTTAACATGGTGAAATACCATCTCTACTAAAAATACAAAAAAATTAGCCAGTCAAGGGGGCAGGTGCCTGTAATCACAGTTACTCAGGAGGCTGAGGTGGAAGGACCACTTGAATATGGGAGGTGGGGGTTGCAGTGAGCCGAGATCGTGCCACTGCACTCCAGCCTGGGCAACAGAGAGATTTCGCCTCAAAAATAAAAAAAGCAAGATTTGGTAGAAGGAAAGTGACTTTTGATTCCAAAGCTAGCTTAAGGGGAAAAGTATGGGCTTCCTGTCTTAGGGTACCTCTTTGCTTTTGGAGCAGAGAGCAAGGGCTTTTAAAAGGGGACTTGGCATGAATGGCATGCAGAGGAGGGAGTGAGCAGGTGAGAGTCTGCATGACTCACTTTGGTGCCTTATCTACCACTTAGTCAAGTTTTTGTCACCCCTACTGCAGACCTTGTCTTAAGGAAGGAAATATAAGAGGATCCCCTTCAAAAGTTTAGAGAGCTTCTGAAACAAACAACTGGGCCTGGAGAAAGCAAGAGAGATGGTAGGAGATGGCTATAGGCAGGAGGGGTGTCCCATCAGTCTCCTGAGCTGTCTGAGGATCCAAGAGTGAGAAGGAGAGTATCCAGGCTCACAAGGGGCATCAGATGATGCCAGTAAGACCTAATGAGATCACAAAAATGGTCACTGCCAACCTCACCTCTTCCTAGCTGTGGCTGTACAATTTCTCTAGGAATTGGATCAGCTTTGGGGAAGAAGAGGCAGGAAGTTTAGAGAGCTCTGAATGAGCCCAAGATGAATCAATAAGGCTGAAATTATGTCCACTCAAAATTACTGGATGGGTTCTCAATTTACCAGAAGATGTCTGAAATTATCTGCAAAGAGGTAGGCTGGGGATTTAGAGTCAGACATTAAAATCAGTTCTAAAAATAAAGAAATTTCATTTCTGTTACAGTTTCTGATTCTATAATGGAACTATTAAATGATAGAATGCCAAAAAGGGCAGTGGTCCTATTCCCATGTGAATAGGGACTTAACTACTTGGGGCCTCATTTTCATAATGTATAAAATAGAGTTAGATTCAATTCCACAAATAATTTATTTTCAAGATGAGAAGATTCGCCCAAGCGTGGTGGCTCACACCTGTAATCCCAGCACTTTGGGAGGTTGAGGCAGGAGGGTCATCTGAGGTCAGGAGTTCAAGGCCAGCCTGGCCAACATGGTGAAACCTCGTCTCTACTAAAAATACAAAAATAAGTCAGGAGTGGTGGCACATGTCTGTAATCTCAGCTATTCAAGAGGCTGAGGCAAGAGAATTGCTTGAACCTGGGAGGCGGAGGTTGCAGTGAGCCAAGATCATATCACTGCACTCCAGCCTGGGCAACGGAGCAAGACACTATCTCAAGAAATAATATATATATTGTTCAAAATTAACTTGCTTGTCTTTGAGGTATTGGCTCTCCAATTCGCCAATGTCTTCACCTCACACAATTAAGTCATCTGCCAGGCATGTTACCTGTTTGCAATCCCCAGTATAGAATCCATATGGCCTCTTTCAGGTCAAAAATTCTCTATCTAGTCATTGCAAAATGGCAGTTCACAAGCCATAACTAGCCTAGTGACATGTTTCAACAGAGGCTTTTTTAGGAATTTGAATGAATCAAATTTTAACACTTAAACACTGGATTTTTACGGATAATCTAAGAAAAAATAATTAATCAGAGTGACCCCAATAGAAACTATTTTATTTGTTTGTTTATTTTTGAGACAGTCTCTCTCTGTTGCCCAGGCTAGAGTGCAGTGGCATGATCTTGGCTCACTGCAACCTCTGCCTCCCAGGTTCAAGCGATTCTCCTGCTTCAGCCTTCCAAGTAGCTGGGATTATAGGCACCCACCACCACGCCTGGCTAATTTTTATATTTTTAGTAGAAGCAGGGTTTCACCATGTTGGCCAGGCTGGTCTGAAACTCCTGACCTCAAGTGATCTACCCACCCTGGAGGCCAAAGGGTGTGAACCACTGTGCCCAGCCAAAACCACTTAAATAGACAATTTTCTGATTTTCTTTCTTTTCTTTTTCTTTTTTAATTTGAAGACAAGGTCTTACTCTTTCACCTAGGCCAGAATGCAGTGGCATGATCATGGCTCACTGCAGCCTCTACCTCCTCAGGCTTAAGTGATCCTCCTGCCTCAGACTCCTAAGTAGCTGGGACCACAGGTGTGCACCACCATGACTGACTAATTTTTTAATTTGTAGAGATCTGGTCTCACTATGTTGCCCAGGCTGGTCTTGAATTCCTGGGCTCAAGCAGTCCTCCCACCTCAGCCTCCCAAAGTTCTAGGATTACAGGAGTGAGCCACCATGCCCAGCCTATAAAGACTAATTGTCACAGAAGTACAGAAGCTATAAAAGAGGTCTCTCATCACCACCTAAAAAGAAAAAAGCACCAGGTCCTAAAGGTTTTATAGGCAACTCCAAATAATCTCAATGTTTCTTCAACTGTTCCAGAGCCTAAAAAGAAGGAAAACTACCAAATTATTTTAATAAAGTGAGAACAATGACGTTAAAACCAAACAGAGGTTGCACAAAAAGAGAAAGCTACAGATTCATCTCATTTATAAATATTGTCTTTAAAATCTTAAAATATAAGCAAATAGAATTCAGCAGTACCTTTAAAAATCACATCATTCCAGGAATGCAAAGATGGTTAAGGGAGAGTCCATAAACACAATTCATTATGTTAACATAGCTAAGGAGAATCATCATCAGATCTTCTATACATATTTTTTTTACAGGGATGCATGAACATGTAGCCCCTGTGGGCCAGTCCTGGGGACCTTAGTAACAGTTCAGGGAGCATGCCTCAGAGCTGTCCACTTGAGAGCTCCTCCTGGAGGGATTAACTCCCCAGCCTTTCTGGGTTGAGCGCTCCAGTGGCCAGAGGGTGACAGGTGACAGTGCTGAGAGTAGCAAGCTATCACATCAGCCTGTGCAGCCATAAGGGGTGCTGAAAAGATCCAGAAGGTTAATGCCAATAGAGAACACTATGGCCGTAGGCCTCAGGGAGAGCTGGCAGAACTCAAAGTTCTCCAAGAAAGGGGGCTGCACCTTGAGGGCACAACTCACAACACCTTCAGTAGAACACTGGGATGGTGATGGGTGGGCTGGCTTTGGGAGCCGCTCTGGTCCCACTGGCACCAAGGAGAAGTAGGGGAGTGGACTGATCAGGGAAACACAGATGTGCCATTTTTATAGCCCCGCAGCTGCTAAGCTCCAACTGGTTGGAAGAGGAAATGGCTAAACCAATTCACATACATACACAAAACCCCGTCAGAAGGAGCTTCACTAGGAAGCCAAGAGAATTCCTGACAGTCTGGAATTCTACTCTACTCCTTTCTCTGCACACAACCCCACAAGCAGCTGGCCCAGAATAACTCACTTCATCTAAAGGGGAGTTATAGTAAAAAAGAAATAGCACCAGACTTATACAAAGATATTACTGTAAAAAAAAAAAAAAAATGGGAGAGGCAGGCAGGGAACAGGAAAAAAAATGGCAGATGAAAGACAATCACAGAAAGAAAAAGAGAGAGAGGGAGAGAGGGAGGGAGGAAGGAAGAAAGGAAGAGAAGGAGGGAGGGAAAAGAAAGAAGGAAAAAGCTAACATGAAATAGATAATCACGAACAACAAAGAACTCAAAGGGCTTAATGAATTTTTTTTTTTTTAGGGTAAACTTCTCTGTACTAGGGGCTTAATGAATTTTAAAACAAGATATCAAAGCAAAGATGCAATATTTCAAAGAAAAGACACTGAGATAGCCAGAGGAATTGACACTGGCAGAGCTCAGGAAAGAATGGATTTTTAAAATAACTATCTCAAAAGTGAAGGTCATTCCAGAAACATCAAAAAGAAAGCTAGCCTTGCTAAAAACAGGAAACAGGACTGCAAAAAGCAAATGAAGGAGTTGGGAATTAATGATTTAAAAAGAGTCAAGAGGCCAGGCACGGTGGCTTATGCCTGTAATCCCAGCACTTTGGGAGGCCAAGGCTGGTGGATCACTTGAGGTCAGGAGTTCACGACCAGCCTGGCCAACATGGTAAAACCCTGTCTCTACTAAAAACACAAAAATTAGCTGGGCATGGTGGTGCACACCTGTAATCCCAGCTACTCAGGAGGCTGAGGCAGGAGGAGAACAGCTTGAATCTGGGAGGCAGAGGTTGCAGTGAGCCAAGATCACACCAGTGCACTCCACTGGGTGACAAAGTGAGACTCCCAGACTTCATCAAAAAGAGAAGATGGGGGAAGGGAGAGAAGGGGCGGGGAAGCGGGAGGGGAAGGGGAGAGGAAAGGAGGGGAGTGGGGACAAGGAGGGAAAGGGAGGGGAGGGGAGAGGAGAGGGGAGGGGAGAAGAGGGGAGGAGAAGAGGGGGAGGGGGGAGGGGAGAGGGGAGGAGGGTGAGGAGGGAGAGGAGGGGGTAGGAAGGGGCAGTGGAGAGGAGGGGGTTGGAGGAGGAGAGGGGAGGAGGGAGGATAGAGAAGAGGTGAAAAGAGGAAAGAGGAGGAGAGGAGAGGGGAGGGAAGGGAAGGAGAAGGAAGAGGGGAGATGGGGGAGAGGGAGGAGGGGGGGAAGGGGAAAAGAGGAAAGAAGAGGGAAGGAGAGGAGAGGAAAGGGGAGGAGAGGGGAGGGGAGGAGAGGGGAGGGAAGGAATGGCAGTTTAGAAACAAGAGAAAGTGAGAGGTAGGGCGGGACATGGTAGCTTACACCTGTAATCCCAGAACTTTGGGTGGCTAAGGCAAGAGGATTGTTTGGAGCCAGCAGTTTGAGACTGGCCTGGGCAACATAATAAGACCCTGTAACTACAAAACAAAAAAATGAAACAATTAGTGGGGCATAGTGGTACATGCCTATAGTCCCAGCTACTCATGAAGCTCAGGTAGGATTAGCTCGAACCTAGGAGTCTGAAGCTGCAGTGAGCTAGGACTGCACCACTGCACTAAATTTTCTGAATAACTAAAGACATTGAGCCTGGGTGACAGACTCTGTCAAATGCAACACTAAGTGCTGGTAAGGATGTAGAGCAACTAAAACTCTCATTCACTGCTGGGCCCTGGATTCTACCCTGGCTAGTACTTCTACTGTCTGAACTTTAGTTTGCCAATCTGTGAAGCAAAGGAGTTGTCCTAACATTCTATAAATCAAACACATGTCTCTAGAAAGAAAGGTGGCAATATTAGTAAAATATTTCAGTCAGTCTTCTTTTCGAATTATAGCTCAAGGAAGTACTGATATCCCTTATCATCCAAGCTCTTGCTATCAGAATGCTTGCTTTTCAAACTCAGAAACCAAATAGATTTGATGGTAACAGATGCTTTTTAAGCTCTATATGATTATCACATTATCTTAATAATGAAAAAACAGAAATAATCTAAGTGTTCGGCAATAAAGCAATATTCTTTACAGTACATACAGACTGAGTCTCCTAAAACACAAAGCTGATCACATCCCTCCACTACTTTTAAGTCCTTCCATGGTTCCTACTGTCTCTATGTTAAATGTGGGTTTGAATCCCAATCTTGCCATGCACTGGCTGAACTTAGGCAAGTTAATTAATCCCTCTTGACTTTAATTTCTTATCTGTAAATAATGTGTCACACATACACAGATGTTCAAGAATGACTAATTGTCTTCAAGCACTGACAATGAGAAAACAAAACAAAACAAGAATGACTAATTAATATGGTTTGGCTGTACCTGCACCCAAATCTCATCTTGAATTGTAGCTCCCATAATTCCCACATGTTGTGGGAAGGACCCAGTGGAAGATAATTAAATCATGGGGGCAGTTTCCCCTATACTGTTCTCCCGGTAGTGAATAAGTCTCAAGAGACCTGATGGTTTTATAAGGGGAAACCCCTTTCACTTTGTTCTCATTCTCTCTTTGCCTACTGCCATCCATGTAAGACTTGACTTGCTCCTCCTTGTCTTCCACCATGATTGTGAGGTCTCCCCAGTGTGAAGCTTTGAGTCCATTAAACTTCTTTCCTTTATAAATTGCCCAGTCTTAGATATGTCTTTATTGGCAGTGTGAGAACAGATTAATACACTAATATCAATGCCTGTGACTTAAAAATACTACATACTAGAACTTACACATTCAAGTATTATTTCTTCATAACCATCACGGTTTTTTAAAAAATTACTAAGTATATACTCTGTGCCAAACCTTGCACCAGTTCCCTTATATATATTTCCTCATCGACTATTGAGAGCCATCCTGTGTGGTAGATACTATCTCCAGACTCAGAAAGATAAATGATTACCTAAGGCCGTGCCATAAAATAACTCATAGCAGTTCTATTTGTAACAGCTCAAAGGTAGAAACAACCCAAATGACCTTCAATGGATGGTTAAATATACCATGGTACCTCTCAGCAATAAAAAGAACAAACTATTGATACATGCAACCACCTGGGTGAATCTCCAGGGTATTGTGCTAAGTGGAAAGAGCCAAGCCCAAATGATTATACACTATATGATTCCAATTACATAACATTTTAAAAATAACACAGTTATAAACATGGAGAATAGATTAGTGGTTGCCTGTGTAGGGAGAAGGGAAGGGAAGATGAATGGATGCAATTACAAAAAGATAGCACGAGGGATCTTTGTGGTGATCAGACAGTTCTAGATGGTGTGGTAGTAGTTGCATGAATCCACGCAATAAAATTGCATAGACCTACACACACACATACGCACACACAAAAAAACGTATCTAAAACTGGGAAAATGTGAATAAAGTCTGTGGATTGTACCAATGTCAAATTCCTGGTTTTAATATTGTTACCATTAGGAAAAACTGAGTGAAGGGTACATGAAACCTCTCTGAACTATTTTTGCAACCTATTAGGAATCTATAATTATTTCTAAATGAAAAGCTTTTTAAAAGATGTATTCTCCAGTATGATGGCTCTGATAAAAAAGAAAAGTGGCCGGGCGTGGTGGCTCACTTTGGGAGGCCAAGGAAGGTGGATCAACTGAGTTCGGGAGTTCAAGACCAGCCTGATCAACATGGAGAAACTCCGTCTCTACTAAAAATATAAAGTTAGCCAGGTGTGGTGGTGCATGCCTGTAATCCCAGCTACTTGGGAGGCTGAGGCAGGAGAATCGCTTGAACCCAGGTGAGCTGACATCACACCATTGCACGCCAGCTTGGGCAACAAGAGCGAAACTCCATCTCAAAAAAAAAAGAAAAGTATCCAAGCTTCTTTTCCACAACCTCCAACAACCACATGCCATCAAAAGGCACCAAGGTCTCTGAAAGAGTCTAGGACTCGTATGAGAGCTCTACATTCCCAGGGATGGTCTGCAATCCATATTTGCCTCTTTTATCAACACTGAGGCTGGCTAGGAGTGAGGCCTTGTGTTGGAAGCTAAGTGATACGAGATGAATGAGTTACGATTCTTTCCCAAGTGAACTCCCAATCTAGGGATAAAAAGGCCTAATAAGAGTTTGGGCTAAAAGTCAAAAGATTTCTGTTCTCATGGAATCACTTACTAGCTTTTTTATTTTGGACCAATCCTTCATCTCCTGGCATCTTGGCGTCTCAATCTGCAAAATTCAAAAGAATGAAATATAAATGTATATTTTAAATTTAATCTGGGACCTCTGGAAGAGTTCAAGGATATATGCAAATTATCTGAAAGTAGGTAACTGCATCCCTTTTCGAAGAAGAGGCATTATATATATTTTTTCAGATTCTGGGAATCTGAATGCTTTAACTTTTATCATGGACATTTTCAAGCATATACAAAAGTAGAGTGTACATATTGCCAATCTTTCAAGTGATCCGCCCACCTTGGCCTTCCAAAGTGCTGGGACTACAGGCATGAGCCACTGAGCCTAGCTAATTTTTTGTATTTTTAGTAGAGACAGAGTTTCATCATGTTGCCCAGGCTGGTCTTGAACTCAGGTGATCCTCCTGCCTCGGCCTCCCAAAGAGCTGGGATTACAGGCATGAGCCACTGTGTCTGGCCAACTACTGAGCCAATCTTGTTTCACCTATTCCCTCTAAATTATTTATTATTTACTGCTAAATCACTTTAAAGCAGGTTTACTTACCCATAAAGGGCCAGATTTTTTACTTCAATTTTTGAGGCCCCTTCCCGTCTAACATTCAGTGATTCTAATAGATCTCTCAGGTCCCTCCTTCCATCTCTAATAATTCATGATTTCAATATGAATGAAAGAAATAGACTAGAGATCTAACATAACATCTCCTGATTTCAGGTACCACAAGAGTTCATTACCTTTCATGAGAGGATAAGAACTAAATTTTAAACATGGAATTCTAGGACATTTATGATTTAACCTCTACCAGTCTTCCAACCTCATCTCTCTTCCCTTCTCCAGATCCCAACCACGTTCCCAAATAGCCTGCAGTTTCCACAGTTTTGCTCCCATTCGCTATGTGCCTTTGTGCAGGCAGTGCCTTCTACCTGGAATGCCTCTGAGCCCCATCCATTTTCTTCTTGAGTCTCAGCTTGAAGCCCCCTCCCCAGTAAAGACTTCTATCACCTCTTGCCTCCACAGAAGGGTTTAGTGTATTCCCCTAGCCCTGGAAACTGAGTACCTGTTACCACACAGGGACTAGCACTGTTGGTCACTCTGGGCAGCAAACCCCACTGCCAAGGGACCAAACAGAAGTCAAGATTTGAAGCCAGTAGGCATAACAAACAATAGGACCCTGCTTTCTCACGTCTAAAAAGAAAACAGAAAAAAAAATATCGGCTCTAAAGAAAGCAAGAGCCTGAGAGCAACAGTAAATACAAACAACATTCTATTTCAGAGAACCATAGGGAATGGTAGAGATTGAGACCAAATGGGACAGTGTGTCTTGTTTAAAGGAAGTAGTCTCTACTCAGTGTCAGCTGATTGCTGACTGGCAGGAATTTCGGTTCAGTGTGGCTATCTAGATTTGCATGTGAAATCTCCCAATTTTTACATGTCAGCAACTACTAAAAAACATTAAAGGCCCATTGTGATGACTTTTCCAGGTTTTCAGGCTATGGAAACGATTTCACGAGGATCCACTTTTAGCTATCCAAAGGAAACACCCTACAGTAGGGGCAAGTTCTATATCAGGGCTACCGGCGTGTTAATGGTTGTTAAATATGCCCCTCCATCCTGCACAGAGCTCAAAAGGACTGCAAGGTCATACAAAACCTTTCATATGCGGCCCCTGTCCTCTCAGGGCCTCAGTTTTCTATTCTGTAAAATGGGGATACAAAACCTATTTGTGGCCGGGCACCGTGGCTCAAACCTGTAATCCCAGCACTTTGGGAGGCTAAGGCGGGCAGATGATCTGAGGTCAGGAGTTCCAGACCAGTCTGGCCAACATGGTGAAACTCCGCCTCTACCAAAACATTAGCCAGGTGTGGTGGCGGGCGCCAGTAATCCCAGCTACTCAGGAGACTGAGGTAGGAGAATCGCTTGAACCCGGGAGGCAGAGGTTACAGTGAGCTGAGATGGCGCCACTGCCCTCCAGCCCGGGTGACAGAGGGAGGACTCAGTCTCAAAACAAAACAAAACAATTTGTGAGTCAGTTATCAAACAGAAAGCCACCTGGTCGAGGACTGTCAGAGCACATGCTTTTACATGCATCTCACTGAATACTGTTACCTCTGAGAGGTAAGTTCTATTACATCCACATTTTACTGATAAGGAAACAGTAGCTCAGGGATAGCAAGCAGTTTACCTAATAAAAACAACAGCAAACTTCTTAAAAGCCCTTTCTCCGGCCGGGCGCGGTGGCTCAAGCCTGTAATCCCAGCACTTTGGGAGGCCGAGGCGGGTGGATCACGAGGTCGAGAGATCGAGACCATCCTGGTCAACATGGTGAAACCCCGTCTCTACCAAAAATACAAAAAATTAGCTGGGCATGGTGGCGCGTGCCTGTAATCCCAGCTACTCAGGAGGCTGAGGCAGGAGAATTGCCTGAACCCAGGAGGCGGAGGTTGCGGTGAGCCGAGATCGCGCCATTGCACTCCAGCCTGGGTAACAAGAGCGAAACTCCGTCTCAAAAAAAAAAAAAAAAAAAAAAAGCCCTTTCTCTCCAAAGGCTTAACTTATTTAACCCTCCCAACAACTCTGAGGTGGGTACAAAGTGGTTTCCACCAAGGCAGCCTAACTGTAACCCAACGCTGTTCAACGGAAATATAATGTAAACCGCATATGCAATTTAAATAGTTTTTGAAGCTGCATTTAAAAAGTAAAAACACGTAGGTGAAATTAATTATAATATTTTTATTTGACCCAGTATATGCAAAACATTGTGGTCCAACATGTAATGAGTATTAAAAAGTACTGAGATATTTTACATTAGTTTTTTTCATACTAAGTCCCATATTTTACAATACAGCACATCTCAATTCGCTATATTTCGAGGGTTAACAACTAGCTACGTTGCAAGGGCTCAGTCAACTCAGGCGGCCAGCAGCCACCATAAGGGACAACGCACTTAAAGTTCACTTAATAATCTTGAAGTTAACCCACAGAGCCGCCTTTCCCTTGGTTTTGGAAGACACGCGAAAAAATAACAATAGCAAAGAGTTCTCGAGCATTTCCTTCAGGCCAGGCGATGTGTTGCAGCCCGTCACCCTCGCAGTAAGCGGGGGTGCTATCGCCCTCCTACTTTGACCTAGCGAGAGAACTTTCTCGAGACGGGCCCTCCCCGAGGGCCCGGACGCCTTCCCGCTCCCCTGTTCGGGTCACCGGCCGGGCACCACCCGGACGAGCCCCGGCCAGCCATCAGCCTAATCATTCCAGAAGGAGGGGCCTTCAGAGCTACAGCTCATCAGGGTCGGTCAGAAAGGGCGCCCGCACGGAAAGCTCCCCTGCAAGCCGAAGCGGCTCACGGATAAGATCCGGGACTCGAAGTCTACCTGGAAACATTCAGGCTCCTCCTCCGACTCCTCCTCGAACTGGCGCTCAGAGGCGCCACCATTCGGAAAGGGCCCAAGCCACGCGCAGCTCGGCCTCCAGCATCTCGAGGGCAGCATCCTCCTCATGCGACTCGAGAACGCTAGAGGGCGCCGCTTCCGGGAGGCCGCGCGCTGCTTCCGGGGTCTCGCACGCAGAGTTGGACGCAGAGAAGGCAGAGACTTTCGGTTCCGGCTGCTGCAGGCGCTCCGCTGGTGCAGGTAAGCTCCGCGCACTCTCCGCTGGTCCTGAGGCCACCTCCCTCAAGGGTGGCGCGAGCTCTGCTCTTTAACCGGAAACGTCTCCCTGCTCACCCCGCCCCCGCGCAGACGCACTGCTCAGCCCATAGCTACCGAACAAAGAGTGACACCCGGAGCCGAAGTTATGGCGGCGTTGGAGCCGATCTTGGCGGCCACTGGGAGTCCCGCGGCGGTGCCACCGGAGAAATCGGAAGGAGCCTGTTCGAGCTCAGACCGTGAGCGTAACTCTGTGGGCTCTTCGCTGCCAGACGCCTCACCGCCTGCCCCCGAGCCTTCCAGCCCCAACGCCGCGGTCCCCGAGGCCATCCCTACGCCCCGGGCTGCGGTCTCTGCAGCCCCGGAGCTGCCCCTTGGGCCTGCACCCATGAGCATCGCGCCTCAGGCCGAAGCCGAAGCGCGCTCCCCACCAGGCCTCGCCGGCTCTAGACCCGGCCCCGAGACGTTCCGCCAGCGTTTCCGGCAGTTCCGCTACCAGGACGCGGCGGGTCCCCGGGAGGCGTTCCGGCAGCTGCGGGAGCTCTCCCGCCAGTGGCTGCGGCCTGACATCCGCACCAAGGAGCAGATCGTGGAGATGCTGGTGCAAGAGCAGCTGCTTGCCATCCTGCCTGAGGCGACGCGGGCCCGGCGGATCCGCCGCCGCACGGATGTACGCATCACTGGCTGAGCGGTGGAGCTAGGGGCGGCCAGGGCCGGGTGCTCTCTGTGGACTGGGGCCATGATCCGGTCCGGGGGCCTAAACCTAGGACCGCACCCCGTGTTAATGAAAAACGAGTTTTCGCAGCGCCTTTGGTCTGGTGTGTCTCTTTCATTCGTTCTTTATTGGGTTTATTTTACCGAGCCTATTTCCCACCGCCATTCTGGCTAGTGGCGAAACGAAGTTGGGAGTCCCTAAGAGTAAGGCTTTCGTTGGCTATTGTGGGATCTTTAGATCCCACAATATTGACAGAACCTGGGTCATCCCTCTACCACATATGGGAAGTTTTCCACCTGGGGTCCCAAGGAACCACTTGGGTTTCTTCCACGTAGAATAGCTGCCTCTATTAAATGCTCACTTAACTAGCTACCTCTATACCAATGTGGGCATCGACTTGCACCTGCCCTTTGGAGTACAGGCTTCCCAAAAGGTCCAAGTTATTGGGCCATTTTAATGTGAAGTGTTTACTGCACACCCTTACAGACACAGACTAGTTCTTGTGAGTTCTGGCTTATGTCGCCAGGCTTGCTCACCTTCCTTGCCAAATGTTAGGCCTGTGGTAGGAGTTAAGCACAACTAGTGTGGACTAATGGTTTATTTACATTACTGAAGCTACTCATTTTAATGTCTCTTCAGCTGGCTCCCTTTGATTCGTTTTTGTTTTTGAGACGGAGTCTTGCTCTATCTCCCAGGCTGGAGTGCAGTGGCCCGATCTCGGCTCACCGCAACCTCCGCCTCCCGGGTTCAAATGATTTTCCTGCCTCAGCCTCCCGAGTAGCTGATTACAGGCACGCCCACCATACCCAGCTACTTTTTGTATTTTTAGTACAGACTGGGTTTCACCATGTTGGTCAGGCTGGTCTCGAACTCCTGACCTCGTGATCCACCTGCCTCAGCCTCCCAAAGTGCTTGTATTACAGGTGTGTGCCACTACATCCGGCTAATTTTGTGTTTTTAATAGGGATGGGGTTTCACCGCCTTGGTTTGGCTGGTCTCAAACTCCTGACCTCAAGTGACCCATCAGCGTCTCTGTTAAAAATACAAAATTAGCCCTGTGTGGTGGTGAACACCTGTAATCCCAGCTACTTGGGAGGCTGGGGCAGGAGAATCACTTGAACTCAGGAGATGTAGGTTACAGAGAGCCGAGATCACACCACTGCACTCCAGCTTGGGCAACAAGAGTGAACTCAATAAAAAAGAATGGTGAAGAACTTTATACAGTCATGCATCACTTAACAATGAGGATATGCTCTGAAATATGACCCTTTAGGCAGTTTTATCATTGTGTGAGCCTCATTAGAGTGTACTTAAGCAAACTAGATGGTATAGCCTACATACACCTAGGCTTTGTGGTAGAGTCTACTGCTCTCAGGCTTCAAGCCTGTACAGCATGGTACTGTACTGAATACTACAGGCAGTTATAACAATGCTATTTACATATCTATGTGTAGAAAAGTTTCAGTAAAAAAGTAGTATAGGCTGGGTGCGGTGGCTCATACCTGTAATCCCAGCACTTTGGGAGGCCGAGGTGGGCGATTACAAGGTTAGGGGTTCGGAGCCAGCCTGGCCAACGTGGTGAAACCCCATCTCTACTAAAAATACAAAAATTAGCTGGGTGTGGTGGTGGGCACCTGTAATACCAGCTACTCATGAGGCTGAGGCAGGAGAATCGTTTGAACCCAGGAGTTAGAGGTTGCAGTGAGCCAATATTGTGCCATTGCACTCTAGCTTGGGTGACAGAGCAAGATTCCTTCCCCCCCCCCAAAAAAAATACATATATTTAATATACTATATATAGTAAAACAGTTACCTGTACCACAAATCGCGTTTGCAGGACTGGACGTTGTTCTGGCTAAGTGATGAGTGAGTGTGAACGTCTAGGATGTTACTGTATGCTACTCCTGAATTTATAAACACTGAACACATAGGCTACACTAAATTTTTTTTTTTTGAGACAGGATCTCACATTGTTGTCCAGGCTGGAGTACAGTGGCACAATCTAGGTTCACTGCAACTTCTGGCTCCAAGGCTCAGGTGATCTTCTTGCCTCAACCTCCCAAGTAGCTAGGAATACGGGGGCACACCACCATGCCTGGCTACTTTTTGTAGAGATGGGGTTTCACCATGTTGCCCAGGCTAGTCAAAAACGACTAAACTTATTTTTTTTTAATTTCTTTCTTCAATAATAAATTAGCCTTAGTTTAACTTTTGTTTTTTGGTTTTTTGAGACAGAGTTTCACTCCGTTGCCCAGGTTGAAGTGGGCAATCTCGGCTCACTGCAACCTCCACCTCCCAGGTTCAAGCGATTCTCCTGCCTTAGCCTCTCAAGTAGCTGGGACTACAGGCATGCACCACCATGCTAATTTTTGTATTTTTACTATGGGGTTTTGCCATGTAGGCCAGGCTGGTCTCAAACTCTTGACCTCAGGTGATCTGCCCGCCTTGGCCTCCCAAAGTGCTGGGGTTATGGCACCTGGCCCCTTATTTAGAGACAGGGTCTCCAGCCTCAGCCTCCTCAAGTACTAGGATTACAGGTCTGAGGCACCCTGCCTGACCAACTTTTTTGTTTTTTAAGCTTTTTAATTTTAATTCTGACTTTCATGATAACACTTTGTGTTTACACACATGGTAGAGCTATACAAATATATTTTCTTTACATTCTTATTGTATGAGGTTTTTTTCTACTTTAATTTTTATATTTTACTTTTTAAATTTTTGTTAAAAGCTAAGACAAGACCACACATTAGCCTAGGCCTATACAGTAGGACCATCAGGACATCACTAAGTGATAGGAATTTTTTAGCTTCATTATAATCTTATGGGAGCACTCTGTACATAGGGTCCATGGTTGACAGAAACGTTATATGGTGCATGATTGTAAATAATATGTAACTGAAACATAGCAACAAGAACCTGTTTTATTTTTTCCAAATACAGATACAGAAGTTTGCATGTTTTGCAAATATTGCTTCAAAGCAACACTTCTATATACAGCGCCTTCTGTTCTAATAGCGCGTAAACATAGATATGTATCCACAGTGCAATGTTGGCTCATCAAGGATCCACCTGGCATACACTTACCACTTAAAGAACAAAATGATTAGTCAAACCAGAACTATTTTTGTCAAGGTAATTTTTTTATAGGTGGATAGTTTTTCTCAAAAGACAAAACTTAGGTAGTGCACATATTTCTTTTTTCTTTTTTTTTTTTTTTTTTTGAGACAAGAGTCTTGCTGTTGTCACCCAGGCTAAATTGCAGTGGTGTGATCTTGGCTCATTGCAACTTCCGCCTTCGGGTTCCAGCAATTTTCCTGCCTCAGCCTCCCGAGTAGCTGAGATTACAGGCGACTGCCACCACGCCCAGCTAATTTTTTTATTTTTAGTAGAGACAGCGTTTCACCATGTTGGCCAGGCTGGTCTTGGACTCCTGACCTCAGGTGATCCGCCTGCCTCGGCCTCCCAAAGTGCTGGGATTACAGGTGCAAGCCATTGCACCCAGCCGGTAGTGCACATATTTCTAAATTGTAACAGCAATGTTTGCAAATAACGGTTTCCAGTGCTCCAACTTAGGGTTAATTCACCTTGACCTAGGAATTGGTAATGGAGCCCCTCAACATGGCTTTAAATTAGGGAAGCACACTGAGGTTACAAGAACTTGGGGAGACTTCTCTGCTTCCCTAAGAACAAAAGTCACAATGAGTGAAATGGGGTAACTTCCTTTACTAAAAATTAAACAATAAACTCAATAATGGCCAGTCGGCAAAAGTAGGGTATCAGTTTCTGCTTCCATCATTGAAGAAGACATGAAATTGACTACTTTAAAAGTTACAGCTTCCACAGAGGTGATTAAAACTCAAATGTAGTTTCAGAAAAGAAAAATCAGTAATCTAATAATATAACAATCATCACACCTCACAGATGTGGCTACAGAAGCCCATCCTGTTTCTTCCCTTTTCAGACTGCATAACAGAATTCGTACAATGCAGCTGTCTGAACATACATGCCGTGCACGCCTGTGCATTTCTTCCCACACAGAAACACCAACATCAGCAGTGAGAAACAGCCTCTTGTAGAGGAATCGTCAGTTTTGTTACAGACGTATAGCCACATATATCCTCTCTGATGGATCAGCTATAGCAGATCAGCTTATACTTGTCCTATATAATTCATTATATATCAAATGGTGAACAAATCACTAGACAGAGCATTCCCTGAAATAGATCTTAGTACAGAGGCCTGAATTCATGACCACAATGACCTGTGCTTAACTATTCCAAAAGTCACTAAAGATACTGTTACTACAATTGAGATATTATTGGCTACTTCACGTTTACATAGTAAATGTTTGCAGCAATATAACATTACAGACTCATAAACCCATAATTAACTGCTAAGTGTTAATGGACAACTGTGCTTTGATTTCTGCCTTATAGTGATAAGAAAACAAAGTAGTGAAATGGGTCACTCCTCAAAGCATGGAATATTTTAACTTTGCCTAGTAAGAAAAAACAAAATATAGCAATTATATGTGGAACCGTAACCTGCAAAAGTAACACACATATTATCTCAAAAGGTACAAATAGGTTGTACCTGGACCTTAAGCAGCATAATCACCTTGATCTCACAAAATAATACAAACAGGAAATTTTAAATGTTAAAATATAGTAACAAAACAATTCTGAAAACACTGACTACTCAACATACCCTTCAGGAAGAAGAAAAGCGGCAGGCACATACAGAATCTGAAGTTTGTTTACAACAATATAAAATAAGGTAACTCCCCAAACCACATTCTTTTAACAAATCTTTACAGTGAAAGAGTTCAAAATTTTGGGAAACATTTTTTTGGACATTAAATAGAACTGGGAAGCTGTCAAAATTAAGAAGTGGATGGAAAATGCTGTCCTTTGGGTTCCAGACCCTGCCTGCTTCGGTTTGGAATTCTTCCTAGATTCTTATTACTGTGAGATTCTAGTTCTTCCATAGGCTGTATGGGCTCTGCTACAAAAGCCATAACCCAGCCAGCTCTGGGGTGAAAGCATACAAACTTGTCCCCAGTACCATGGAGTCATGCAAGAGATGTGGTGAGAAAAGTGAAGAGTCCTAAGGAGAAAGCAGGGCAGCCAAGACTCTGCTCCTTCCCAACCTCCACAGCATGGTGAGGTCACAACATTCCCATGAAGCTAGAAAAGGAAAATGATGTCTGCTGCCTAAACACCATGCCAGGCAGAAACCAGGGAGCTGGCATGTGCCCCAACCTGACAGAAAAGTCAATTAAATAAACTGCAAATTGAATTTACAACTGTCTCCAACTAAACTTTTTTGGCTCTCATTCCATTTATCATCAGTGGCACGATTTCAAGTGAAGTTTGTGCAAAAAGACTCTCTTCATTCAACGATGTGCACAGAAGAAGGGAATCCCAAGAGTCTATTTGCTACCTTTCTGGTAGGCTTCAAGATCAGAGTGTCCTCCAGCAGCCAAAATGGCCTCTTTGTCCAATGTCCATCACATTCCTAGCCCAGATCCCTGAAGTCAGTCGGTGTCACGTGCATTCAGCATGCTAGGTTTATTTATTTAAATATGTGAAGCTCCACCTGTGGGTGCCCCAGGATTGTGCCCCCATGAGTTTTGGGTGCCCAGTTTCATGTTGAGCAGCAGAGGGCGATCTGCTGCACCTTACCGAGGTCCGTCAGCAGCTGCTTGATGCAATGCTTGAGCTGCGGAAGCCTGGCCAGCGGCTCGGGGGGCTCCAGTTCCCCAGTGTAGTCCAGCCAGCTCTCCAACACTGTCAGCAGAAGAGAGAGATGAGACCCAGTGAGCTTCCAATACTTGATTTGCAAGAACATTTCAGCAAGTGTTTCGGCACCTTATTCCATCTAACCATTCATGGGGCAAGGAAGGAAGGGCCATTTCAGCCAACACTGTGTGAATACCTGCTCTACAAAGTGGTACTCCCAGGACAAAAAATGCTTCAGAGCAGCACAGTCCAAAAGAACTCTCTGCGATGATGGAAATGGTCTCAGTCTGTGTCATTCAATACAATAGCCACTAGCCATAGGCAGCTATGAGCAGTGGAAACATGGCTAGTGCAACTGAGGAACTGAATTTTAAATTTTATTCAATTTTGGTTAGACAGCCACACACTGCCAGAGGCTACTGTTACCAGAGTCTAGAGGTCTTGGAAGGAAGCACATTTCTCAGTGTTACTACTTAGTCTTTTTGTTTTGTTTTGTTTTGTTTTCCTTCAAGGCTGAAAATAAAATTTGTTTTTTCCTTTTTTTTTTTTTTGAGACAAGTCTCACTCTGTCGCCCAGGCTGGAGTGCAGTGGCACGATCTCAGTTCACTGCAACCTCAGCCTCCTGGGTTCAAGTGATTCTCCTGCTTCAGCCTCCCAAGTAGCTGGATTACAGGCGCATACCACCAAGCCTGGCTAACCAGTCCAGTTTTATAAAAAAGGAATGTTACATCCAAATTCCTATTTTGGTTATGAAAACTCAGTTTACCTTGGTCTTAAAGAGTTGATTCCCTAAAAAGGGATTCTGATGAATCTTAAATACTATGCAAAAGTCTGTTTACCTAAATAAAATCTTTAAGCTTTATCATTTATTTTAATGCTTCCTTGGTACCTCTCACAGGTCCTAGAGTCTTAGAAATGTACAGAATATGTGGCCCTGAATCAATGAAACACATATGAGGTCCTTTGTGAGGCCAGCATCCTTGCCATACTGCCTATTTGGCACGTGCAGGGCTAGAGAGGCCGAACCTGGCAGAAGAGGATTAAGGAGGTAAGATGTGAGAAGGCTTTAACTACTCCCCTAAGGGAAGGTACCTGTGGCAACAAGCAAACATTCACCCTGTTTCCATGGTGCTAAATCCTCTTTTCAGGGACTCAGAGCCACTCCCACTGCCATTCTCTAAAGAGCTACACTTTTTGTCTAGCATTATATCCCCCCTCAGCTCTCTAATAGCATGTTTTTCACAGACAGTGGCATTAGTTACTATTCCCTTTTTTTTAGTTTATTTTTTTAAGACAGGGTCTGTATGACACAGGCTGGAGTGCAGTGGCATAATTACAGCTCACTGCAGCCTCCAACTCCTGGGCTCAAGCAGTCCTCCCACCTCAGCCTCCCAAGTAGCTGGGAATACACCCCTACACTTGGCTACTTTTTTTTTTTTTTTTTTTTGAGACACAGTTTCACTCTTGTTACCCAGGCTGGAGTGCAATGGCGCGATCTCGGCGCACGGCAACCTCCGCCTCCTGGGTTCAGGCAAGTCTCCTGTCTCAGCCTCCTGAGTAGCTGGGATTACAGGCACGCACCACCATGCCCAGCTAATTTTTTTGTATTTTTAGTAGAGACAGGGTTTCACCATGTTGACCAGGATGGTCTCCATCTCTTAACCTCGTGATCCACCCGCCTCGGCCTCCCAAAGTGCTGGGATTACAGGCCTGAGCCACCGCGCCCGGCCACTTGGCTAGTTTTTAATTATTTTTTGTAGAGACTATGATGCCCAGGCTGGCCTCAAGCAATCCTCCCACCTCGACCTTCCAAAGTACTGGGATTACAGGTGTGGGCAACCACACCTAGCCTAGAGACAGGTCTTGCTCTCTCTCTCACTGGCTTCCAACGTGACAACCCTTTTTCCAATCGAGCTAGATCATCCACCCTGAGTCCTCTCCAGTAGGAAACACCATCACTCTCCTTAAGTCTCCGCTTTAGTCCCAGTTTTAGGAAGCGCTCCTGTTAGCACTCTCCTTCCCTGGCATAGCCTCTGCCACATGTGTCCTAGCCACACCTCATGGCCCTCACTTGTATAGCATATGGCATTTTCTCCTGAGTTATTTCAAGTATGTTTTATGTCCCCAGTTACAGTAAAAAAAAATCATAGCCTGACTGTACCCAGAATCCTCAAACAACATTTCTTTCTTAACTGGGCTCCATTTTTAACATGAAAGCAAATAATCAGGGAATATTTCAACAACCAAAACCGTCAACTTCCTGGAAGTCAAGAGATACTGAACCTGGTCATGCTCAACATCACAGGTTTGATTCTCCAGGCCTGTCCATGACCACCAGTGTCTGGGAGGAATACCCTGGGCTACACAAATGACTCAGGCAAATTCTCAAATGTCTACAGGCTTAAGAGAAGAAAGTTTCATCTTAGACTTTATCAAAGATTGAAACAAAAAGTTTTTCAGATTAAATCCTCAGATGCCCTAAAACTCAAGTCAGAATTTTAATTTCTCACAGAACTTGTTTGTAAAGATTTTGCTTAGATCACACGTTTCCTGCAAGCAGGACTGCCCATTGCCCTCTCTCTGCATACTCAACTTTACAGAAGGGATCAGACAAGTGAGGCAGGAACCCAACATCATGTAGATCTTGTAAGTGCTTGATAAAAACTCAAAGTAAGGCTCGTCCAGCCTGAGAGGAGAATGGAGGTGGGGAGAGGCTGCAAAGAAGGAAAGCAATACAGCAGTCCCTGGAAACTTAGATTGGGGGTTCAGAAAGCAACTCGTCTGGGGGTGCTCAGAGTGCATGCCAATGTACAGGAGGCCAAGGAAGGAGCCCTACCGTCCAGCTCCTTCTCAATGGAGTCCATCCTGTGCGTGACTTCATCCTGAAGAGATTCCACGTGGGTCAGCAGGTTAAACTGCCACTGGTGCTGCGAGCTCAGCAGCCCCTCTCCGCCTCTGTCCAGCAGCTTCCGAGCAGGGGCTTCCTCTGGTAGGGCCTTTTTGGAGACATATTCCTTCACCTGTGGATGCAATGCCATGGAAGTTACTGCATGGCGACAGCCGCTGGCCCGTTTCTCAGCCAGCCAGTGTTTGCAGCCATCTGAAATATCAGCTGCAGTTTCATACTCCAAATCCCTACCTCCCTTTCCTATTTCCCAGTTAGGAACTGGGCAGAAACTTGCCCACTGTACCAATCCCAACTACCTCAAGGTGGACCCACAGCTGCTTCCTACTGATGGGGCCAATGTCCTAGCCTAACCTAGGCCTCACAGAATGGCTTCCAGAGCCCTGAGACCCGATTAAAGCAGGGCTAGTGCACACAAGGGTTAGTACACAGGAGTCACACCAATGAGTTTCAACTCTCAGCTCAGTCTCCTGCTGAATGTGCGAATGGATGGACTACTTCACTTCTTTGAGCCTCTGCTCTCTCGGTGGAAAGATGGAGGTAATCAAACCTATTTTGGAAGGTTCATGAGGATGAAATAGGACACATAAAAGCATGGCCAGCATATGGTCAGCTTACCGCATGGAAGAGACTGTTAACCCTGGTACATTACTGAGGCCCAGTATTTCCTGACTTTGTACTGTGTGCCAGATACCTCTAGGAAACCTGCCTGATCCACAGGACCACAAACTTTTTCTAGGATTTGGTATCTTAACCTTTCATTCATCTGTTTGAAATGAAATAGATTCTAGCTAATATGTATTTAGTACTTACTATGTGCAAATCAGTGTGCTGAGGGATTTTCACAAATACATTCCACAGTAACTGAGGGGGCTTCACTGGCCCCATTCTACAGGCTAGAAAATAGATCTGGTCAGGAATATGAAGTAACCCACTCAGAATCACACAGTAAGGGGCTGAGCCCAGAACAGAAACTGGGTCTGTCTCAAAAGACTGTGTCCTTACCACTTTGCCCAATACTGTTTGGACATGGTCAGGGGCACAAGGATGAATGAGGTACAATCCCCTCCCTTGAGGGGCTTGTCATCTAGGATCCCCTCTTGGCACTATGTAGCAATACATTTAACGCTGGGGACACCAACCTGCAGGATAAAGTCTGGGAAGTAAGGACAACGAGGTAGAGAAGCTCTCAAATCACACAAAGCCTCACTGACAAGTGAGGACAGGGTACAATGAGCCTAGAGAGCAGTTAGGAAGACTCCAGGCAATGAGGTGACAGAGGTTCCAGAACAGAATGACTTGAAAAACAAAAAGCGGAAGTGGCTCTTGGGAAAACTGATGAAACCAGCAATATTTTGACAAAATGTACCATTTTTACCACAGGGCTTCAAAGTTAAAAGTCAAAATAAAGCTATCATAAAACTCGATTGAAAAAATTCTGCCTAACAAAACATTTGACTCATTGTTTGCCCATGCTAATTAGCACGTAGGTGTAATTATAATATAAACTGCCTTAAAGAAAAGATGAGTTTTCCTAACTCACTTCTCTTTGCTACTTCCCACTTCTCCCACCCTTCACACCCACCCCCCTCCCCAACCCACCACAATGGCTATGCCATTTTGTGGGTGCTTCCCGGAACCCATGATCTTTGGCTTAAGTGGGCTTTCCTGGCTTTGCACCCATGTTGGCAAACCAAAAAATACATCCAGGTGCGGTGGCCCACGCCTGTAATCCCAGCACTTTGTGAGGCCGAGGCAGGCAGATCACAAGGTCAGGATTTCGAGACCAGCCTGACCAACAGGGTGAAACTCTGTCTCTACTAAAAGTACAAAAATTAGCTGGGCATGGTGCCTGTAATCCCAGCTACTCAGGAGGCTGAGGCAGGAGAATCATTTGAACCTGGGAGGTGGAGGTTGCAGTGAGCTGAGATTATGCTATTGCACTCCAGCCTGGGTGACAGAGCAACACTCTGTATCAAAAAAAAAAAAAAAAAAAAAAAACCTATGGTAAGCAAATTTAAATGCAGCTTTATTAATAAATATCTCCAATAGGACATTCAAACCTAAGAGCAGAACTTACAAGCACTCACGCAATGAATGAAGAACAAGTACAAGCAAGCCACATACCTTTGGGGAGCCGGGTTTGGGGTCACTGTCCCCCCTGCTCCTGTCTTGGTCTAGAGGCCAGCCCAGGCGCGGGGAGAGGGAATCATCGCCATTCTCATGGAGGGGGTTAACCGCATCATCGAGGGCAGAGCCCCTTGTCTCCACCACCAGCTTCTGCTCCACGGCAGGGTAATAGGCGCGTGGCTTCTGGTAGCAGTGCTCACTGGTGATATAGGACTCCTCCACAGAACGCGGCAGGGACAAGGCCAGGGGCCTGGGCTTCTCCACTGCCCCATTCAAAGTTCTATAGCTTGGGGCTTCCTCCTTGCTCTTGGCGTCAGTAATAGGGATGTTCTTGGAATGAGATCTCCCCTCCCCTGAGTGCTGTTTCCAAGGCTGGCACCACAGCTGCAGATCAGGATGCTCCCGGCTTCTGTTGAGAGGACAAAGAGGGCATGGGCTTTGGAGGAACTGGCACCACTGCAGGGGTTCTCAATTCCTAAACACTCTCCCAGTAGGAACAGCAGTTCCCACATGGGCTATCTGACCACACACTATCATTTGCTAAACAAGAGGGAATGTGAATCCTTGGTCTCCTAGGAGACCATTCCTTCGTGAACTCCCACTATAGTCACAGGCAGTAAATGGGACTGGACTCTTAGTCGGAAGACCTGACTGAATTTCAACTCTGGGACAGCTCACCCAACCAGCCTCATTCCTACTTCCTCCTCTGTGAAGCTGGGCTAATTATCTGTCTCATCTGTCTGCTACTGCGAGGTTGTGGTGAGCTGAGATCACACCACTGCACTCCAGCCTGGGTGACTGAATGAGACTCTGTTTCAACAACAACAACAAAAAGCCAACAGACCCCAATAAGAGCCACGTGTATTTATCATAGCTTACATGAAGTTGGGTCACCTGATATACAGAATGCAACCACAGGAGGAAGTTTACACTAAATTTCACTCTCTGGCCACTAAAAGCCAGAAGTCCAACTCCAAAAGGTTAAAAACTTTTCTGTATGAGCAAAACACCAAGAGATATTTTTATTGAGCAACACTGTGCTGGAGAATAGGCCTGCTCACAATATCTGTTCCAGCAGCTTTCAATTTTACTTTGTTTACCAATCAAGAATGTTTAGAATGAGCTGAGGCAAGGCTGGGCACGGTGGCTCAAGCCTGTAATCCCAAGAGTTAGAGAGGTCAAGACAAGCAGATCACTTGAGGTCACCTGGCCAACTATCTCTACTAAAAATACAAAAATTAGCGGGGCATTGTGGCAGGCAGTTGTAATCTCAGCTACCTGCGAGGCTGAGGCAGGAGAACTGCATGAACCCAGGAGGTTGCAGTGAGCTGAGGTCATGCCACTGCACCCCCCCAGCCTGGGTAACAGAGCCTATTCTGTCTCAAAAAAAAAAAAAAAAAAAAAAAAAAAAAAACAAAAAACAGCTGAGCTGCTTGAGCCCAAGAGTTTGAGGCAGCAGTGCATAATGATCCTGCCTATTAAGTAACCACTGCATTCCAGCCTGGGCAACAAAGCAAAACCGCATCTCTTTTTCTTTAAAAAGAAAAAAAAGAAAAGGAATACTTAGCATGAAAGGAATAAACAAGGCTGGGTGTGGTGGCTTACACCTGTAATCCCAGCAGTTTGGGAGGCGGGCGAATTGCCTGAGCTCAGGAGTTCATGACCAGCCTGGACAACACAGTGAAACCCCGTCTCTACCAAAATACAAAAATTAGCCAAGCATAGTGGCATGCACCTGCATTCGCAGCTACTCAGGAGGCTGAGGCAGGAGAACTGCTTGAACCCAGGGAGCAGAGGTTGCAGTGAGCCAAGATGGTGCCACTGTATTCCAGCCTGGGCAACAGAGTGAGACTCTGTCTCCAAAAAAAGAAAAAAGGGATAAACAAAATGTGGCATACACATAAAAGGAGTATTATTCAACCTTAAAAAGGGAGGGAAACATAAAAAGTTAGTCAGGCATGGTGGCATGCACCTGTAGTCCCAACTACTTGGGAGGCTGAAGTGAATCCAGAAGGCAAAAGCTGCAGTGAGCCGAGATTTCAACACTGCACTCCAGTCTGGGCTACAGAGTGAGACTCTGTCTCCAAACAAACAAACAAACAAACAAACTCAGACTGTACACCCAAACAAAAACAAAACCAAAATAGACACCCCATATCTTGATTCTGGTGGTGGCTGCATGGCTGCATACAATATCAAAATTCAATGAACTCCTAAAATGGATGAACTTAATTATATGTAAGATATTACTCAATAAAAAAATTTTTTTAAAGAATGTTTATCATGTAACTCATACTTTTTAGTAAAGGTCTCAAACTCAGTTTTATGGTTGCTTTGGTAGCTTTCCAATTTCTCAGATTTACCCAGCCCCCAGCCCAGGCCAAACCAGAATGCTCCCGACACTGCAGGTGCCACACTTACTGCAAGATGCTCATCTTGAGCTGCAGGCCATGTAGAACCTCAATCACTCTCTGCACATCACCAAGAAGCTGGTGGGTGGCCATGATCTTCTTGGCATTTTGATGGGAGTAGTTCTCTTCTAGAAATGCCAGGCCATGCATATGTCCCCTGCTCAGCCACTCCTTGTCATACCAGTACTTGAAGCCAGGCCTCTGACCTGCAGCAGTGACAAGAGGGTTAAAACATGGCCTGAAGGAAACCCAGGTCGTTTCATCACTATCACACAATTATCACACAAACTAATGGAATAATAGATTAGTATATTCATTTTGCTCATTTATTTATCTGGTGTACACTTTCCTGGCACCTATGACATGCTGGGCTCTCTATTAGGTAGTGGGGATAAGGTAGTAAGTGAGGCATGTATACTTCCTGATTTCCTGGAATGGCCAGAGGTGAGCTGGGCACCTGGATTATCTCTAAATTTAAATCAGATCATCCTCTCCCCGACTTAAAACCTTCCACTGCCTCCTGCTGCTCTCAGGAGAATATCCAAAGCCTTAACCCTCTAACTCTGGCTTACTGAGCCCCACAGGACCCAGTTCCTTCCTGCCTTCCTCTCCACACCCTTACACTGGCCTCCTTTCAATTTCTGAAACACATCAAACTCTTTCCAGCCTCAAGACCTTCACTTGAGCATCCCCTCTGTCTGCAGCACTATTCCTCAAGCCTTCGCAGGGTTGGCTCCTTACCGCCTCCTCAGAGAGGCTTTTTTTTTTTCTTTTTCTCTGACAGGGTCTCACTCTGTTGCCCAGGCTGGGGTACAGTGGCATATTCATGGCTCACTGCAGCCTCAACCTCCCTGGGCTCAGGTGATCCTCCCACATTAGCCTCCCAAGCAGCTGGGCTCTGGCTAATTTTTTCTTTTTTTTTTTTGGTAGAGATGGGGTTTTGCCATGTTGCCCAGACTGGAGAGGGGCCTTCTGCTACTTCCCAAAGTTGACAGCATCATCAGTACCTCATAATCATCTTATTGATTTTCCCGTCACAGTATTCATCACTACCTAACAGTCTTGTTTGTTTAACTTGTTTTAACTTCTGTTTCTGGCCCCCAACCTGGCTAAGAGCTGAAAGAGTAGAAACTATCTTTTTCATGGTTGTATACCTAGTGCCTGGCGAAAGGCATCTTTAATTGACTTATCAAATGAATGGAAAGATGCCTCAAGTCCCCCTGCAACTTATCAAATGAATGGAAAGATGCCTCAAGTCCCCCTGCAAATGTACACCTACCACCTAACTAAACAGATGATCAGGCCCCTTCCCTTCTCTGGACCAGTTACCCATCCATTAGAACAACATCAGAACTGGATGGCTTCAGCCGTCCTATCCAGTACAGGGTTCCTTAGGAAGGACTGAAAACATAAGTACGTGTGATGTGTCAACATGAACTCCTGAATCCCAGTTCGACTGTCAATATCTATGCAAACCCTGAAAAACTCAGGTGATTCCTATTAAGGTCTCTGGGCTCTTTCTGCCTTTACTAATACACATGGTGGGGAAACACCCTGATTCTGTTAAAAGTATCTTTAGCCTTTAAAAAACGAATCTGTTAAACTTTTAGTCCATTCCACTACAGGGTCAGTCTATAAATGCAGACCCTGTGGCAGACATGCCGTGCCCAGTTCAAGGAAGACTCTATTCACAATCTCGGCGATTAAAGTCATATAAGTTCAGTTAGTGTACAGGACTTGATGAAGATGGTGTATGTGACTTCTAAAGAGGGAAAAGTAGAGAGAAAGACATGGTAGGAAAAAAAGATTTTTAAAAGGTATGCTAAGGAGCCTTCAGGATTATATGGGAGAACCTCAGAGGCAGCTGCTGCAGGCAGTGCCTAGAGCAGCAGGATTCTGAGCTGCACTATCTGTTTTACAAGACAAAGGTATGAAACAACTGGTTCTCATCACCTGTCTGGCATTAGCTGGTGGTGTGATCTTGGGCCAGTCATGTCCCTTCAGGACCTGTGTTTGTTTACCTATCGAATCTTCTGACTATATTCTTTCCTTGGGATAAAGGGACAAGTGAAGCCAGATGCTTCTCGGTCTACGGACTCATCTAGTACAAGGAGAGTGTCACAACAGAGGTTCTTAGGCCCAGAGGGGACCCATTTGCTGTTAAACTACCTGGTGGCCAGTCCCTCCCTAGACAACCAACAAAATCAAGAGATCTGGCTCTGCAAACCAGTTCTAATTCTAATTTGCTTTATGAGGTTAGGAAAGTCAACTGTATCCTCAAGGATCAATTTCTTCCTCACAAGCAAACACAGGAGTAGAAGCACCAGGTCCACCTCATCGGACAGAAAGAAATAACAGAAGCAGAGGCTCTCAAGCATCATCTAGCTCTAAAGGAATCAAGGGACTAGAGCTGTGGGAGGGACCTTACAGTTGGTGATGGGAGACAATGTCACCATCCCACGGAAAGCAAGACAATGAACTGCACATTTACAATCCACCTCTTCTGGAAAGGAGCAACCAAGAGCCACAGGTGACCCCTATAGCCATGGAACTAACTGATCCTGCTAAGGAATTAAGTCACTGCTTAGGGCAGCAACAGGCTTTGCCCAACCATGCCTTCTTCTTTCCCCTCAAAGGCATAGCTCCCTTCAGGATAACAGTGATGTGACAAAGAGCAGGCGTTGCCACAGGGGGCAGGGGCAGGTTTCTAACCCTCCAAAAGCCCCCAAAAGCCAAAGACAGAGCCCATATGCCCATCCTTATGAGTCCCCAAGAAAAGGAAAAGGTGCCACTTCGGCAGTACATACAGTGAAACAGGAGCAATACAGAGAAGATTAGCATGGCCTCTATACAAGGATGACACTCAAACTTATGAAGTTTCTACATATTTTTATAGAGCTTCAATCACACAGGGTGAAAGTTCTAGAGATCTGCTGTACAACATCATGCTTACAGTTGTTAATAACAATACTGTAGTGTACACTTAAAATTTTGTTGAGAGTAGATCTCGTGCATTTTTTTTTAAGACAGAGTTTCACTCTTGTCGCCCAGGCTGGAGTGCAATGGTGCAATCTTGGCTCACTGCAACTTCCGCCTCCCGGGTTCAAGCAATTCTCCTGCTTCAGCCTCCTGAGGAGCTGGGATTACCAGTGCCTGCCACCATGCCCAGCTAATTTTTGTATTTTTAGTAGAGACAGGGTTTCACCGCACTGGCCAGGCTGGTCTCAAACTCCTGACCTCAGGTGATCCACCTGCCTTGGCCTCCCAAAGTGCTGGAATTACTGGCATGAGCCACTGTGCCTGGCCTCATGCTTTTTTTTTTTTTTTTTTTAAACCATAATTAAAGGAAAAGTTCTAACGAAAAGTTCTAACTCAAGGTCAGGCCTTCCACTAGGTGGGCCCCTTCACACATGTGCTCTTATTGGTAAGCTCAGGACAGCTGGCCACCAGGTGAGATAGCATCAGAGGCGAGGAGTTGGAGTCTAGCCGATGCTGAAGAAATGAGTCTTAAGACCACAGACATTTAGAATGTGTCACAGCCAGCTGTGCCAAGGAAACGGCTACATACTGTTAAATCCCTGACTCCAGAATCTCTACCTGGAGGGTCTTGGCAAACATAACAGGTGTATTTCTCGGGCACATTTTCTTCCAGTAATCCCATGCAGACCCCATGCTGCCAGCACTGGCACTCTTCACACTGTTAGAATTAAAGAAGCAACAAAAATTAAACTCAGAAGGTGTTCTCCATCCAAAAGTAAGACCCACCTGCTGAGGGGAAGGGCATGGGAGGATCGGAGAGGGGAGGAAGGAGCACTCCCTCCTGACTAACATGGAACTGAGCTCCTGACACACATCTGGAACCACACTGTCTAACATGGTAGCCACTAGCCACATGTGGCTCCACACTGAAATTAACAAGTTAAGCTAACAATTCAGTTCCTCAGTCCCACCAGTGACATCTTAAAGCTGAGTTTGAATTATGGCTCAGACACTTATTAGCTGCATGACTTTGCACAGGTCACTTCTCCTGGGCTTTACTTTCCCCATCTGCAAACTGGGATATAATTCCTACCCTCCTCCTGGGACTGTTTGTGAAGATTCAATGGGTGATATATAAAAGCTCCTATTATGGAGTCCAGCACACAGCTTTATGTATTAAGCTACTATTAATACTATTAACCACTAACGAGCAAGCCAATTCACTAAGACCCCTCCTCGAGTAATCACGGTTAGTACTTTGCATTTATTCTCTCTAAACTTTACCAAAGATCACACAGCTAACAAAAGGCAAAAGCAGATCAGAATATAAGCCTGGCTAGTTGCTAAGCCAGTTCTTTCAACCCCTAGGCGCTACTTCCTTCCCTGAGTATTAAGGGGACAGGTGGGAGAGGGCCAGAAGGCAGAGAGGGAAAAGAAGGAGGTGACAATGAGGGTAGCACTGGGAGACCTGTGGACAGCCTGAGGATAGGAGGCCTGAGAGCTAAGGGTCCAGAGGAGGGAATGAAAAGCAAAGGCAGACTCCCATGGAGATACTAGGGCACTTCAAGCAATTCCAAACCAGGGCCCTAAACCTTTAACTGCCCAACCAAACATATTAGCCCTAGAAGGTGGACAGTGAGATTCCTGACATGACTTTGACGGTGGCCCACCAGCCTGGCCACAAGGGACTAGAAATCCAGAGCTCAGATGGTCCTCAACCACTGGGAGTCACATAGGTCCCAGCCTCAAGAGGGCTTCCCTGAGCAGATATAAGGTCTCTAGGAAGCTAATCACATCAAAATCAACATGTGCAGGAAAGATAGGCTTTAGATATCTGCTTTAGATTCTTCGATTTACAGATGAGGAAACTAAGGCTCAGAGAAGAAATGTAAAGTGATAAAAAGGCGGTCAGTAGCAGAAAACAGACTAATAATTTTAAAAAGTCTGTCTTACCAATGACTTTGTATTTTGAAAACCAGGATTCACCAAAAATGAATCAAATACAGTTCAGTTTCAAAATAACTTTTTTCTTTCTTTTTATTTTTATTTTTTGAGACACAGTCTCGCTCTGTCGCCCAGGCTAGAGTGCAGTGGCAGAATCTTGGTTCACTGCAACCTCCACCTCCCAGTTCAAGCGATTCTCCTGCCTCAGCCTCCCAAGTAGCTGGGACTACAGGTGTGTGCCACCATACCCAGCTAATTTTTTGGGTTTCACTGTGTTAGCCAGGATGGTCTTGATCTCCTGATCTTGTGATTTGCCCACCTTGGCACCCCAAAGTGTTGGGATTACAGGTGTGAATCACTGTGCCAAGCCAATGATAACTCTTTTCATGTGGGTGTGGCTAAAATACATTATTCCTTTAAGTTTAAATTAAGAAATGAATGAGACTATTAAACTAAAAGATAAAATACCTAAATATAAACAAATGCATGTAAGGCCTCTCTGAAAAAAAAAATGTAAATACTATTTGAAGAACACAGACTTAAGTCAATGGTACAGTACACCCTGTTTCTGGACACCAAGAGTTAACATACAGATATCAATTATCCTTGGGTTAATTTATAAAAAGAATGTAGTTCTGGACAGGTACAGTGGCTCATGCCTGTAATCCCAGCACTCTGGGAGGCCATGGTGGGTGGATCACTTGAGGTCAGAAGTTCAAGACCAGCCTGGCCAACAGGGTGAAATCCTATCTCCACTAAAAATACAAATATTAGGGAGGTGTGGTGGCAGGCATCTGTAATCCCAGCTACTCAGGAGGCTGAGGCAGGTTCAGAGTCACTTAAACCTGGGAGGTGGAAGTTACACTGGGCTGAGACTGCGCTACTGCACTCCAGCCTGGGTGACAGAGCAAGAATCCATCTCAAAGGGAAAACAAAACAAAACAAAATCTAGTCTCACTAAAATAATAAATTAATAGCTTTGGAACTAGAAAAGATTCTAAAGTTAACAGCCAGGAAATGTGTGGAAAAGAAAGAGCAATATGGAGACACTAGCCCTAGCAGATATTTTAAAATTATAAAAATCATAAAGATACAATAATTAAAATAGAATTGTACAAACAAATATATAGACAGATGAATCCATGGAAGAGTGAACCAGAAAAAGATTCAAGTACATTTAGAAATTAAGTAAATAAAGGTGGCACTTCAGTGAGGCATGGTATTAGTACAATGGGGAGCCATAGTCCTCACTATATACCTGGCAAAATTGCAGGTGGATCAAGTATTTATATAGCTTAAAAAAATGGGCTGGGCATGGTGGCTCTCGCCTATAGTCCCAGCACTTTGGGAGGCCAAGGTGGACAGATCTCCTAAAGTCATGAGTTAGTGGCCTGAGGTCAGCCTGGCCAACACTGTGAGACCCCACCTTTACTAAAAATGCAAAAAATTAGCTGGGCATGATGGTGCACACCTATAGTCCCAGCTACTCAGGAAACTGAGACAGGTGAATTGCTTGAACCCGGAAGAGGGAGGTTACAGTGAGCTGAGATAGCACCACTCAACACCAACCTGGGTGACAGAGCGAGGTTCCATCAAAAATAAATAAATAAATAAATAAAACAAAACATGATCTAACCATTATGCAGAAAATAAAATGGTTTTTAACTTAGATATTGCTAAATGAAAAAAGATGTTGAAAATACTATATATAAAATGTAATTGCATCTTGACAAAAAAGGGATGGTTGCAAAGCAATATGAATGTACTTAATATCACTGACTTGTACGCTTAAAAATAGTTATAATGGGGGCCGGGCGCGGTGGCTCAAGCCTGTAATCCCAGCACTTTGGGAGGCCGAGGCGGGTGGATCATGAGGTCAAGAGATCGAGACCTTCCTGGTCAACATGGTGAAACTCTGCCTCTACTAAAAATACAAAAAATTAGCTGGGCGTGGTGGCGCATGCCTGTAATCCCAGCTACTCAGGAGGCTGAGGCAAGAGAATTGCCTGACTCCAGGAGGCAGAGGTTGCAGTGAGCCGAGATCGTGCCATTGCACTCCAGCCTGGGTAACAAGAGTGAAACTCCATCTCAAAAAAAAAAAAAAATGGGTTATAATGGTAACTTTTAGGCAGGGCAGGGTGGCTGGCTCACACTTGTAATCCCAGTGCTTTGGGAGGCTGAGAAGGAGGATCATTCAAGGCCAGGAGTTTGAGACCAGCCTGAGAAACATACAAAAAGTTAAAGAAATTAGCAGGGTGTGATGGTGTGTGCATATAGTCCCAGCTACTCAGGAGGCTAAGGTGGCCTTGAGCCCAGGAGCTGGAGGCCGCCATGAGCTGTGATTGTGCCACTGTCCTCCAGCCTGGGTGACAAAGCAAGACTCTGTCTCAAAAAAGAAAAAATAAATAAAAATAAAAAGGGTAACTTTTTTTTTTGACATGGAGTTTCACTGTTGTTGCCAAGGCTGGAGTACAACGGCGCGATGTCAACTCACCGCAACCTCCACCTCCTGCGTTCAAGCAATTCTCCTGCCTCAGACTCCCGAGTAGCTGGGATTACAGGCATGTGCCACCACACCCTGCTAATTTTGTATTTTTATTAGAGATGGGCTTTTTCCATGTTGGTCAGGCTGGTCTCAAACTCCCGAACTCAGTTGATCCACCCACCCTGGCCTCCCAAAGTGCTAGGATTACAGGCGTGAGCCACTATGCCAGGCCTAAAAAGGGTAACCTCTACTGTTATGTGTATTTTACCAAACAATTTTTAAAAGGAGAAAATACATTTCCTATTGTGTATTTAGCCAAAGAATGTTTTTGGAAGGATATATAATAAACTGATAAGGGCTGACTCTAGGGAATAGGTAGCTAGTGATAAAGTGGGGATAAAGTATTTCTCTGTGTGCATTTTGGACTTTGAATTATGTGAGTGCATTAGCTAGCAACAAATAATATAAATTTTAAAATAACCAAAACGTCAAAATGGGATTCTTTTTTAAAATTTTTATTTACTTATTTTTTATTTAATTTCTTATAGAAACAGCATGTCTTTATGTTGCTCAGGCTGGTTTTGAACTCCTGGACTCAAGTAATCCTCCCACCTCAGCCTTCCAAAGTGCTAGGATTGCAGGTATGACCCACAGTGCTAGCCACTGAAATGGGGTTCTTTTTTTTTTTTGAGACGGAGTTTCACTCTTGTTACCCAGGCTGGAGTGCAATGGCACGATCTTGGCTCACCGTAACCTCCGCCTCCTGGGTTCAGGCAATTCTCCTGCCTCAGCCTCCAGAGTAGCTGGGATTACAGACACGCACCACCATGCCCAGCTAATTTTTTGTATTTTTAGTAGAGACGGGGTTTCACCATGTTGACTAGTATGGTCTCGATCTCTTGACCTCGTGATCCACCTGCCTCGGCCTCCCAAAGTGCTGGGATTACAGGCTTGAGCCACCGCGCCTGGCCTGAAATGGGGTTCTTTTTAAAACTGCTACATAATCTTTACTGGAGTTGGGCACTTAATACATATTAATACTTGTTGTTCTAGGGCAAAGGTCAGCAAACTACAGCCCATGTGCCAACTCCAGCTTGACCTGCTTTGTAAATAAGTATTATGTGAACACAGCCATACTCATTTGTTTAGGAGTGTTTGTTTTTCAGCCCAGGCTATAGTGCAGTAGTACGATCTCGTCTCCCTGCAGCCTTGACTGCCCAGGCTCAAGTGATCCACCCACCTCAGGCTCCCGAGAAGCTGGGACTACAAGTGTGCACCATCACAATTAACTAATTTTTGTATTTTTTGTAGAGACAGAGTTTGCCATGTTGCTCAGGAAGGTCTTGAACTACTGGCCTAAGCTGAGTTGCCCAACTCATCCTCCCAAAGTGCTGGTATTACAGGTGTGAGCCACCGCACCCAACCATACAGGTAAAAATTTGATTTACATATTGCCTACAGCTGCTTGAAGAAGAATCTAGCAGGTGCAACAAGACTATATGGCCCTCTAAACCTATATATTTATTATCTAGCAATTTAAGAAAAAGCTTAACAAAACCTACTCTACAGCAATTAAAATAATTTAAAAATCAAATGTATTTTCCGATGTTCATTTTTATGTGGTACTCAGATTTCTCAAATACCCAAGATTATTAAGTAGGATTTTAACCTTCCAGTGATTTAAATTAGCACTGGTAAGTAAGATCAAATAGTGATATACTTGGAACAAATGTTGATACTACTCATATAATGAAAATGATCCAAAAAGTTATTTCTCTATAGTAATACATGCACTTCTGGAAAACATACTCTAAATGTGTTCTGTGGTTATTCAAAATATCAGTTGAAGATAAAGATTTAAGAAAAATTTATTCATGTCTTTCTACCTAGATTAGTCAATCCATTTTAAAAGTTTACATTGTATTTATTCTACCTAGCTCCCTCTAAATTATGCCTTTTGCTAAAGTTATTGAGTGGAAAAGGTAAATCGCTCACAATGACAGGACAGTCAGAAACTGTCCCTCCTTAACATAAAGCCAGGTAGACACTCTTGGTTCAGGTGGACAGCACAGAAAAGTCCTCTAGAACAAAAGCCAAGGAGCTCAGAAGTGTGCTCAAGACACAAGGTCTTGTGGAGCCTGGGAGGCAGGAGATCAAGTTGGTTCCTGACTCTGCCATGCTCATGTGGCCCCAGATGCTCTGAGATTAGTTTCTTCATGTAGCACATAATGGCACATTAACCCCTACCCTCAAATACCCCAAGATCCTTGCTACTTATAGAAAAGTCAATGGAGAAAGTACCAGAGTGGATCAGAAATGGTTTACATACCGTTAGGCAGAATAGCCTTTCCAGGAGGGACATTCATTACTCACTCACTGAAGATTTTAACAGGCAGATAAAGGGCAAATCTGATCAGGCTAAGAAGGCCTAGAACTGAGCATATGCTCAGAGATGACAGAGTAGAAACTAAAGATCTTCAACATCCTTTCAAAAACAGACTTAAAAAAATACTAAAAAATAATAGTCTTCATATTATATAACAATTTTCTTTTCTTTTTTTTTTTTGAGACGGAGTTTCACTCTTGTTACCCAGGCTGGAGTGCAATGGCGCGATCTCAGCTCACCGCAACCTCCGCCTCCTGGGTTCAGGCAATTCTCCTGCCTCAGCCTCCTGAGTAGCTGGGATTACAGGCACACGCCACCATGCCCAGCTAATTTTTTTGTATTTTTGGTAGAGACGGGGTTTCACTATGTTGACCAGTATGGTCTCGATCTCTTGACCTCGTGATCCACCCGTCTCGGCCTCCCAAAGTGCTGGGATTACAGGCTTGAGCCACTGCGCCCGGCCTCTTTTCTTTTTTCTTTTTTTCTTTTTTCTTTTTTTTTTTTTTGAGACAGGATCTCGTTCTGTCACCCAGGCTGGAGTACAACAGAATGACCAGGGCTCACTGCAGCCTCGACCTCCCAGGCTCAAGTGATTGTCCCAGTTCAGTCTCCCGAGTAGTTGAGTCTACAGGCATGCGTCACCATGCCCAGTTAGTTTTTTTAATTTTTGTAGAGATGGGGTCTTCCTATGTTTCCAGGGCTGGTCTTGAACTCCTAGGTTCAAGCAATCCTCCCGCATCAGCCTCCCAAAATGCTGGTATTATGGGTGTGAGCCACCATGCCCAGCCAACAATTATCTAACAGCAGTTCACAGGGCTTCAGAGAGTCTGCAAAATGTGTGCGTTTTTAAGATAGGACAATTTAAAAAAAAAAAAAAAAGATGTGCACTCAAACGTGTTCCAGGCCAAATTCTAAGACAATGAAGCCTGCCAGCACACACAATTTTGTATTGCTAGGACAGTTCAGTATTATGTTGTCCTCAGAACAGAGCTTGTCCTCCCATCTTTGATTAATCAAAGTGACTACACAGCATGCTGTTCGGGAAAAGTCACCCTGACAATGGCCATGTGCATCATGCTTGTCTCACTGTGTGTAACCAAATAGAGAAAAACAAATGAGCCACTGAAGTGCTCCAAGTCACCAACTGTCTGTAACTCGTAGCTCTGACAGCATATCAGAATTCATGGGAATATGCCCACCATTCACATTTGGCCTCACAAGTAAAGATTATCCATTTCGGGCCGGGTGTGGTGGCTCAATCCTGTAATGCCAGCACTTTGGGAGGCCGAGGCGGGTGGATCACGAGGTCGAGAGATTGAGACCATCCTGGTCAACATGGTGAAACCCTGTTTCTACTAAAAATACAAAAAATTAAGGCCGGGTGCGGTGGCTCAAGCCTGTAATCCCAGCACTTTGGGAGGCCGAGGCAGGTGGATCACGAGGTCAAGAGATCGAGACCATCCTGGTCAACATGGTGAAACCCCGTCTCTACTAAAGGTGCAAAAAATTAGCTGGGCTTGGTGGCGCGTGCCTGTAATCCCAGCTACTCAGGAGGCTGAGGCAGGAGAATTGCCTGAACCCAGGAGGCGGAGGTTGCGGTGAGCCGAGATCGCGCCATTGCACTCCAGCCTGGGTAACGAGAGCGAAACTCCATCTCAAAAAAAAAAAAAAAAAAAAATACAAAAAATTAGCTGGGCATGGTGGTGCATGCCTGTAATCCCAGCTACTCAGGAGGCTGAAGCAGGAGAATTGCTTGAACCCAGGAGGTGGAGGTTGCGGTGAGCCAAGATCGTGCCATTGCACTCCAGCCTGGGTAACAAGAGCTAAACTACGTTTCAAAAAAAAAAAAAAAGATTATTCATTTCGAACTTTCAAAACTGTTACTGTTACCTGTTACACATTTTGGGGTTCTATGAAACAGTCCATTAGGAAAAGGGGCTCTAATATTCAAAAATAACAAAAAATGTTTGAAAACCACTGAACCAAGGTATACTAAAGGTCTTAAATATCAGGTATCCTTGAATCCCAGAGGTTACTATGAGGCCTATTCAAAAAGATAAGACTCTGTCTCAACCTAAAGTGTGTGTATGTGTGTTTGTATATACACGCATGTGTGAACTGGTGGTGCTGGGGAGGGGTTAGTCAGCCAGGCTAGACGGTACTATTATGTTTCAAAAACAATTTTTTTTGTTTCACTTTTCAGCTGTAAATATAAATACCCATAGCTAAGACCCTATAGGGAAAGGGCATTTGACTGGGTGCCCTGGGTTCAAATCATATTCTGATGACTTATTTAATGGTTCCACAACCATGAAAAAAATCATACCTTCGTAATTTTGTTTTCCCAAATAAATGACTTGAGATAACCTTGACAGAGGTGAGATGGTACTGTGAAAACACTCCAGAAACTTTAAATCACTATTCAGCTGTACACAGCTGCTTTAGCTCCACAGAGTTGCTTTAGTTCTATTAATAAAAAGAGTATGACTGTGGTATATCCATAGCACGGAATACTACTGGACAATAAGAATAAGTGACTACTGAAACACACAACAACATGAATGAATCTCAAGGATATTATACAGGGTAAAAAGGGCAACTCTCAAAAAGATACACTCCATGTGATTCCACTAACCAAGAATCATAAATTACATAATTATAGAGAGTTAAAACAGTTTAGTGTTTCCAGGGTTAGGAATAAGTATGTCTAAAAAGAGTACAATGAGGCAATCTCACCTTGATTGTGGGAGTGGTTACACAAGGCTATACTTGTGATGAAAGCACACAGAGTTACATGAACATACAAATGAGTATTTGTAGATCACTGGTAAAATCTGAATAAGCTCTACTGATTGTGCCAATGTCAACTGGTCTTTGTAGTTCTGATATCCTACTGAGGGGTTATGGGCTGCTGGCATGGAAAGAAGACTGGCCAAGAAATTCATGGGACTTTCCTATACATTTATTTGCAACCTCCTGTGAATCTATAATTATTTTAAAATAAAAGTGTTTTTTTTTAAAAGCCCTGGAGAAAATAAAAGGCAAAAAACCAAGTACATTTACTCACCCTCTAGTCTTTCCAAAAGTTTAAAGAACTAAGGCAAAGTCTCAATGTTTCAAGAAATAAAAGAAAAGGAGACTGCTGAGTACAAAGATAACAAATTCGAAAATGAGAGGCAAAAACGCAACTGTATATTAAGTAAAGATCCAAAAGCGAATTTTAAAATCCATGCCATGCAGACCCCAAGGTCAGGAATTCAAGACCAGCCTGGCCAATATGGTGAAACCCCATCTCTACTAAAAATATAAAAATTAGCTAGGTGTGGTGGCGGGCATCTCTAGTCCCAGCTACTTGGGAGGCTGAGGCAAGAGAATCACTTGAACCTGGGAGGTGGAGCTCACACCACTGCATTCCAGGCTGGGTGACAGAGTGAGAATCCGTCTCAAGAAAAAAAAGAAAAATTACCATAACAAAAATATTTTGCCAGGCATGATGGCTCAGTAATCCCAGCACTTTGGGGAGGCCAAGGCGGGTGGCTCACCTGAAGTCAGGGGTTCAAGACTAGCCTGACCAACAAGGAGAAACCCTGTCTCTACTAAAAATACCAAAATTAGCTGGGTGTGGTGGCACATGCCTGTAATTTCAGCTACTCAGCAGGCTGAGGCAGAAGAATTGCTTGAACCCAGGAGATAGAGGCTGCAGTGAGCAGAGATTGTGCCATTGCACTCCAGCCTGGGAAACAAGAGCAAAACTCTGTCTCGGGGGAAAAAAAAAACCACCAAAAATCCAGGCCATGCCAACCTACAATACTAAAAGGGCAAGGAAATAATACTGTAACACAGAAAACAAGCCAAAGGGGCTGGGCCTGTTCCTTAAAATCTCTCAACAGGCTATACAGATTCTTATTAGACGGTGGGCAGCCACCCCCTTTACTGGGAATAACCCCTGAGCCCCGACTCACACAATAACACAGGTGGGCCCCAGGTAGTCTTTTTGTCCCTGTCTCTACTCTGTAAGTTCTACTACCACCAGACTACATAACTAGATGAGGCGGTGAGCATCTGACCCATAACAAACTTCCTTCCCCTCTGGCCACAAGTAGCTGGTTCCAAAGGCTAATATTTGATCTAAATTTGGCTGGAATTCCTTACTCAGAAATTTAGAATTGGGACTAAGATTCTGACCTTGATCAAGCTAGTCTCTTGAATACAAAAACATAAAATTGAGGAGAGGCCAAAGGTGACCATTTTGTATTTTCCAAGAAAATAAACAAGGAGCAAAATCAAAAAGAACCAAAAGGACTCCAGAGAAGCAGGAAACAAGGCAGACCAAGCCCCTCAAGATGGAATTCTAGGTTCCGAACCTAAAGGGAACCCTGCCTCTGAGTCCTAGGACCGAGTCTATTTTCCCAACAATATTTGTACTTGCCCTACAAAAAATCCTAACCAATATAAACATGACTTTTTTTTTTTTTTTTTTTTTTTTGAGACAGAGTCTTGCTCCGTTGCCCAGGCTGGAGTGCAGTGGCATGATCTCGGATCACTGCAACCTCTGCCTCCTGGGTTCAAGTAATTCTCATGCCTCAGACTCCTGAGTAGCTGAGACTACAGGCACACACCACCATGCCCAGCTAATCTTTGTATTTTTAGTAGAGACAGGGTTTCGCCATGCTGGCCAGGTTGGTCTCAAACTTCTGACCTCAGGTGATCCACCCACCTTGGCCTCCCAAAGTGCTGGAATTACAGGCGTGAGCCACCACACCTGACATAACCATGACTTTTAAATATCCAGGTCCCCAAGCCAGCTGGGCAGCTGTCAAGACTGTGACACCCTTAGGAGCCAGCCAAACAGCACCACCTCTCCCAGACTGTGATTCACAGACAAGGGCCAGGGCAGGCAAGTGCTGGCCTGGGATGGTTTCCTCAAGCAGGTAAGGAGGTCCTACCCACCATAGGCACATCTCAGAGATGGAGATGACAGACTCAAACATCAGGAAAATAAAGAAAAAGAAACTTGAGTAATGAGAAGAAGGGTTAAAAAAAGAAAGAAAGAAAAAGAAACACAGACGTATAAAGCCAGCCTGCATGACTCTGGACCATAAAAAAAATTTACGTGAAAGAGAAGGTAAGAGTCCATGGGAAAATTAGACTGCCTCTCCAAAGATTTCAGTTCCTGCTGCTCAACTTCTCACTTTATGACCACAGGCAAAACCCTTCCCATTTGCGGGGTCCCAGTTGCCTCAAGCAGCACATGAGGTTTAGACTCAGTGATCCCTGAAGTCCTCTCTTATTCCATCAGTGAACTATGTATGGCAGCCTGGAACTCTGAGGAAGCCAAACCAAAAAGCAATGTTCAGTCTGCTGCTGTTCATACTGTGTATCTGGGGCTCTGGTATGACTTGCCATAGTTGCTGGCCTCAAAATTCCCTCCAAGAACCAGTTTGTGCTTCTCTAGACCTGTTTCCTGGAAGTTCTGCCTACCTGAATCATGAAGTCATTTTCTTCCTGGACCTCACAGATGCAACGGACCACCTCAAGGTCATAGCGGTCATCCCCATCAAGTTCCTCTTCTGGATTGGTGGTCACATCCACATCTTGGCCGTACTCATCATCACTCCAGAGAAAGCTCTCAGAAGAGGACTCACTCAAATTATCCTCCTCTATGAGGAAAGGGAAAACAATAGTTACTATTTTAAGTTATAAAATTTAAAAATCTCTGATAGTCAAGAATGAAAAATGACCTCATAGGCCAGGCACAGTGACTCACGCCTGTAATCCCAGCACTTTGGGAGGCCAAGGTAGGTGGATCACTTGGGGTCGGGAGTTTGAGACCAGCCTGACCAACATGGAGAAACCCCATCTCTACCAAAAACACAAAATTAGCCGGGCACAGTGGCGCACACACTTGTAATCCCAGCTACTCAGAAGGCTGAGGCAGAAGAATTGCTTGAACCCAGGAGGCAGAGGTTGCGGAGAGCTGAGATTGCACCATTGTACTCCAGCCTGGACAAGAAAAGCAAAACTCCATCTCAAAAAAAAAAAAAAAAAAAAAATGACCTTATGGTCCCACTCCTTCATGAACATTCACAGGGCAAGGAAACAAGGATGCCAATCTGTCCTTGGGTCTGTCGTTTAGTAACAGCCCAAATGAAGCACCCTGCCTGGCAGTGAACTCAACTCCATTTCCTCATTCCACTAAGAGAATGAGGCCCAAGGGCAGTGGCCACTCAAGATCATAGAACTGTGTGGCAGAGGAGATACAACTCCCCATGAACCATACAGACTAACGTTCCTGACAGTTCTAACATGTTCTTCAGCCTCACCCCATCCAGCCAGGACATGGCTTACAGTCTGTCTATATCCAGAGCTACCTTTAAAACTCTGTAAACAAAGGCTGGGCATGGTGGTTCATGTCTCTAATACCAGAATTTTGGGAGGCCAAAGCGGGAGGATTGCCTGAACTCAGGAGTTCAAGCCAAGGCTGGGCAACATGGTGAAACCCTGTCTCCACTAAAAGAAAAAAAAATTAGCAGGGCACGACGGTGTATGCCTATAGTCCCAGCCACTCAGGAGGCTGAGGCGGGAGGATCCCTTGAGCTAGCAAGTTAGAGGCTACAGTGAGGTATGATCACACCACTGTACTCCATCGTGGGTGACAGAGTGGACTTTGTCTCAAAAAACAAACAGGCCAGGTGCAGTGACTCATGCCTGTAATCTCAGCACTTTAGGAATCCAAAGTGGGCAGATCACTTGAGCCCAGGAGTTTGAGACCAGCTTGGCGAACATGGCAAAACCCTGTTTCTCCTAAAAATACAAAAAGTTAGCTGGGTGTGGTGGTGTGCGCCTGTAATCTCAGCTACTGGGGAGGCTGAGGCAAGAGAATCACTTGAATTGGGAGGCAGAGGTTGCAGTGAGCCAAGATCATGCCGCTGCACTCCAGCCTGGGTGACAGAGCAAGACTCCGTCTCAAAAACAAAAAAAACTCTGTAGACAGTGTGGAATAAGGAAGGAGAAGATTCCAGAAATAATCAGAGCCAGAATCACTTGATGCTGATTAGTTACCATCACAGCTAACTTTTACTAAGCACTTGTTCTGTACCAGACACTGTTCTAAGTCAGTCATAACTATTAATACTTTTATTGCACTTCACAGATACTGTTTTTTTTTTTTTTTTTACAAACTGAAAAGATGTGTGGCAGCAACACTGAAAGTCTATTGACTTTCTAATAGCAAATACTCACTTCGTGTGTATCAGCATTTTTAAGCAATAAAGTATTTTTTAATTGTTATTTTGTTTTTGAGACAGGGTCTCATTCTGTTACCCACGCCAGTATACAGTGGCATGATCATGGCTCACTGAAGCCTTGACCTCCTGGGCTCAGGTGTTCCTCCCACCTCAGCCTCCTGAGTAGATGGGATTACAGAGGCATGCCACAACACCCAGCTAATATTTTTTGTATTTTGTAGAGGCAAGGTTTGCCATGTTGCTCAGGTTGGTCTTGAACTTCTGGGCTTAAGCAATCTACCCACCTCAGCCTCGCAAAGTGTTGGGATTATAGGTGTGGAACATCATGTCCAGCTTTCATTTTTAAACTATTAACACAATGAAATGTATTGCTAGTTCAAAAATTTGAACGTTACATCAAAATAAGATTGATCTAATGAACAGTATGTCACATTTTTCAGAACATATGGAAGAAGAGAAATAATTTTATCTCAAAGAAAGTTTTAAGAAATATAACAGGCCCGCCGTGATGGCTCATGCCTGTAATCCCAGCACTCTGGGAGGCCAAGGTGCATGGATCAAGAGGTCAGGAGTTTGAGACCGGCCTGACCAACACGGTGAAACCTTGTCTCTACTAAAAATACAAAAATTAGCCAGGTGTGGTGGCACGCACCTATAACCTCAGCTACTCAGGAGGCTGAGGCAGGAGAATTGGTTGAACCTGGAAGGCAGAGGTTGCAGTGAGCCAAGATCATGCTAGTATACTCCAGCCTGGGCAACAGAGTGACTCTGTATCAAAAAAAGAAACATATTTTATCGATTTTTTTTTTTTTTTTTTAGAAAGAGTCTGGCTCTGTCCCTCAGGTTTGAGTGCAGTGGTGTGATTTTGGCTCACTGTAACCTCTGCCTCCCAGGTTCAAGCGATTCTCTTGCCTCAACCTCCCAAGTAGCTGAGATTCCAGGCGGACAACCACAACCAGCTAATTTGTTGTATTTCTGTAGAGATGGCGTTTTACCATGTTGGCCAGGCTAGTCTAGAACTCCTGGGCTCAAGTGACCCACCTGCCTCAGCCTCCCAAAGTGCTGAGACTACAGACATCAGCCACCGTGCCTGGCTCCAATTTTTAAATTGAATAATTTTCCTATTAAACTGAGTTCTGAATATTCTGGTTATTAATCTCTTATTGATGAGTAGTTTACAAATATTTTCTTTCATTCAGTAGGTTTTTGGTTCACTCTATTGATCATTTACTTTGCTGTGCAAAAGCTTTTCAGCTTGATGCACTCCCACTTGTCCATTTCTGTATCTGTTGCCTATGCTTTTGAGGACTTAACTCTAAAAAACGTGACATTTCTCATCGGCAATATTTTTCAATTAAGGTAAATGCATTGTTTTACACATGTGCTACCGAACGCTTAACAGACTACAATACAGTATAAACGTTAACTTTCATACACACTGGGAAAATAAAAAATATGTGTGACTAGCTTTAATTGCTTTATTGTTGTAGTCTAGAACCAAACCCATAATATCTCCCAGGTATGCTTGTGTTTTCCAGTAAATGATCAGCAAATGATCAGGCCAGCAGAGCCTCCTTACCTAATGCTTTCACTTTCCCTTTTTGGTGTCCAGATTCTGGGCCATGGAGCTGCGGGCTCATATGGACACCTGGCTTGTGTGAGGACCCACACCTGGTAACAGCAAATGCCTTCGTGGGAGAAGGTTCCTGGGAGGTGTCACTGATCTCTTCACTGCAGGGGCATTCTGGAAGAACAGGATCAGGAAGGAATAAACAACCCTAGATAACATCGGTGCATTCCACAATCAATCTCATCCAACCAACAAGCCTCCTGTTCGAGCAACACATAGGCTCAGGGACAATTCAATCAAAAAGAGGTGTGGAGAGCAGATGTAGGGGACCAAACAGTTCCTCTTCACCATCACCTCTCTCCTCTTTTTCTGGTAAGATTGTTTTTCTCAGCTAGAAGATACACTGAGAATAAAACATGGCATCCCTTAAGTTCCAAGGTCAGAATACAGATTTTTCTAAACATTTTTGTGAGAGCTAGACACAGTTTTGTTTTTTTTTTTTAGACAGAGTTTTGCTCTTGTTACCCAGGCTGGAGTGCAATGGTGCGATCTTGGCTCACCGCAACCTCCGCCTCCTGGGTTTAGGCAATTCTCCTGCCTCAGCCTCCTTAGTAGCTGGGATTACAGGCACACGCCACCACGCCCAGCTAATTTTTTGTATTTTTAGTAGAGACGGGGTTTCACTATGTTGACCAGAATGGTCTTGATCTCTTGACCTCGTGATCCACCCACCTTAGCCTCCCAAAGTGCTGGGATTACAGGCGTGAGCCACTGCGCCCGGCCTAGACACAGTTTTTAAGAAGGGAATCCTGCCAGGCTTGGTGGCTCACACCTGTAATTCCAGCACTTTGGGAGGCCGAGCTGGGCGGATCACCTCAGGCCAGCAGTTCAAGATCAGCCTGACCAAAATGGAGAAACACCATCTCTACTAAAATTACAAAAAATTAGCCAGGCATGGTATGTGGCATGCCTGTACTTCCAGTTACTCAGGAGGCTGAGGCAGGAGATCACTTGAAGCTGGGAGGTGGAGGTTGTGGTGAGCTGAGATCATGCCATTGTACTCAAGCCTGAGCAACAAGAGCAAAACTCTGTCACAAAAAAAAAAAAAAAACCGAAGGGAATCCTTTCTTGAGAGGGCTCAAAGATGTGTTTAAGAGTCATGTGTGAACAAATACCAAATACCATCACTGACTTGCACATCTGCTTACACTTCAATGCCTTCATATGTAGCAGCCTGTAGCAGGGCACACTGGCCAATGCAGCAAGTGGGAAGGTTTTTCAATGCCAGCAGCGCTTTGTAATACCTGGGTAAGTGGGTGCTTCCCCTTCCAGGGCCTACTAGATCAAGCCCACAAGCCCTGGTAAAGGACTACTGGTCCTTCCTCTGCTCAGCGCAGGCTCAGAGGCCATAGTGGGAGAAAGCAACCCCTACCCACTCATAATAAGGAAATCTAAGTGAAACCTTCAAGGGAAAAATTACCAGGTTTGGTTTTCTTTTTCTTTTTCTTTTTCTTCTTTGGCTTCACTCTCACAAACTCTTTGAATTTCTTTTCTTTATTCTTTTCCTTGTCTTTTGCAGCTGGAATTAAACACAAATGTTGGCATTTTAACATTCTGTTTTCAATGCTGGGGTGCTTATTCTTTTCTTAATTAAGCATGTCCAGTGGGCCTGGCTCTGCCTGGGAAGTCTGGAGCCAGGTGCCCGTAACACAGCCACACCTCCATCACTTAGGCTTTCAATCCAGCTCAGCACACTCAGGCCCACTGCCCGTCATTGTAAATGGGTTTTATTGAAACACACCATGCTTACTGGTTACATGTCTTTCACATTTTGACAGCAGAGTTGAGTAAGAGGCCAAAGACCTTATGCTCTCCAAGGTTAAAAATATTTATTATCTGGCCCTTTAGAGACAAGTTTGGAAAATTCTACTTAGATCACTGCTCCTAAACTTTGGTTATATACTGGAATCACCTGGGGATCTGATTTTTCTTTTTTTAATCGCTACCTCACCAAGGCGGAGTGCAGTGGCACGATCTCAGCTCACTGCAACCTCTGCCTTCTAGGTTCAAGGGATTCTCATGTCTCAGCCTCCAGAGTAGCTAGGACTACAGACACACTCCACCAAACCCAGCTAAATTTTGTATTTTTAGTAGAGACAGGGTTTCACTACGTTGGCCAAGCTGGTCTCGACTCCTGACCTCAGGTGATCTGCCCACCTCAGCCTCCCAAAGTGCTGGGATTATAGGAGTGAGGTACCGCGCCTGGACAGAATTTTGTTGTTTGTTTCACTCTTTAAAAAAAAAAAAATGAGGTACCAGTCATATAACATAAAATTTTGAGATGGAGTTTCACTCTTGTTACCCAGGCTGGAGTGCAATGGCACGATCTCGGCTCACCGCAACCTCCGCCTCCTGGGTTCAGGCAATTCTCCTGCCTCAGCCTCCTGAGTAGCTGGGATTACAGGCACGTGCCACCACGCCCAGCTAATTTTTTGTATTTTTAGTAGAGACGGGGTTTCACCATGTTGACCAGGATGGTCTCGATCTCTCGACCTCGTGATCCACCCGCCTCGGCCTCCCAAAGTGCTGGGATTACAGGCTTGAGCCACCGCGCCCGGCCCAAAATTATTTTTAAATGAATAGTTCATGCCTTCCAAATACCAAAACTTCATCCTCTCTACTCTTTACAACAAAACTCCTCAAGCTATCAATCCTCCCTGTCTAGACTTTACCCTTCACAGATTTTTCTAATTACATTCTAAAAAGCTTCCCACCTACCACTCTACTGAGATCAGTTTTCAAAATTAATAGCCTCACCATTGAAAAATTCAGTCATAGCTGGGCGTGGTAGCTCATACCTGTAATCCCAGCACTTTGGGAGGCCGAGGCAGGTGGCTCACTTGAGGCCAGAAGTTCAAGACCAGCCTGGCCAACATGGTGAAACCCCATCTCTACTAAAAATAAAAATATAAAAATCAGCCAGGTGTGGTGGCAGATGCCTGTAATCCCAGCTACTTGGGAGGCTGAGGCAGGAGAATTGCTTGAACCCAGGAAGTGGGGGTTGCAGTGAGCCCAGATCGAGCCACTGCACTAAGCCTGTTCCAGTCGTTTCTTCTCCTCTTACCAAATATATTTGTGGGATTTCAAGTAATTCACCATGTCTTACTTTTTAGATGTCAACAAGAGTTTACACGTACATATATCCTATGACCCTGCCATCTACTACAACTTACTGATTCAAAAGAAAGCATCATTTATGTCCACATAGAGACTTAGACCTGAAGGCTCATGGCAGTTTTAGTTGTAATCTCCCCAAATGGAAAACTGCCCAAATGTCCATCAACAAGTGAATGTACAAATAATTCATGGTGTATCCAAACAATGGAAAATTTTTCAGCAATAAAGGTCAGAACACCAATATAAGTGACTCTCAAAGTACGCTGGGTGAAAGGAGCCAGACAAAACAATGCAGGATTCCGTTTTTATAATATTCTACAAAATGAAAACAAATCAGCTAGGCACGCTGGCTCACATCTGTAATCCTAGCACTTTGGGAGACAGAAGTAGGTGGACCACCTGAGGTGAGGAGTTAAAGACCAGCCTGACCAACATGGTGAAACCCCATCTCTACTAAAAATATAAAAATTAGCTGGGTATAGTGGCTTATGCCTATAATCCCAGCTACTCAGGAGGCTGAGTCAGGAGAATCACTTGAGCCCAGGAGGCAGAGGTTGCAGTGAGCTGAGATTGTGCCACTTCACTCCAGCCTAGGCAATACAGTAAAATTCGGTCTGGGTGGGGCGGGGGCGGGGAGAAGAAAATAAACCTTTAGTAACAGTAAGCAGAATAGTGGTTGCCTGGCGCTCAGGGGGAGGGGAGAGGTGAGAAGAAAGAACTGAAAAAGGGCACGAAGAAAGTTTGGAAGGGAATGAAATATGTTTGCTATCTTGATTGTAGTGACAGTTGGGTATAAACATATGTCAAATCTCACCAATTATACCATTTAAATATGTGCTGTTCATTGTACAATTAAGCCTCAATACAGCTGTAAAGAAAAAAGACAATTCAGTTTCATTTAGTACATTCATAATGTACAACCACTTTAATATAGTTCTAACGACATTTCCATCACTCCAAAGTAAAACCCTTTACCATTAAACAGTATCTCCCCTCCCCTCAGCCCCTGACAACAACCAACCTGCATCTGATACCATGGGTTTATCTATTCTGGGTATTTCATAAATATGGAACCATACAATAGGTGACCCTTTGTGTCTGGTTTCTTTCATTTAGCATAATGTTTTCAAGGACAACGGGATTTTAAAAACACTTTCCAAGTTATTCTGATATGGAATCAAGATATCCACAAAGCAGGTGTGGGCAGGGTAGGCAATCAGATTCCATTTTAACTAAGCACTTGTGTGCAAGGAAACCACAAATGTCTCATTTAATCCTTACAACAACTTGGGTGTACAGCATTCCCATTTTACAGGCAGGGAAACTGAAGCTCAGAAAGGTGAAATCCCCCACCTGACATCATATAGGTATTTAAAAGCAAATTGGTCTGACTCTCCAGCACCACGTCTGCACTGCAACCCAGGCCCCTCTCCCAAATGAGCACTCAGGAACCATCAGAAAGGAATGGTGGGCTGTGCCTACTGGCTGGCAAGCCTGGACTCTATGGGCAAAATTGATCCACTGGCTAGAGAACATAGGACTTAAGGGTGTTTGAGCTCCTTAACTGTTAAAGTATCCTGAAACTAGAGAAGAAAGTCAACAAACATGAAAGCTAGGAGAGAACTTAGACCAATTTGTAAAAACACTAATTTTAAAAACCAAGAAACAAGGCCCAAAGAAAGTAGATTAGTAAAACATGGTCAGATGTCTTCTAATTTTCAAAAAAGCTATGAATAATTTTTACTTTTCATTGATCCTGGGAACAGAGTCTTCCCCAAACATAAAAATAAAACTCATTTTTACACAATTTTTTGGCTACCACCGTATTATTAGCCATGGTTTCAAATCATTTTGTCAACAAATATTCATGCACATACTATGTTCCAGGCACATTCTGGGGAGAAAGGATATGGCAATGAACAAGGCAGATAACACCCCCTGTCCCTCACAGAACTACATTCTATTCAGTTGGTGCAAAAGTAATTGATGTTTTTGCCACAGAAAGGCACAGCAAAACCAAAATTACTTTTGCACTAACCTAAAGGGCTGATGGGGCCACAAACTACGAATAGGAGGGAATTTTGTCAACGGGATAAAGAACTTCTTTACAGCCAACTTCATACTTAATGGTAAGAAATTGGATGCTTTCCCCTTAAGATCAGGAACAAAGCAAGGTGCTGCTCTCACTACTCCTATTCAACATTTTACTGGAAATCCTAGCTAATGCAATAAACCAGAAAGGGAAATAAAAGCTCTACAGATTGAAAAGGAACAAATAACATTATCTTTGTTTACACATGATCTGACTGTCTGTGTAGAAAATCCCAAAGAATTGACCAAAACAAAAACTGCCAAACAGCACTTATAGCAAGGTTACAAGATACAAGGTTAATGTATAACAATCTATTGCTTTTCTATATACCAGCAATGAACAACTAGAATTTGAAATCAAGAAATAGCAAGGAGATCTGTATGGCTCTAATGGAACTGAAATTAGAATTAGGTTGAGTGAGGGAGAGAAGCAGATGGAGGCTAGAAGCAGATCATGATGAAGGGCCCAGTGAGGAAGCTGGGTTTTACTATGAGTGACTTAGGGAGCCACTGGAAGGATCTCAGCAAAGGAGGGATATTACCTGGTATACCTTCACCCACATCCCCCCACACAAACTGCTGCCTGATCCAGTTTTTTATTTGTAAATTCAGGTTTTAGTGACCTCCAACTAAAGTAATTATACCCCTCAGCTTAGTGAAATGCTAACAGAATTCATCCTGTCAGTAGCAGAACTGGCTGAAGCAACAACATAATCTAGATCCTAAATCATTGAGACAGGGCGAGACGTAAAGGAAAAACTGCCCAATGCTAGCCAATACCTGGTTATCTGGCTAAAGATGGTGGTCATTGGTAAACTCCAGTGGCAGAACTTGCAGGCCCCAGAGAAGACACAGAGAAATGCCCAGAAAGGACTGAGCTAAACCAGGTGAGTCTTTGAGGAACAACAGGAGTAATCCCATGAGAAAAGGTACAGCTGGCAACAAAGAGGTACCCATTCCTGTGCCCCAAGGCTCACTTTAGCCTTAAGCTTACCCAGGGTGAGAACATGACCCAAACGAATGTAGCAATGTAGGAATAAGAATTAATAAGCACAGGAGAGGCCCCCTTTGACACCAGAAAATTCTTTCTGGGCCAAATCTCTATTCAGGACTGAACTCACCTACACAGAAAGAAACCTAAGCCCAAGCTGGCTCCTGGAAGAGAATATATTAAGTGACTCTAGTATATTGAGAAACCTCATTTGGAAAAGCAAATCTAAACTGACCTTCTAAATTCACTTTGCAACTAAAGGCCTGGCTGAGAGCAGAAGAACCATGTGGGTGACAGGATTATCAGAAGGGGAACCTTAGGGACAGATGATTGGTTTATTCCCCTTGACGCCTCTGAACCCTTGCTGTGCCTGTTCCTGCCACAGGAATGCCTTTCCTCTTCCCCAGCTTCTGGTCCAACTCCTATCTAGCCTCACTCCTCAAGGCATGGATTAGTCTGCTCAGGCTGTTGTAACAAAACATTACAGACTGGGTGGTTTAAACAACAGGTATAGCCGGGCGCGGTGGCTCAAGCCTGTAATCCCAGCACTTTGGGAGGCCGAGGCGGGTGGATCACAAGGTCAAGAGATCGAGACCATCCTGGTCAACATAGTGAAACCCCGTCTCTACTAAAAATACAAAACTTAGCTGGGCATGGTGGCGCATGCCTGTAATCCCAGCTCCTCAGGAGGCTGAGGCAGGAGAATTGCTTGAACCCAGGAGGCGGAGGTTGCGGTGAGCCGAGATCGCGCCATTGCACTCCAGCCTGGGTAACAAGAGCGAAACTCCGTCTCAAAAAAAAAAAAAAAAACAGGTATTTCTTTTTCACAGTTCTGGAGGTTGGGAAGTACAAGATTAAGGTGCCAGGCTATTTGGTTCTCAGTGAAGACCCTCTTCCCAGCTTGTAGATGTCCATCTTCTTGCTATGTTCTCACATGGGGGACTGGGGAGCTCTCTGGTCTCTTCCTATAAGGCCACTAATCCCATCATGAAGGCCCCATCCTCATGACATCATCTAAACTTAATTATTGCCAAACACCATCACACTGAGGGTTAGGACTTCAACACATGAATTTTAGGGGGAAGGCAGAACACAATTCAATTCACAGCAAGGACTAACTAAAACGTCACCTTCTTCTTTCAGCAGTCCAGCTCCTAACCTACAGGCAAAATCTGAATCTGTGTTCCCACAGCACTTTACATGTTCCTAACAGAGAGCTTTGCCTTCTCAGGTTGTTTATGAGCTTTTCTCCCCACATGAAAGGGCCTTGTCTCATGCATACCTAGTTCTACATCATTACTTTAAAAATGAGGAGATCAGATCTGTTAAGAGACCTGTCTGAGATCACAAAGGGAACAACGGCAGGTTGCTCCTATGATCAGTCTATGGGCTCAGACCAGAGCTACTATTTCTGCTCAACCTCACTGGCCCAGAAATTGAGGAGTCCAAAACCAAAAAAATCTCTACAGGGTACTTTCTAGTCCCAATGGTTCTGCTGGAAGCCCCAGGACTCTTCATCAAAGAAATCCATTAGAACCCAAGTGCTGGATCACTTGAGGCCAGGAGTTCAAGACCAGCCTGGACAACATGGCAAAACTCCATCTGTACTAAAAATACAAAAATTAGCTGGGTGCGGTTGTGTATGCCTGTAATCCCAGCTACTTGGGAGGATGAGGCACAAGAATTACTTGAACCCCAAAGGCAGGGGTTGCAGTGAGCCAAGACCACACCATTGCACTCCAGGCTGGGTGACAGAGTAAGATTCTGTCTCAAAAAAAATCAGAGCATTCAGCATAAAGGGGGTGCTTTTTCACAGTTACTATCACCACACAGCACAAAGCCTACAATACTGTTTTTCACTTAAGCAGAATGTCAAGTTCACACTGCCTATAAAACACAGGCTGCCTGTTATCAGTCTCACTCTGAAACATCTCCTCAGCTGAACGCCCCACACTGTCTGAAATTCTACCCTAGGGATAAGGGCTTTCTCAGAAGCCTGAGGTGAAACCAGGATACTGTTAAGTTGGTTCTAGTCTTTCAAATTTTTGGTTATCAAATTAGTAAAGTATCCAGTAAAACCCTGACAAACTGGGCAAGGCTTTGATGGGAGAAAGTAGGGGGAGATGCCTGGAACAGAGGTGCCTTCTGGAGAGCGGGGGCAGAATGAGGCGGCCACACTATGGAATCTTCAGCGTGCACTGCTATGTTCACTCTCACTGACAGCCAGCTACGTGATGAAGGCTGAACATGTCTACTGAGCCCCATCTACAGATGATGATGCCGAGGCTCTTGCTGATTAGTGGCATAGTCAGGGCTGGTGGCCAGGGTTTCAATTTTCCATATAGATCACAGCAAGATGGATGGTCTAGCTCCTTCGGCCTGGTAACTGCTAAATGTATGAGCAATGAGGTATGTGAGATACATCTGGGTAATCACCAAGTTGTCTAAGAGGCTGTGTCCACCTGACATGTGGATGGGGGTACATTCTTTCGTGGCTGCACAAATCCTGCTTTCACTGAGAGGGTACAGAAATGATCAGACAGTGGGTGAGTGGTCTGTGTGGCACATTCTGCTGTCAAATTGATCAATTTTACAAAGGACCGCTTTAAACAAATTAAAAGATAAGGATTTAAAAACCCTTTTGGCAACAAGTTAAAGCACAAGGATTTAAAAGACTCTTGTTTCTCTTAAAGCATTTTATAATTGTTCACCCCTACTAGTCTAGTGAGTATGCAGCAGGCCTTATTTTTGAAAACTGGTAAAGAAAAATTCCAATTCACCAAGAAATTTCCAAATCCTATTGAAAAGGTTCCTTCTGTATTGAGAGAATAAAATCCCAGGTCAGTATAATGCATAAGATCCAAGAGTGACATGAAAGTAGAAAATCAATCACTCAAAAAAGAAAAGAAAATCACTCAAAAAAGAAAGAAAGAAAGAAAGAAAATCAGTCGATCAGGCTTCTTAATTATGTCAAAATGACAATGTCTTGTCTATTGGTTTTGTAGCTCCTCAGTAGTTGGCTGAGTTCAGAACTCAGATCTCTGACTGCCTGGGCAAATGCTTTCACTGAGAAAAAGAGAGAGTATGTGTTCAGAGTTTACTATAGGCCAGACATTTTACTAAGCATTTCCCTTTGGGTCATTTAGTGTAACAAAGTTATGAGGTAAGTAGTACTATTATCTCTATTTCACAAATGAGAAAATTGAAGTTTAGCAAAGTTCTCTGCCCAATGTCCTGGAGCAAGCAAGTGGTAGAGCCTGTATTCAAACTCAGGTGAGCTGACTCCAGAGTCAACACATGTTACTCAACATAGACCAAGGCATGCAAGTAGTCAATCAGGAATCCCAAAGCCAGGTGGTAGATCAGCATCTGGCCAGGAATACCTGCTCTATACTCAGGTGCATTATGCTGGGCAAAGTCCCTCCTAAGACAATCACTATGAACAAAAAGAGGCACTATGTCCTAGCACAGAGAGCACACACCATGGTGGCCAGGAAAGCAGGACTTCCCTGGGTCCCTTATGGCCTCCCGCCTGTTAAGCCTCAGCCTTTGGAAGAACCTGGTTCTGGTGGCTCTGTGCTGTCTGGGGTAGGCTGCACTCTACTTCCAGTGTTGCACCCTCATTCTGCCCAGATGTCACTGCATTATGATAACCAGAGCCTGCTACTTCTACTGACTCCTGACATCTCAATGATCTCTCCATTTACTCAACACAATCTCCAGTCCTTAAGTGCTGGTTGTTTCCAAAGCCCTGCAGAGCCCATGGGATACTGTAGTGACTCAAGATGACTCAACATGACTCTCTCCAACAGTACTCAAAATCCAGCTAGAGAGCTCACACAAATGCACCCACCTCAGCCACACATTGCTGGATGAGAAGGATAAAATCATGGAAAGCAAGGGGAAGAAGGAAATCCACTTCCTCACATCAGGCCTTGAAACAAGCTCATTAAAAAGATGAGCTCAGAAACTAATCACAAGAACTCAGGTTTACGCTCAAGAGACAGTGAGGTCTGGAGACCTGAAGAGGGTCCAACAGTGACTGAGGGAACAGATGGGATTCACAACTCATGTACCCAGATCCAAAACTTATGCTTTGCAGAAGCATCATCCTGTCCTTATATATTATTTAGCAAGAGAGTGATATAATCAGGTTTGTTCTTTCAAAGATCGATCTGACGACAAAATGATGGATGAACCACAGTGAGTAAAGAATGATGGGAGGAAAACCAATTAAGAAATGACCACAACAACCAGGGCAAGAAGGGAAACCTGGATTAGTGCTGTGGGATTGAAAAGGAGAAGATTAATTTGGGGTAAGTCAGATAAAAGGAAACAAACATTAAAAGTCTCTCAATTAAATTCATTGTTTCAAGTACAAAGCCCAGTCTTTTATCTTGGTAGCTCTCTGTAGTTTCTTACATTCTTACTGTATTTTTATCATTTCCAAGTATATGTTTTAAGCATGATTCTCTTTTTTTTTTTTTTTTTTTTTTTTTGAGATGGAGTCTCACTCTGTCACCCAGGCTAGAGAGGAGTGGTGCAATCTTGGCTCACTGTAAATTCTGATTCATAGGTTCAGGCGATTCTTCTGCCTCTGCCTCCTGAGTAGCTAGGATTACAGGCGCGCATTACCACACCCAGCTAATTTTTTTGTATTTTTTAGTAGAGATGGGGTCTCACCATGTTGACCAAGCTAGTCTCAAACTCCTGACCTCAAATGATCCGCCTGCCTCGGCCTCTCAAAGTGCTGGGATTACAGATGTGAGCCACTGTGCCTGCCTAAGCATGCTTTTTATTGAGGCATAAAACAAACACACAAAAGCATAAACAAATAAATATATAAATCAATACTTTTTCACAAAATGAACACATCTATATAACCGCCATGCAGATCAGGAAACAGAACATTTCTGAAGCCCTAGAAGTCTCCCTCCTACCCAGCTTCCAGACCTATCCCTCTCCCCCAAAAGGTAACTATTGTTTTGATCTCAAATACCATAGATTAGTTCGTATTCGTTTCTGAACTCTATATAAGCAGAATCATATTATCTGTATGAGTTTATGCTGGCTTATTTGGCTCATATTTATGAGATGCACCCACATAGTGAGATGTACTTCATTCTCACTGCTGTGTAGTATGTATCAAGATACCACAATTTACTTATTTACTGTGGAAAAACACTTAGATTATTTGTAATTTAGGGCTCTTATGAAGGTGTTGCTTTGAACATATCTCTACATTTCTAAAGAATTTAAATGTCTGACATAAAGACCTTTCCAGCACTTCTGTAAACCAAGCAGTATTACCTCCACTATACAGATGAAGGATAAGGGATCTAATCCGTATCAGAGAGCTGTTAGTGGCAGAGCCTGGCATCAAATTCAGACCTTAAGGTTCCCCTACACTTCTCCTTCCTTCTTCCAGCATAGCACTGAAAAGGGAAGGAGTATGAGCCAGTGCTGGCTCAATTCAGGTTTAGGAGACCAGAGTAACCAAGGGGCCAGAACAATCACGGAAGAGGGGACTCAGAATTGATCTTCAGCCCGGACAGATGCTTACAAGTCAGGGCTTCCTCTTCATGGCTGTGTCTCAAAATGGAGACAAAGTGGGGGACCAAATGAAGGAGGAGAGGTTTGTAACAATTCTGACCCTAATCTAAAAGTACAAAACAAATGTGGTTTTTTTGTTTGTTTGTTTGTTTGTTTTAAGACGGAGTCTTGCTCTGTCGCCAGGCTGGAGTGCAGTGGCGCAATCTCGGCTCACTGCAACCTCTGCTTCCTGGGTTCAAGCAATTCTTCCGCCTCAGCCTCCCAAGTAGCTGGGACCACAGGCACGTGCCACCATGCCTGGCTACTTTTTGTATTTTTAGTAGAGATGGGGTTTCACCATGTTGGCCAGGATGGTCTCGATCTCTTGACCTAATGATCCGCCCACCTTGGCCTCCCAAAGTGCTGGGATTACAGGCATGAGCCACCGTGCCCGGCCGAAAACATGTTTCTTAACAAGAAAAACAAGGAGATAACCACTTCAAATTCACACGGTTGCAGAAATTTATGTTAGCCAATACCAAAAGTTAGTGAGGATGTAGTGAAATCACAAAGGTGATAGGAGTATAAACTGCAATCACCATTTTCAAAGGTATTCTGGTATGTAACAAAAACCCTTCCATCTGGCAATTGCTCTTCTAGGTAAATACTCTTTAAAAATGTTCACTCACAGGGGACATGTACAAAGGAATTCCCTGAAGTATCATCTTTAATGGTAAAAAACTGGAAATGTCAATGACCTTGAGTATGAAAGAAACCATGGCACATTCACACAATAGCTCAAACATAAAATGCAACTAAAGCAGCAAGGTGCAAGATGATATGATACCGCTGGGCGCGGTGGCTCACGCCTGTAATCCCAACACTCTGGGAGGCCGAGGCGGGTGGATCACGAGGTCAAGAGATCGAGACCATCCTGGTCAACATGTTGAAACCCCGTCTCTACTAAAAATACAAAAAATTAGCCGGGCATGGTGGCGCGTGCCTGTAATCCCAGCTACTCAGGAGGCTGAGGCAGGAGAATTGCCTGAACCCAGGAGGCGGAGGTTGCAGTGAGCTGAGATCGCGCCATTGCACTCCAGCCTGGGTAACAAGAGCGAAACTCCATCTCAAAAATAAAAAATAAATATTAAATAAATAAATAAAATTGTTTAAAAAAAGATGATATGATACCACTTACGCATATTTTTAAAACACACAAAATACTCTCTATTATTCATCAATATAAATATGAAAAACACTCACAATACTATATATTACTTAGATATGCACATATTTGGGAAAGTATAAGGGGGGAAAAAAAGAAAAGGCAGGCCAGAAATGGTGGCTCACACCTATAATCCCAGCATTTTGGGAGGCTGAGGCAGGTGGATCACAAGGTCAAGAAATTGAGACCATTCTTGCCAATATGGTGAAACCCCATCTCTACTAAAAATACAAAAATTACCTAGGCATGGTGGCATGCACCTGCAGTTGCAACTACTCGGGAAGCTGAGGCAGGAGAATCACTTGAACCCAGGAGGCGGAGGTTGCAGTGAGCCGAGATCATACAACTTCACTCCAGCCTGGCGACAGAGTGAGACTCCGTCTCAAAAAAAAAAAAAAAAAAAAAGGCAAGGTAGGGGATTTCTGCTTCTTCCTAACGTTAGGTTTCCCTTTTCAAAAAATCCAAAGGAGGCTAGGTGCAGTGGCTCACATCTGCAATCCCAACACTTTGGAAGGTTGAGGCAGGCAGATTACTTGAGGTCAGGAGTTCAAAACCAGCCTGACCAACATGGTGAAACCCGGTCTCTACTAAAAATACAAAAATTAGCTGGACCTGGTGGTGTGCACCTGTAACACCAGCTACTAGGGAGCCTGAGGTAGGAGAACCGCTTGAACCAGGGAGGTGGAGGTTGCAGTGAGCCAAGATCACACCATTGCACTCCAGCCTGGGCAACAGAGCAAGACTTCAGCTCAAAAAAAAAAAAAAAAAATCATAGCAAAATATAATAACCTTTGTTAAGTCTGGGTAGAGGATACATGCAGGTTTGCTATATAATATACATACTTTTCTACGTTTAAAATACTCCAGATTTTTTTTTTTCTGAGACAGCATCTCGCTCCATCACGCAGGCTGGAGTGCAGTAGTGCAATCTTGCCTCACTGCAACTTCCGCCTCCCAGGTTTAAGCAATTCTATACCTCAGTCTCCTGAGTAGCTGGGATTACAGACACAGGCCACCATGCCTGGCTAAATTTTTGTATTTCTGGTAGAGACGGGGTTTCACCAACTTGGCTAGGCTGGTCTTGAACTCCTAACCTCACAATCCACCCGCCTCGGCCTCCCAAAGTGCTGGGATTACAGGCGTGACATAATTTTTAAAATAAGATACTAAAATCAGTATTTTCACCTATCAGATTGGCAATAATTTAAAATGTGACACCAAGAAATGAAGACTGAACTATAAATAAATAAAGAAAATAAGATACAACGTGATTAGCCAGGCGTGGTGGTACACACCTGCAATCCCAGCTACTCAAGAAACTGGGGTGAGAGGATTATTTGAGACCAACCTGGATAACATAGCAAGATACTGTCTCAAAAAAAAAAAAAAGGTGTTAATATTGAGACCCTATTGGCAGGACACCACAAACTGGGACAAGCTTTTGTTTGTTTTGTTTCTTGAGACAGGATCTCACTCTATCACCCAGGATAGAGTGTGGTGGCATAATCTCAGCTCGCTGCAACCTTTGCCCCCCAGGTTCGAACTATTCTCATGCCTCAGCCTCCCACGTAGCTAGGATCACAGGTATGTGCCACCACGCCCTGCTAATTTTTGTAGTTTTAGTAGAGACAGGGTTTCACCATGTTGGCCAGGCTGGTCTTGAACTTCTGTACGCAAGTGATCTGCCTGCCTCAGCCTCCCAACATTCTGGGATTACAGGTATCAGCCATTGCATCCTGCTTGGGATAAGCTTCCTAAAAAGCAATTAGTATCATCCATCAGAAGTTTAAATGTGGCTAGGCACAGTGGCTTACACCTGTAATCTCAGTACTTTGGGAAGCCGAGATTAGAGGACTACTTGAAGACAGGAGTTGAGACCAGCCTGGGCAACAAAGTGAGATTCAATCTTGGCCGGACCTGGTGGCTCACACCTATAATCCCAGCATTTTGGGAGTCCAAGGCGAGAGGATTGCTTGAGTCCAGGAGTTCAAGATCAACCTGAGTTGGCCGGGCGCGGTGGCTCAAGCCTGTAATCCCAGCACTTTGGGAGGCCGAGGCGGGTGGATCACGAGGTCAAGAGATCGAGACCATCCTGGTCAACATGGTGAAACCCTGTCTCTACTAAAAATACAAAAAATTAGCTGGGCATGGTGGCTCATGCCTGTAATCCCAGCTACTCAGGAGGCTGAGGCAGGAGAATTGCCTGAACCCAGGAGGTGGAGGTTGCGGTGAGCCGAGATCGCGCCATTGCACTCCAGCCTGGGTAACAAGAGCGAAACTCCGTCTCAAAAAAAAAAAAAAAAAAAAAAAAAAAAAAAAAAAAAAGATCAACCTGAGCACATAGTGAGACCTTGTCTCTAAAAAAATATAAGTAAAAATTAGCGGGCAGTGGTGGTGCACACCTGTAGTTCCAGCTACTCAGGAGGCTGAGGTGGAAGGATCGCTTGAGCCTAGAAGTTCAAGGTTACAGTGAGCTACAACTGCACCACTCCACTCCAGCATGGGTGACAAAGCAAGACCATGTCTCAAAAAAAGAGATCCTGTCTCTATATTTAAAAACAAAAAAGCCGGGCGCGGTGGCTCAAGCCTGTAATCCCAGCACTTTGGGAGGCTGAGGCGGGTGGATCACGAGGTCAAGAGATCGAGACCATCCTGGTCAACATGTTGAAACCCCGTCTCTACTAAAAATACAAAAAATCAGCTGGGCATGGTGGCGTGTGCCTGTAATCCCAGCTACTCAGGAGGCTGAGGCAGCAGAATTGCCTGAACCCAGGAGGCGGAGGTTGCGGTGAGCCGAGATCGCGCCATTGCACTCCAGCCTGGGTAACAAGAGTGAAACTCCGTCTCAAAAAAAAAAAAAAAAAAAAGGCCAGATGTGGTGGCTCATGCCTGTAATCCCAGCACTTTGGGAGGCTGAGGTGGGCAGATCATGAGGTCAGGAGTTCGAGATCAGCCTGACCGACATGGTGAAATCCTGTCTCTACTAAAAATACAAAAATTAGCCGAGCTTGGTGGTGCATACCTATAATCCCAGCTACTCAGGAGGCTGAGGCAGGAGAATAGCTTGAACCCAGGAGGTGGAGGTTGCAGCGAGCCAAGATCATGCCACTGCACTCCAACCTGGGTGACAGAGTGAGAAAAAAAAATTATATGTAAGGTGTGTAGAAGATTCAATGTGAGAGGAATCTACTTTTGCCTTAGTATTCTTTTGTACTAATCTTATAGTAATCATATATCATTTGTATATTTGGTAGAGGGGAAGGAAAAAATTATAGATTCTAAACTCAGAGCCTCTGAACTGAAATGTCAGGAAAGCAGAACCTGGAAATCTGTATTTTTAACACGTCACCCAGTGACTCCCATGCAGCTAGGTTGGTCACTGGTCCAGGTGAGACCTGGTTCAGGTAACTGCTGTAGGCAGTACATGGTGGGAACTCAATGACAGGTCTTACAAGGTCTAGGAAATAAGCCTGCCCCCAGAATTCATCATGTAATCAACAAGAGAGATCTAAACTCACCTCAAAGACAAAAATGGCCAACCCAAGACAGCAGGATTGGCCAGTAAAAGACACTTCTTACATTCCTAAGGAATCAGTGTTTGGTGCTGAATGAACCAAGTACTATCCAGGCAAAAGGAAGCCCTGGTCTGAGACCTGAACAAGTCCTTTCTTCTTTCTGCCAGGAATAACCAAAACCACTAGCATTAGGTAAAATAGGGCTTAGATCTCTTTAGCACCCAAAAAAGAGACTGGCAGTAAGTAGTTGAATGAATAGGTTGATCTATTTCAGCCTGAGGCAATTCTAACTCCAGTGCTCTGATCTCATGCTCAACAAGCTACTTTTTCCTTTTCCAGAGAAAAGTTTTGAGCTGAAAGAGGAAAGTTTTGATAGCGGTGAGCTTTGTTTGGAAGAAATAGCTGCCTTCCAGTCTGGGTGACAGAACAAGATCGTGTCTCAAAATAATAATTAAAATAAAATAAAATAAAATAGGACTGAAAATGGCCTTGGGCATCAGTCTACCACAGTCTGGTTCACACAAGCCTACTCTGAGAAATATCCATCCCCTGGTGGGCACCTGAGCAGGACTCTGGTAAAGTCATTAAGGTGGTGTCCTGCCCTACAGCCCACATAGGTAGTCTTCCTGGGTGGCCACTGGCTAGCTGGTCTCCCTCAGGCAGCTCCTTTTAGCTCAGGGCTTAGTCTCACCAAGTGCACAGCTGGACTGACTGCCTACAGCTAGAATAACAAGGGTTATATAACAGAGCTGCATGGTCCAATAAATTCAATTGCCCCTAGACACATGTATCTACCGGGCACATGAAATGTGGTTAGTCTGAATTGAGATGTTCATTAAGAATAAAATACACACTGGATTTTTTTTTTTTTTTTTTTTTGAGACAGAGTTTCACTCTGTCGCCCAGGCTGGAGTGCAGTGGCACCATCTCGGCTCACTGCAATCTCCGCCTCCCAGGTTCAAGCAACTCTGCTGCCTCAGCCTCCCATGTAGCAGGGATTACAGGAACATGCCACCACGTCCAGCTAATTTTTATATTTTTAGTAGAGACAGAGTTTCACCGTGTTAGCCAGGATGGTCTCGATCTCCTGACCTTGTGATCCACCCACCTCAGCTTCCCAAAGTGCTGGGATTACAGGTGTGAGTCACCACACCCAGCCTACACACTGGATTTTATTTTTTTCTTCACATAAGGGCAGTGGAGAACACACTGGATTTTAAAGACAGTATAAGAAAAAGAGTATTAGTGAGATATGGTGGCTCACGCTTACAATCCTAACACTTAGGAAGGCAGAGATCAATGGGTAGCTTGAGCCTAGGAGTTCAAGACCTGAACATAGCAAGACCTGCTCTCCACTTAAAAAAAAAAAAAAAAGAAGGCGGCCAGGCGCAGTGGCTCATGCCTGTAATCCTAACACTTTGGGAGGCCAAGGCGGGCAGATCACCTGAGGTTGGGAGTTGGAGAGCAGCCTGGACAACATGGTGAAACCTCGTCTTTTTTAAAAAATAAAATAAAAAGAAGAAGAAGAATATAAAAAATAGATCAGTAGTAATTTTTATATTGATTACTTGCTGAAATGAGTATATTTTGAATACACTGAATTAAAATATATTATTACAAGTAATTTCTTTTAACATTTTAAATACATAGCTGCTAGAAAATTTTAAATTACATATATGGCTCACATTATATTTCTTTTTTTGTTTGTTTGTTTTGGAGACAGAGTTTCACTCTTGCCACCCAGGCTGGAGTGCAACGGTGCAATCTCATCTCACTGCAACCTCTACCTCCCAGGTTCAAGCAATCCTCCTGCCTCAGCCCCCCAAGTAGTTGGGATTATAGGCATGTGCCACTATATTCAGCTAATTTTTGTACTTCTAGTAGAGAGAAGGTTTCACCATGTTGGCTGGGCTGGTCTCGAACTCCTGACTTCAGGTGATCCACCTGCCTCAGCCACCCAAAGTGCTAGAATTATAGGCGTAAGCCACTGCACTGGGCCTCACATTATATTTCTAATGGATAATACAGCACATACAAAGTCTTGACAGCAAAAATGAAGACTGACCTCACTTCAGTGTGCATGGCTCTGCCCCACTGTCCTGTAACCTGATTGTATACTCTACTAAGAACACTGTCAGATGTCTTAAGAGTTCTATATTCCACACAGGAGGAAATAAAAATAAAAATAAATTAAAAAAAAAAATATATATATATACCATTTAATACCTACGTGTTTTAATAGAAAATCTATAAGCCAAGAAGTAGGTAGTGATATTACAATTGCAGGTAACAAGCTGGGAAGATTGTAGAATTTATTGGAAATCCATTAATTCTTCTGAAATTCCCCTGTGAACATGTAATTTTTCAATTTCTGTAAGCTATAGAAAATTAAGTTCTCTGTAATAAGTTATAAAATGAGATTTTATGGTAATCCCTACTACTACTATTATGGTTTCTATGCAAAACAAACCGTGCTATTATAAATATCTTCAGTTACAATTAAGATGAAACAGGATTCACACTTGGACCCGGCAGTAGAATCACATATCACCTTTTGGTTGTCATGCTCTTTTGTATTGCTGGCAAGGAAAAGGTACAGGTTTGGGAGAGTGGGACGATGGCACCCATGCTGCTCTGAGCATGAGTTCTCCTGCTGGCTTCTGGAGGAGGTCCCTTTACTTGACTGTCCACTCATACTGGAAGGACCAAGGCCTTCAGAGGCTAAGAAAGTTTCTCAAGGTAACTCTCAGAGTTAGGTGTTCCTGCTTCGTACAGGAAGGCCATAGCTCCATGATGCAATCTGAGGATCACTTAATATGTTCAAACTTGTGGGATTCAACTGGAACAGACAAACCTAGTGTCTGCTTTGTGTGTCAGAAAACAGAAGCACTGTGACCAGGTAACAAAGCCATCCATGACACAATGCAGAATGAAGATACTTACTTGGGGAACTGGCAGAGACCCGCTTCCTGGTCAGGGTCTCCTGGCTGGGCTTGTCTGAAGCTGAAGGGCCCCTGGTTTGGACATGCCTCTTTCCTGGGCCCTCCTCTGGCTCCAGTGACTTCTCCATTCCATGGAAATACTTCATATGATAGTGCAACAGTTTGGCTTTGCGGAAAAATTTTAAACAGTCCACAACCTTGCATCTAAACTTGTGGTCTAGGTCGACAGCTGGCGTATTAGATGACACAAAATCATCTGTTTTCTTAAAAGTATTTGTTACTGAAAAAAATAAAAACAAAAGCAAGGATCCCTTGTATTTATCCTAGTTATTGCAAAACATGCATTAATACATGACAACTGGAGGTGAAAGACTAACATGCATATGTAGCCTGAGACATCAGACTGCCATTACCTCCTAAAATTATTGTTGAGAGAGAATGAAATCAACTTCAGGTCAAATAAGACTCAACTGTGATTCATCTTTAGGAAGAAGAGATCAACATGTTTATAAGTTTTCAGGGTTTCACATACTTTAAGGAAAAATCCTAAAGTATATATATATATATATATATATATATATATATATATATATACATATACATATATATATGTATGTATATATGTGATATATGTATATATTTTATATATATATATATATATATATATATATATATATATATCAAGGATCTTAGGCCAGGCACAGTGGCTCTGACTTGTAATCCCAGCACTTTGGGAGGCCGAGGTGGATCCCCTGAGGTCAGGAGTTCATGACCGGCCTGGTCAACATGGTGAAACCCCATCTTTATTAAAAGTACAAAAAAATGAGCCAAGCATGGTGTCTCACACCTGTAATCCCAGCACTTTGGGAGGCTGAGGCAGGCAGATCACCTGAGGTCAGGTGTTCGAGAGCACGCCCTGCTAATTTTTGTATTTTTAGTAGAGACGGGGTTTCACCATATTGGCCAGGCTGGCGTTGCACTCCCAACCTCAGCTGATCCGCCTCCCTTGGCCTCCCAAAGTGCTGGATTACAGGCATGAGCTACCGCATTCGGCCCACAAGAACTTCTTGTGTGTTAAATGCAGTTTACTGAGGACTCCCTTTAGAATGTCTTCCCACCAACAAAAACAATCACCATAAGTCACTCCTACTCTACAGATTTGGTTACCCCAGAATATACTAAATAAACTTTTTTTCTTTTTAATTAGAAATTCAATGTGGAATGAATGAACCTTTCTTAAGTGAATCAAATTTTTCCTAAACACAATCACACAATTTCCACTGGAAGCAGGTAGGCTGTTAAACCATTGATAAATATGATTATTTTTTGAAGTGTCATCCCATAATCAGAAGGAATTTAAAAATTCTTAAATTTGATCTAAATCATACTCTCCATTTCAAAATTAGGTTTGGTGGTCTGACGGATGCTGTTATATAGCCAATTTAAACAAACAAAAACCTATACACACACACATCCCAAAGCAGAATCCCTTAAAATCACTTCTTACCTACAACAAGAAATATAAAAGACTCCAGATCAGTTAGTTGCAGGTAAGAGAAGAAAAAGTTGACCAGGCGCAGTGGCTCATGCCTGTAATCCCAGCACTCTGGGAGGCAGATCATCTGAGGTCAGGAGTTCAAGACCAGCCTCGCTATCATGGTGAAACCCTGGTTCTACTAAAAATACAAAAAATTAACCAGGCATGGTGGCAGGTGCCTATAATCCCAGCTACTCAGGAGAATCGACTGAATGCCGGAGGCGGAGGCTGCAGTGAGCCAAGATTGTGCCATTGCACTATTGCTTGGGCAGCAACAGCGAAACTCCATCTCAAAAAAATAAAAAAGAAGCAAAAGTGACACAATGTGAAATAGAATACACACTTCTCAGATAAATAACTGGATAGGAAAAGTATGTCAGTGGAGAAGTTCAAAACACAAACCTTTAATACATCCTACAATTCTTTTCTAAAACAAAAAATAGTTTATTTGGAATATCCTTCTTTTGACCTATATTAGGTTAAATCATATAAACTTGCCATTTTGTAGGTTAAAAAAGACTAAGGCCGGGCCGGGCACGGTGGCTCAAGCCTGTAATCCCAGCACTTTGGGAGGCCGAGGCGGGTGGATCACGAGGTCAAGAGATCGAGACCATCCTGGTCAACATGGTGAAACCCCGTCTCTACTAAAAATACAAAAAGTTAGCTGGGCATGGTGGTGCGTGCCTGTAATCCCAGCTACTCAGGAGGCTGAGGCAGGAGAATTGCCTGAACCCGGGAGGCGTAGGTTGCGGTGAGCCAAGATCGCACCATTGCACTCCAGCCTGGGTAACAAGAGCTAAACTCCGTCTCAAAAAAAAAAAAAGACTAAGGCTGGAACCATGTGCAGTGGCTCACACCTATAATTCCAGCTCTTTGGGAAGCCAAGGCAGGCAGATCATTTGCAGTCAGGAGTTCAAGACCAGACTGGCCAACATAGTGAAACCCCAACTCTATTAACAATACAAAATTAGCCAGGCACGGGGGCTCATGCCTGTAATCCCAGCATTTTGTGAGGTCAAGGTGGGCAGATCACTTAAGGTCAGGAGTTTAAGACCAGCCTAGCCAACATGGTGAACCCCTTGTCACTACTAAAAATATAAAAATTAGCCAGGCATGGTGGTGCATGCCTGTAGTCCCAACTACTTGGGAGGCTGAGGCAGAAGAATCACTTAAACCCAGGAGGCAGAAATTGCAGTGGATCAAGATCATGCCACTGCACTCCAGCTTGGGCAACAGAGCAATGCTTTGTCTAAAAAAAAAAAAAAGAATAAAATAATAATAAAAGAAAAATTAGCTGAAAATGGTGGTGAGCACCTGTAGATCCAGCTACTCAGGAGGTCAAGGCAGGAGAACCCGGGAGGTGGAGGTTGCAGTGAGCCAAGATTGTGCCATTGCACTCTAACATAAGCAACAAGAATAAGACTCTATCTCAAAAGCAAAAGCAAAAACTCTTTACTCATGTGTACATACACTGGTCATCTACGTAAGGCAAACAGCGCAGGGGCTAAGTGTGGGTTATGTTGCTGGACAGCCTATTCCAAATCCAAGTTCTTCCACCTATGCCCCTTGTTTCAGTTTCCTCATGTGCAGGATGGAGATGATGATGGTAACAACTTTGTTGAGTTGTGAGAATTAAATAAATTAAATGCAAAAAGCCTAGAAAGGTGTATGGCACATAATAAGTGCTCAATTAATATTGTCTACTATGACTATTCAATGTCATTCTACATTTCAGGAATTAACCTGCTCATAAGAAGAAGAAGGGACATACCCACCACCTACAGCCTCGCTGCATACTCATGCCAGAGGTAGTATGGTATAATACAAACAGCACAACTGTAAATCCCAGGTCTACCCTTTATTGCAGCATAAATTAGCTGTGCAAGCTAGTCTATCCAGATTCTTTTTTTTCATTTATTTATTTATTTATTTATTTATTTATTTATTTATTTATTTTAAGATGAGGTTTCACCATGATGGCCAGGCTGGTCTTGAACTCCTAACCTCAGGTGATCCACCCACCTTGGCCTCCCAAAGTGCTAGGATTACAGGCATGAGCCACCGTGCCCGGCCTTTTGTATCCAGATTCTTAAAGGAAGAATGCCAACTATTTCAAAGAGCTGAAGAAAAGGTTATGGATAATATATGTATTTGACACAAAGCAGGTGATCAACACATGGAATCCATTATCATGTCAAATATAAAAAAATTCATAAGCAGGCTTATGTTGTTTCTGGAACATAGCTGGAGACAGCTGTTTTAATTATCAAGCAAGTATGAAATCTTTCTTCGATCAGTCTTCATGTGCCCTGTAAGCACTTCACTTTTATCTATGTCCTCCTAAATGTATAAAATTCAAAACCAACTACAGAATTCCTAGTATGGCTATTCACATTTCAGTGGGATTATTATCTCCACCTTTTGGGACATCTTTTACTAAAGATTTTCTTTCTTAATACTCACATTATACAATCCAGGATAGTACCAAGCTTGTTCTACCAACATACTAAACACTGTTTTATTTTTTTAAAACAAATTACAGTGCATGTTGGTGGGGCACGGTGCCTCACACCTGTAATCTCAGCGCTTTGGGAGGCTGAGGCGGGCAGATCACCTGAGGCCAAGAGTTCAAGACCAGCCTGGCCAACATGGTGAAACCCCGTCTCTACTAAAAATACAAAAAATTAGCTGGGCATGGTGGCAGGCAGCTGTAATCTCAGCTACTCGGTGGGCTGAAGCATGAGAATCACTTGAACCTGCCAGGCAGAGGCTGCAATGAGGCGAGATCACACCACTGCGCTGCAGCGTGGGAACCAAGAGCCAAATTCCATCTGAAAACAAAAGGAAAAGGGAAAAAGACATGGCCAACCAGGAGTGGTAGCTCACACCTGTAATCCCAGCACTTTGGGAGGCTGAGACGGGGCAGATCACTTGAGGTCAGGAGTTCAAAACAAGCTTCACCAACATGGCAAAAACCTGTCTCTACTAAAAATACAAATATTAGCTAGGTGTGGTGGTACACATCTGTAATCCCAGCTACTTGGGAGGCTGAGGCAAGAGAATTGCTTGAATCAGGGAGGCAGAGGTTGCAGTGAGCCAAGATCACACCACTGACCTCCAGCCTGGATGACAAGAGTGAAAATCCATTTCAAAAAAAAAGACATGGCCAAATTGTTGAAGGATAGATATGATTGGACAAATAATCTACCAATCCAGTAAACCTTCAAAAAGGAAGCAAGTTTAGTTCACAGGATAAAAACTCCTCCCCCTGAAAAAGCAAAATCCTTGATTCCTCACAACTAATCAGAAAGTAGAGCTGGATCTCCAAAGGAGAGCAAGCTTGGCACTCAGGTGGACCAGCTGCCTCTGACAGGCAGAACTAGGATCAGAGAGACTCAGGTGAGCAAGGAAACTCCTCAGGAGGGAAGAACTGCCAGCTGTCACTATCACAAAGATGCTAGCCAAACCAAAGGCTCTTTTCAATTTGGCAACACTAAGACAAAGTAGTTGCTGCTTTTTATCTGATGGAATAAACATCAAAGAAGATCTGAGCATTACAAATCTTTAACCATGGAAGCTCAGGAAGTAAAATTTCCCAGTGAACTCAAATTAGTGAAGTATAACTCACTGTGATATAAGCAAGCTATTTTGATTACAAGCCAGTTGATAATCTACCCTGCACTGCTGGAAAAAACAATCAACACAAGCATCGGCGTGAGAAAAGCTGCAAATAGGGTACGAATCAGTTATGCATAATAGCCTGTGACAAAATCTAATAAAGTACACAATTTGCTATAATTTCAGAAGCACAAATCAAAAAAGTAGCTTCTTCTAGAAATAGTACTCTAAAGAAAAAAAAGAAGTAATTTAAAATATTATATATGGCCAGGCGTGGTGGCTCACCCCTGTAATTCTAGCACTTTGGGAGGCTGAGGTGGGTGGATCACCTGAGGTCCGGAGTTCAAGACCAGCCTGACCATCATGGTGAAACCCCATCTTTAAAAAAAAAATTAAAAAGAAAAAGAAAAAAGGAAAAACATTATATATGAATAAATATTTATATATGAATAAAATGTTTATGCTAACTTTTTAATGATGAGAAAATGTTTAGGATATTTTAAATTATAAAACAACAAAAAAGGCCGGCACAGTGGCTCACGTCTGTAATCCCAGCACTTCAGGAGGCTAAAGCAGATGGATTACCTGATGTCAGGAGTTTGAGACCAGCCTGACCAACATGGTGAAACCCGGTCTCTACTAAAAATACAAAAAAAATTAGCTGGGCATGGTGGCCAGGGCCTGTAGTCCCAACTTCTCAGGAGGCCGAGGCAGGAGAATCACTTGAACCCAGTAGGCGGAGGTCACAGTGAGCCGAGATCGTGCCATTGCACTCAGGCCTGGGCAACACAGTGATGCTCTGTCTCAAAAAATAAATAAATAAATAAATATTTTTTTTAAAAAAGAGAACAACAAAAAAGACACATAAACACTAAGACTTAAGCAATTATCCCTTTCTCATGAAGGTTTTGCAAACTGGACGATTTTACTTATGAACCCAAATTTTTAGAGATATGAAAAATTACATTCTCCAGACTTTACAACCTTATCCTAATTTTTGCACATTACAGCCAGAAGGAGCCCTCTGTATGCCCAATAAAGGCCTCCAGTCCAGCTGGCCTCCAGTCTAGCCTGTCTAGGCCCGGTAGATTCCTCCATTTGGCAGGTTGTTCCTACATCCAAGCCAAGTTTTGCTCATCCTTTGAATACCACCTCCTTGCACAATGCTTTCACCCTGATGAAAGAAGAGATTCTGTCCTGCAAGTACTTCATGGATCCTGTAGTCCTTCCCTTCTTATTTGTGTAACAGTTGGTTTTGTTCATTCCTTTTTCTAAAATGCTAAAATAGTCAATTTGCTGCCTTTTTTTTTTTTTTGAGATGAAGTCTCACTCTATCGCCCAGGCTAGAGTGCAGTGGTGCAATTTCGGCTCACTGCAACCTCTGCCTCCCAAGTTCAAGTGATTCTCCTGCCTCAGCCTCTTAAGTAGCTGAGATTACAGGTACCCGACACCACACCGGATAATCTGTGTATTTTTAGTACAGACAGGGTTTCGTCATTTAGGCCAGGCTGGTCTCAAACTCCTCACTGCAGGTGATCTGCCCACCTTGGCCTCCCAAAGTGCTGGGATTACAGGCATGAGCCACTGTGCCCAGCCTCAAATGTGCCAAATTCTTTATTTCTCTTAATTAGTGTACTGTCACAACAAACAAGGGAGCTAGCCTCTCCAAGCCTGTTTCCTTATTGTTAAATGGGAGTAAGAATACTGATTTCACAAGTCTCCTATATGTTTCCATGAGGTAGTTAAAGATAAAACCCAGTTGTTTTTTAATTGTTTTTTTGAGATAGAGTCTTACTCTGTCACCCAGGCTGGAGTGCAGTGGAGTGACCTCGGGTCACCGCAACCTCTACTTCCCAGGTTCCAGCAGTTCTCCCACCTCAGCCTCCCGAGTAGCTAGGATTATAGGCTCGTGCCACCACGCCCAACTAATTATTTTGTATTTTTAGTAGAGATGGGGTTTCACCCTGTTGGCCAGGCTGGTCTCAAACTTCTGACCTCAGGTGATCTGCCCACTTCGGCTGGGATTACAAGGCATGAGCCACCAAAACTAGCCACAAAACCCAGTATTAACAGCAAGGGGTTACTTGAATATTATTTGTTATCATTGTTATCACTCTACCTGCTCAAAACAAAGTTATGCATAATCCCAGCCAAGGGACCATGTGTCACTGGTACAATCGGCAAAATTCTAACATCTAACTGCCCTACTTTATTAATCAAACAATGAAGAATTAGTGGTAATTAATAAAAACACAATAGGAACATTAAAATTATGCAATCAGCAAAAATATTTTACATTTTAAAACAGGCCAGGCACAATGGCTAGTGCCTGTAATCCCAGCACTTTGGTAGGCCAAAGTGGGTGGATAACTTGAGCCCAGGAGTTCAAGACCAGCCTGAGCAACGCAGTGAGACCCCCATCTCTACAAAAAACTACAAAAATTAGCTGGGTGTGGTAGCATGCAACTGTAGTCTCAGCTACTCAGGAGACTGAGACAGGAGGATCAACTGAACCGAGGAGTTCCCATGCTGCAATGAGCTGTGAAACATCACTGGACTCCAGCTTGGGCAACAGAGTGAGACAGATCCTGTCTCACAAATAAATAGGGCCAGGCATGATGGCTCATGCCTGTACCAGCACTTTGGGAGGCCAAGATGGGTGGATCACTTGTGGTCAGGAGTTTGAGACCAGCTGGTCAACATGAGGAAACCCTGTCTCTATCAAAAAATACAAAAATTAGCCAGGCATGCTGGTGCATCCTTGTAGTCCCAGGTACTCAGAAGGCTAAGGTGGGAGAATCACTTGAACCTGGGGGCGGAGGTTGCTGTGAGCCAAGACTGTCCCACTGTACTCCAGCCTGAGCAACAGAGTGAGACCCTGTCTCAAAAATAAAAATAAACAAAAAGAATTAAGAAACAGTATATGCATGGAATAACTATGCAAAATAAAACTCAAAATATGGCCAAGCATAGTGACTCATGCATGTAATCTCAGCACTTTGAGAGACTCAGGTGGGCAGATCACTTGAGGTCAGGAGTTCAAGACCAGCCTGGCCAACATGGAGAAACCCTATCTCTACTAAAAATAGAAAAACTTAGCAGGGTATGATCGTGTGTGCCTGTTTTCCCAGCTACTCAGAAGGCTGAGGCAGGAAAATTGCTTGAACCTGGAAGGTGGAGGTTACACAGAGCTGAGATTGTATCACTGCACTCCAGCCTACTTGACAGAGTGAGACTCTGTCTCAAAATAAAAATAAAACTCAAAATATTATGAGCAAAATAGAAAATTATGTATAGGGCTGGGTGCAGTGGCTTAAGACTGTAATCCCAGCACTTTGGGAGACCGAGGTGGGCAGATCACAAGGTCAGGAGTTTGAGACCGGCCTGGTTAACATGGTGAAACCCCATCTCTACTAAAAATACAAAAATTAGCCGGGTGTGGTGGTGTACACCTATAATCCCAGCTACTCAGGAGGCTGAGGCTCGACAAGCACTTGAACCCGGGAGGAAGAGGTTGCAGTGAGCCAACATCGTGCCACTGCACTCCAGCCTGGGCGACAGAGCAAGACTCCATCTCAAAAAAATGAAAGAAAAGAAACTAAGTGAGCCACTGGTTATCAAATGGGCCTGCTGGGCCAAAGTCTACGTAAATCCCAGTCTACACACAGGTGTGTATTCCCCTATAGGAGGACAGTTCATTTGGAATATACACAGCAGCAGCTGGTGACACTAGCTAACTAACATCATGCACTCTTAGGGTATTAATAATGGTCACTGTAAACATGGGAGCAGTTACTCAGAGACAGAGGGCGGAAAACATGTACATTATTATTTTAAAAAAGAAAAAAAGAGAGAGAAAGAGATGAGGGTCTCCCTATGTTGCCCAGGGCTGACCTCCAACTCCTTGGCTCAAGAGAGCCTCCTGTCTCAGCCTCCCAGAGTGCTGGATTACAGGGATGAGCCACCATACCCAGAAGAAAATATTGTAAATTAAATCCTCAAAGGTGCTGGTTCAAAAGTGAGGGGGAACTCGGTTACTCTTGGAGTACAGTCATCTACTCATACCAATTTACACCTCTTTTAGAAGCAATATGGGCTGGTCCGAAGGTAGTGAGTTATCTCAATTGATTGTTCACAGTCAGTTACGGATCAAACTCCTTGTTCTACTCTTTCCCCTCTTCTCACTGCTGCACTTGACTAGTCTTAAAAAAATAATTAAAGCTTTCGGCTTTCGGCTCGGAGGAGGCCAAGGTGCAACTTTCTTCGGTTGTCCCGAATCCGGGTTCATCCGACACCAGCCGCCTCCACCACGCCGCCGAAGTTCGACCCCAACGAGATCAAAGTCGTATACCTGAGGTGCACTGGGGGTGAAGTCGGTGCTACTTCTGCGCTTGCCCCCAAGATCGGCCCCTTGGGTCTGTCTCCAAAAAAGGTTGGTGATGACATTGCCAAGGCAACGGGTGACTGGAAGGGCCTGAGGATTACAGTGAAACTGACCATTCAGAACAGACAGGCCCAGATTGAGATGGTGCCTTCTGCCTCTGCCCTGATCATCAAAGCCCTTAAGGAACCACCAAGAGACAGAAAGAAACAGAAAAACATTAAACACAGCGGGAATATCACTTTCGATGAGATTGTCAACATTGCTCGACAGATGCGGCACCGATCTTTAGCCAGAGAACTCTCTGGAACCATTAAAGAGATCCTGGGGACTGCCCAGTCTGTGGGCTGTAATGTTGATGGCCGCCACCCTCACGACATCATAGATGACATCAACAGTGGTGCTGTGGAATGTCCAGCTAGTTAAGCACAAAGGAAAATATATTTCAATAAATGTCATTTAACAACTGGTGGAAAAAAAAAATAATAATAATAATTAAAAAAAGAAGCAGTATGAAAAATCACTATTTCCAAGTAGTTACCGGTATTATCATTTACATGCTCTGTCCTTTCCCTCCTGTTTAACAGATTATCGTTTGCAGGAATCAAGAAAAAGCACAGAGCTCTCTCCTTGAGCATCCAGGCTAAAAATCTTAAGTGTCACCCTTTGCTCTTGCTGCTCCTAAATTACTACTATACTTTAGTATATGCAGAGAAAAATGGTCTGCAAATTTTGCATTTTCCTTTTTTTGACAGAGTCTCACTCTGTCTCCCAGGCTTGAGTGCAGTGGCACGATCTTGGCTCACTACAACCTTCACCTCCTGGGTTCAAGCAATTCTCCACCTCAGCCTCCCGAGAGGATGGGATTACAGGTGCCCACCACCACGCCCAACTAATTTTCGTATTTTTAGCAGAGATGGGGTTTCACCATCTTGGCCAGGCTAGTCTTGAACTCCTGAACTCGTGATTCACCTGACTCAGCCTCTGAAAGTGCTGGGATTACAGGTGTGAGCCACCGCGCCCGGCCCACATTTTGCTTTTAATAATGGTAACCAAGGCCAGGCGCGGTGGCTCACGCCTGTAATCCCAGCACTTTGGGAGGCCAAGGTGGGTGGATCACGAGGTCAAGAGATCGAGACCATCCTGGTCAACATGGTGAAACCCCGTCTCTACTAAATATACATAAAATTAGCTGGGCATGGTGGCGCGTCCCTGTAATCCCAGCTACTCGGGAGGCTGAGGCAGGAGAATTGCCTGAACCCAGGAGGCGGAGGTTGCGGTGAGCCGAGATCGCGCCATTGCACTCCAGCCTGGGTACCAAGAGTGAAACTCCGTCTCAAAAAAAAAATAAATAAATAAATAAAATAAAAAAATAATGGTAACCATGGCCAGGTACGGTGGCTCACGCCTGTAATCACAGCAGTTTGAGAAACCAGTGTGGGCAGATCACAAACAAGGTCAGGAGTTCAAGACCACCCTGAACATGGTGAAACCCCCGTCTCTACTAAAAATACAAAAATTAGCTGGGCATGGTGGCACATGCCTGTATCCCAGTTACTCAAGAGGCTGAGGCAGAAGAATTGCCTGAACCTGAGAGATGGAGGTTGCAGTGAGCCGAGATTGCGCCACTGCACTCCAGCCTGGGTGACAGAGCGAGACTCCATTTCCAAAAAATAACAATACTGGCAACCCTAAGCAGTGTTTTATTTATTTTGGGGGGAGGGTGTGGAGACAAACTCTAAGATGTCTCCTAATAATCCCTGCCTCCTGGTATTCATGCTATGACATAATCTCTTCCTCTTGAGTGTTGGCAGAAGCTGTAACTTCTTTTTTTTTCTTTTAATTCAGTCTCCATAGAGATGTCAAAAATTGCCAATGCCAACTATGCTGCAAGTTGTCACCATGGTGTACTGGGAAAGTTTTCAATTATTTCAATAATCATGCCTCAAACCTCATTGGCTACAATACTGCCACTGGGCAAAGCTGTAACCTGTCTCTAACAGAAAATGGCAAAGAAGACACTATGTCACTTTTATGATTGTATTACATAAGACTAGAGTGTCCATCTTATTAGAAAACACTCTACCTCACTGTCTTAGTGAAACAAGCTGCTATATTGTGAGCTATACATGGGGCAAGGAACTGAGTGCACCAGCAAAAAACCAAGCCCTTCAGTCTGACAGCCTACAAAGATTGAATGCTGCCAACCCTCAGGTAAGCCTGGAGCCCTCCCCAGTAGAGTCCTCAGATGAGACTACAGCGTAAGCCACCCCTTGGATTGTAAGCTTGCAGAGGACCCAGGTAAGCTGTGCTTGAACTCCTCACCCACAAAAACTTCCAGAAAACAAACGTGTTGTTTTAGCTACTATATTTGTGGTAATACTGCCATACAGCATAGAGTGGGATCAGCAGCCCTCTCATTTTCTATATATAATAGAGTAAGCCTTATACTTTCCCTTTTAGAGTAAGCTTACACTATGTTTATACTAAAAAAATTTAAAAGTTTGTAACTTGTTTTCTGAAATTTGGCTTAGAAATAAATATCCTATTTAATATTTTGTATGCCCACTGCCAATATCAAATGACCTCACAACTGGATGACTATGATTAGATGATGATGATGGTGATATTCAGTCTGGCATTCAAGGCCCACGTCACCCCAAGTAGCATCTTGCTTTCCAAACACACCACCCATTTATCCACAAGGAGGCCTCAGCTCCTGCTCCAGCAACTGCTTCATGCTCTCACAGTTCACACCCCTGTTTGGCCTGTGCCCTCCTCCTGCCATTCCTCCCTGGCTCAGCCACATCTTCACTTCCATCCAGACCCAGCTCACTCCACAAACAGGAAGACACCCAGATGGCCCTGGCTCTCAGGGACCACATGCCATCAACTCCTGCCACAAATGACTGTCTGCTGTACCTCATCATTTGCACTTAATATCTGCTCCTGGATCCTGTTATTTGTTACTTCTCCAGCCAGAGGAAAAGAGCCACTTCCCATTGTCATGTGTTCCCTCAGGACCAAGGCCAAACACAGTTGGTGTTCTTGTTGGCAATGACACCATGCGGCCCAGTAATCTGATACCTTTTTTGACATATATTTCACATACTATAATAAATACAATATTTTTCATGTCTGTGAAGGAATAACTTTTTCAGCTTGAAGCATCAAAAAGCAATCAAAGGATTAGCCGAGACCAGGTGCAGTGACTCACACCAATAATTCCAACACTTTGGGAGGGTGAGGCAGGCAGATCACTTGAGGTCAGGAGTTTGACCAGCCTGGCCAAAGTGACAAAGCCCCATCTCTACTAAAGATAGAAAAAAAAAAGCTGGGTGTGCTGGTGGGTACCAGTAATCCCAGCTACCCGGGAGGATGAGGCAAGAGAACTGCTTGAACCCAGGAGATGGAGGTGCAGTGAGGTGAGATTTCACCACTGCACTCCAGCCTGGGCGAGAGACCAAGACTCTGTCTCAAAAAATAAAAATAAAAAATGGCTGGACGTGGTGGCTCACACCTGTAATCCTAGCACTTTGGGAGGCTCAGGTAGGCCAATCACAAGGTCAGGAGTTCGAGACCAGCCTGTCCAATATGGCGAGACTCCATCTCTACTAAAAATTTAAAAATTGGCTGGGCATGGTGGTGGGCACCTGTAATCCCAGTTAGGAGGCTGAGGCAGGGGAATCTCTTGAACCCAGGAGGTAGAGGTTGCAGTAAGCCAAGATCTCACCACTGCACTCCAGCCTGGGTGACAGAGCAGGACTCCGTCTAAAAAAAAAAAAAAAAATTAAATAGCTCTGTATTTACTGATATAATCTCAAGATTATAATTTTTTTGCCATTAAAATAAATAATGATAGAAACAGGTTATAACCCATAGAGGGACGTAAGAATCCATGAGCCCATGCAGATAAACAAGGAAAGAAGGGAGATAAAGCCTCCTAAGACGGAACATAAACTAACACATATTGAAGGAATGATGAAAGTTAGATATCACCACTTGGCAGCCATCACAGTAAAAACTGTTTCAGGCAAGAAATACCAGTAGATGATAAAATAATGGGTGAAAGTTTGATGAGGAAATAAGATACTTACATAGTCTCAAAGTTTCTCTCACAAGAAACACATTCATCATAAAGGGGGTAATAACAGCTTTATAGTAGAAAAAGCTGGTGGATACTACCCTAGGTAAGTGATAGAAGTTAATGTTACCAGTAAATGAGACAAACAGGTTATCATGTGCCTCCTGATAGAATGCACTTGAAAAGGACACATCATCATTTATGTGGTATTTCTGTGAAAAGTGAATAACCCAAATTAAATTATGAGGATACATCAGAAAAACCCAAATTGAGGGACATCATATTCTTCAGAAACGTAATGTCAAGGTCATAAAAGACAAAAACTGAAGATCTCGTTTTTTAAAAGAAAAGAAAAAAAAAAGCTTATTTCCCTTGTAAAAGAAAAAAAAATAGAAGACTGTAGATCTGTTTTAGATTAAAGGAGACAAAAGAGGCCAGGAGTGGTGGCTCATGTCTGTAATCCCAGAACTTTGGGAGACAGGTGGATCATGAGGTGAGGAGATCAGGACCATCCTGGCCAGTATTGTGAAACACTGTCTCTACTAAAAACACAAAAATCAGCTGGGTGTGGTGGTGCCTGCCTGTAATCCCAACTACTCGGGAGGCTAAGAGAAGAGAATTGCTTGAACCAGGAAGTCAGAGGTTGTAGGAAATATGACAACTAAATTCAATGTGTGTTCCTGGATTGGATCTTGACCAGAAATAAAAAAAAAATTTACTCCCATTTTTGCCACAAAGAACATTATTAGAACAACTGGCAAAGTTTTTAAAAGGTCTTGATTTTGATTATACGGTGGAAATGAAAGAAAATGCCCTTGTTTTCAAGAAACACATGCTGAAATATTCAGGGCTAAAGGTCTGCAATTTATTTTCAAACAATTCAAAAAAATACATTAAAAAATCTGGAAGAGAATAAAGCTAACATGGTAAATTGCTAGCAATTGGGAAATTTTTCTATATTTCCAACATAAGGAGAGGTATAAGGGAAATCTTTTTGCTTTTTTTGCAACTTTTTTATAAATCTGAAATTATTTTTTGTCACCATTTTTCTAAAAAAACACACTACACAGATACATAAATCTAAATTATTTCAAAATATAAACTTCCTAAAAACATATTTAGGAAAAAAATATGCACCTATATATGCAGGAAAAATACTCTGAGGCCACAAATATCCAAGTGGAAAGAAAGGAACCGCACCGACATACAGTCCTGGTGAACATTTCAAGGAATGTTAACAGTCCCCTGGAATGCAGATCTCTGCACTCAGCCCCCACAAAAATCACTGAGCACTCATTCCACAAGGTGGCAGAGCTGCCCCAAATGCCAGCGTTAGGTTGGAACAGCTAGTTCTAGACTAGATGCTTGGCCTCCCAGCTCCTCCTCCTGCTACCCAGGAGACTCCCTCACACCAATTTCTCAGATAGGGACTGACTCCATCTCAATTTAGAAATGGAAGACTGTGGCACCGGCTCAGGAAATCAATCACTAACCAGTGACTAACACAGCATCCCAGCTTCCAGGGGCCTGGCTGGATGTTTCTGATGACAGTCATGGTCCTGCCCTATTTCCTGCTTACTTACATAATACATTCCTGGTGAATGAGTTCTCAACAACCTCCCTCTCCCCTAGCAATCTTTCTGGATTGTCCTGTACCCACTACTAAACCTGTGTACCAAAAGAAACACCATTTAGTTTCCAGATCAACACATTTCATTTTCCACACTCAAATAATTAGAAAGGCACCACCCAGTCCTAGGGTACTGACATCATTTGTACCACACAGTACGCTTCACACCTGGCCACCCTACTAAGCCTCTTACTCTGAGTGTACACACTGCCTTAATGAGTGCCCTGAGAGCAGAAATTTGCATCACATACTGTGCAATGACCCTGAAGGTAGGGACTCCGTTCATTTCACTTGACTTATATAGTACCCAGCATCTTCTCAGATGGAATTAGGTACTCAGCAGGAAAACAATAGTTACAGACTCTGGGCCAGGCACACTGGCTCACACCTGTAATTCCAGCACTTTGGGAGGCCTAGGCAAGTGGATTGCTTGAGCTCAGGAGTTCGAGACCAGCCTAGGCAAAACGGCAAAACCCTGTCTCTACAAAAAATATAAAACTTAGCCAGGAGTGATAACGTATGCCTGTGGTCCCAATTATTCAGGAGGCTGAACAGTGAGAGGATCACTGAAGCTCTGGAAGTCAAGTCTGCAGTGAGCTGTGACAGCATCACTACATTCCAGCCTGGATGAAAGTGAGACCTTGTCTCAAAAAAATTTAATTTAATTTTACCAACCTCTACAATGCTGACCATTAGGAAGTGTGCCACTCTAGCTAAGTCATTCCTTCATGCCAAATACTAGGCTCTTTGTGTCTATAAAACAGGGAGAATTAGTAGGGAAAAGTTAAAAAGAACTTAAATATCTTTCGGCAGGCACTAGGTAAATAAATTATGGAACATCCATACAATGAAATAAATTATACATAATTGTTTTTGTTTTTCCAGAAATAGGGTCTCACTCTGTCGTCAAGGCTGGAGTGCAGTGGTAGGATCATAGCTCTCTGCAACACTGAATTCCCAGGCTTAGAGTGATGCTCCCTTGACAGCCTCCCAACAGATGTGTGCCACCAAGCCTGGCTAATTTATTAATTTTTTGTGGAGACAGAGTCTCAATATATTGCCCATGCTAGTCTTGAACTCTGGGCCCCCATCTTGGCCTCCCAAAGTGGTGGGATTACAGGTGTGAGTCACCATGCCCAGCCCTATCTCCTTTCACAATTACATATAATTAGGCCGGGCACAGTGGCTCAAGTCTGTAATCCCAGCACTTTGGAAGGCCAAGGCAGGCAGATCACCTGAGCTCAGGAGTTGGAGACCAGCCTGGACAACATGGTGAAACACTGTCCCTACTGAAAATACAAAAATTTAGCCGGGTGTGCTGGTGTGTGCCTGTAGTCCCAGCTACTCAGGAGGCTGAGGGAGGAGAATTGCTTGAGCCTGGGAGGTGGAGGTTGCAGTGAGCCCAGATCACGTCATTGCACTCCAGCCTGGGTGACAGAGCAACACTGCATCTCCAAAAAAAAAAAAAAAAAAGGAAAAGAAAAAATATAATTAGCCAGGCATTGTGGCACACACCTGTAGTCCTAGCTACTCAGGAGACTGAGGCAGAAAGATGGCTTGAGCCCAGGAGGTCGAGGCTGCAGTGAACTATGATCATGCCACTATACTCTAGCCAGGATGACAGAGCAAAAATCCTTCTCAAACAAATAAATGAATGAATACATAAATAAACATTATCCATCACTTTACTAATATATATCCCAATGGATCTACTTGCTCTGGTTGGGAATAAAAAGTATTCAATAAAAGTGTACTTGAAAAAGGTAGGAGGTGGGAGTGTATCTGTTATGCTGCAGGATAGCAAGGAGGCCATGTGGCTGCAGCAGAATCAACAGAAAGGTGAGTCAACAGGTGGCCAGAAGAAGCTGGGCCCTGCAGGCCAGTATATGGCCCTGAGGCCCTCTTAACCAAATACTAACAGTAGTGAGCCATGGGGATATGGGCGACAAGAATGTTAGTTGAATTATTCTTGTATATTTCTACAGTTCTTTTTAAATTTATGAATATTTTTTAAATTACCCCAAAAAAGCATACAGAATTAAGACAAGACGACTGCCATAAAACAGGTGCAAGGCACAGACTGATAAAGTCTAAAGAAAATCCTCATTTTGAAAATTATATTGTGGTAATGTAGAAGAATGTCCTTGACTTTAGAAAATATGATTTTTTTTTTTTTTTTTTGAGATGGAGTCTCACTCTGTTGCCCAGGCTGGAGTGCAGTAGCACTATCTCAGCTCACTGCAACCTTCTCCTCCTGGGTTCAAGAGATTCTCCTGCCTCAGCCTCTCAAGTAGCTGGGACTACAAGCATGTGCCATCACGTCTGGCTAATTTTTTCATTTTTGTAGAGACAGGGTTTCACTATGCTGGCCAGGATGGTCTCGAACTCCTGACCTCAAGAGATCTGCCTGCCTCAGCCTCCCAAAGTGATGGAATACAGGCATAAGCCACCACATCTAATCCAGAAAAAGTACTTTGAAAAACAGTATAAAGCAAATATGGTAAATTTGCTAGCAACTGGGGAATTTGGCAAAGGTGTACTCTTTCTACCAATTTTTGACAACATTTCTAATCATGAATTATTTCAAAATAAAAACTTCTTTAAAATATATGCAGTAAAAATACCTTACAGCCACAAAATAGCTAAATGGAAGAAAAGCAATCCTGCTAATAGGCTATCTCCTATGAATGCTCGCTCACTTCCCTTCAGAAACAACAGACGCCGTGCTTCAAGAAACCCACAATTTTACATTCAGTTAAAAGATCCTTCGAGAATGAAATGAAAGTTAAAGAAAGACAAGTTCAAGGCTGGGCACAGTGGTCATGCTTATAATCCTAGCACTTTGGGAGGATGAGGCTGGAGAATCTCTTGAGCCCAGTTAAGTTCGAGATCAACCTGGGCAACATAGTGAGAAATTGTTTTGTTTTTTTTTTTTTTAAGCTAAAAGTTAAAGAAAAAGAAAATTAGCTGAGCATGGTGGTACACACCTGTAGTCCCAGCTACTCAAGTGACTGAGGCAGAAGGATCACCTGAGCCCAGGAGATCCAGGCTGCTGTGAGGCTGTGACTGTGCCACTGCATGCCAGCCTGGGAAACACAGTGAGACTCTTGTCTTTAAAAAAAAAAAAAAAAAGTGAAGTTCAGACAAAGAAAAACCATAAGAATTTATCGTCAGGAAACCTATAAGAAAATCTGAAGAAAACTGCTTATGCTGAAGAGAAATATTCAGTAAGTAATGATGAACACTGGAAATAAGCATGTGTAAATATGACTGTCACTTGTGCCTTATTGTCTTTAACATACATAATTGTGTAAAGCAAAACTTTTAACACTACATCATAAAATGTATAGCAGGCCAGGCATGGTGGCTCCCATGTATAATCCCAGTACTTTGGGAGGCCAAGGCAAGTAGATCACTTGAGGTCAGGAGTTTGAGACCAGCTTGACCAACATAGTGAAACTCCGTCTCTACTAAAAATACAAAAAAAATTATCCAGGCCTGGTGGCGCATGCCTGTAATCCCAGCTACCTGGGAGGCTGAGGCAGGAGAATTGCTTGAATCTGGGAGGCAGAGGTGACAGTGTGCAAAGACTGCACCATTGCACTCCAGCCTGGGCAACAAGAGTGAAATGTGTTCTCAAAAAATAATAATAATAATTAATTTTTAAAAATTGATAGCATATGTAGATATAATTCATGTGACAATTACAACATGGGAGAGGTTACTAGAACATTTTTACATACAAGTGGTTCAACATTAACTCTAAGTGAACTATGAAAAGTTAGGGATATATACCATAATCCATAGAGTAACTGCTTTAAAAATTCTAAGAAACACGGCTAAAAAATAACAGATGAATTAAAATGAAATTCTTAAAAAATCAGTTAACCTAAAGAAAAAAGAAACAAAAGAACAAAACACAAATAAGATAAACAGACAACCAGCCTGGCCAGCATGTTAGACAGAAAACATGTTAGACCAAAAACCAACCATATCAATAATTACATTTAGTCCAGATACGGTGGCTCACGCCTGTAATCCCAGCACTTTAGAAGTCCGAGGCAGGCAGATCAAGACCAGCCTGGTCAACATAGTGAAACCCCGCCTCCAGTAAAAATACAGTTAGCTGGGCATAGTGGCGCACACCTGTAATCCCAGCTACTCGGGAGGCTGAGACATAAGAATCGCTTGAAACCGGGAGGCGAAGGTTGCAGTGAGCCGAGATCACACCACTGCACTCCAGCAACAAAGCAAGATCACACCACTGCACTTAGGCAACAAAGCAAGACGCCATCTTCAAAATACATAAAGCAAAAATGACAAAATTAAAGGGAGAAATGAACAAACCTAGAATAATGGAGATTTTAACAACCCTCTTTTACAAATTGACAGAATTAGACAAAAGGGAAAAAAACTCACAAAACTCAATTTATCAGAGAAACACCATCAACTACCTTGATCTAATTCGCAGATACAAAACAAACATACAACAATGGTAAAATAGATATTCTTTTCAAGTGCATATGGAACATTCACCAGGACAGAGCTTATGCTGGACCATAAATTAAATCTCAACAAATGTAAAAAGACTGAAATCCTACAGAGTATGTTCTCTGATCACAGTAAAATTACATTAGAAATCAATAGCAACATAAAATACTTGAAACTAAAACAACATACTTTCTTTATTTGTTGACCAGCAACCCACGGTCAACAAATAAATCACAAGATAGATTAAACTGAACAAAAACAGAAACACAACATACCCAAATTTATAGGATGCTGCTAAAGCAGTGCTCAGTAGGAAATTTATAACTTTATTTTTATTTGTATTTATTTATTTATTTTTTGAGACAGAGTCTCACTCTGTTACCCAGGCTGGAGTGCAACGGTGCTGTCTCAGCTCATTGCAACCTCTGCCTCCCGGGTTCAAGTGATTCTTCTGCCTCAGCTTCCCAAGTAGCTGGGATTATAGGCACCTGCCACCATGCCTGGCTAATTTTTGTATTTTTACTAGAGATGGGGTTTCACCATGTTGCCCAGGCTGGTCTCAAACTCCCGACCTCAGGCAATCCACCCACCTCAGCCTCCCAAAGTGCTGGGATTACAGGCATGAGCCACTGCGCCCAGCCAGAAATGTATAACTTTAAATGTTCATATCAGGAAGAAAGATCTTTTCCTCAGGTAAAGAAAAAAAAAAGAAGAAAGATCTAAAATCAATTAGCTAAAGTTCTAGAAAAAGTTGAAGGAAAAAAGAAAGATCAAAATAGAAATCAAAGATATTTAAAAAGACAATAAAATTAAAGTAAAAGGTCAGTTCTTTAAAAACAAAATAGATAAAGCCCTAGTCATACTAAGAGAGGGAACACAAATTATCAAAATCAGAAATGAAAGGAGCATAACTTTAAAATGATAAGGGAATGTTATTAATAAAAGGTGAAAAAACATCAACAGAACAGTCAATTTTTTGTTTTTGGTTCACAATTAAAGCATAGGCAAAAGTGTGTGAAAAAAGAGGATTAATTTAACTCTAAATATGAACCTTCCACAGTTGAATTATCTTGTAATTCCACAAGGGGAGAGGTCGGTTCCGTTTTCATAGTGTTTTCTCCCACTGACGGACAGTTCAACTCCAAGCCTGCAGCCCCAGATCCATCCCCAAAGGAATGGCAAGTCTGCGTAGATGAGACCTGGCCAGCCTCCAAAGCAGACTTCAATTGACCTAGAAGGAAAAAAAAAGTTTGGAGAAACATATACATGTATGTAATTCTGGAACCGAAAGTCCTACAACAGTCTACAAAAGCCACAGACTTTTTAGAGAAAAGAATTAATCTAAAACATAAAAATATACATTCACAGGTTCCAGTAGATACAGGCTAGCCTGTGAGCCTCTCAAAAAGTGAAAGGAGAAATTGCTGGAAGTATAAACACAAAGGCACAAATGAGATGGCAGCAGAGAGAGAGAAGCAGGGCTCTTCAGTGTACCGCCAGGCCAACACTGACCCATAGACAAGCAAAACCAACCACAAATGAATCCAGAAAGTACGTCTAATGAATAAATCATCAGTGAAGAGCAATACATTATAAAAACACTGTAGTGCATTCAATAGTTTGATTTCAAGACAATTTACTACTTGTGGAAGGCAGAACACAATGACTGAGATTGATTCTCACTAAATAAGCACCAGGTTGGCAAGACAATTCCTGAACAGACTGACTCACCTTTTTCAGATTCCTTGGTACTAGACAACGTGTCTTGCAAAGGATCCGTATCAACCAAATCTGATACAACCAAGTCAGGATCTAGGATCTCATGGGTACCATTAGTGGACAGCCTGGAGGAACGTCTCCTCGATAAGTCTTTGTCAGTGTTTTCCGAGTAGTTTTTTGACTTTTCCTGGGCTATTAAACCATTAAGAGAGTTGTAGTCAAGAGACCAACAAGAAGAAATAACTCTGCTACTACAGATTTCTGGGCTGGATGTCTCTATAAGGACTTTACAGAGAGACTCCTGGAATGTTAGAGTAGAGATAAAAGAAAACACCCTTTCCTAGTTTACAGTTTTAAGTAAGGGCAAACCCTCCCTGCCAGGATAGAATTTCACTTCTTTAAGGATTCATGATCTGAAAACATGTGCCAGGTCATGTCCCAGTCCTGACAACTATGTTCTATTTTGGGGCTTCCCAAATGTACTAACTTCCAAAGTCAATAAAGTTTATAAGAGCCTTACTTAGAGCCATCACAAATCCTTTTTGGAGCCAACAGGGTACTTCTGAAATTTAAATTTATTTATACAAATCAATAAATAGTATATATATATATATATATATATATATATATATATATTTTTTTTTTTTTTTTTTTTTTTTTTGAGACGGAGTTTCGCTCGTTACCCAGGCTGGAGTGCAATGGCGCGATCTTGGCTCACTGCAACCTCCACCTCCTGGGTTCAGGCAATTCTCCTGCCTCAGCCTCCTGAGTGGCTGGGATTACAGGCACACGCCACCATGCCCAGCTCATTTTTTGTATTTTTAGTAGAGACGGGGTTTCACCATGTTGACCAGGATGGTCTCGATCTCTTGACCTCGTGATCCACTCGCTTCGGCCTCCCAAAGTGCCGGGATTACAGGCTTGAGCCACCGCGCCCGGCCCAATAAATAGTATTTTATTTTTTATTTCTTTTTTGAGACAGAGTCTCACTCTGTCACCCAGGCTGGAGGGCATGGCGCAATCTTGGTTCACTGCAACTTCCACCTCCCAGGTTCAAGCAATTCTCCTGCCTCAGCCTCCCAAGTAGCTGGGATTTCAGGTGTCTACCACAACACTCAGCTAATTTTTGTATTTTTAGTAGAGACATGGTTTCACCATGTTGGCTAGGCTAGTCTCAAACTCCTGACCTCAGATGATCCATCCGCCTCAGCCTCCCAAACTGCTGGGATTCCAGGCATGAGCCATGGTGCCCGGCTGGTAAGTAGTATTTTTTTTTCAATAGAGACAGGGTTTCATCATGTTGGCCAGGCTGGTCTCGAACTCCTGACCTTGTGATCAACCCGCCTCAGCCTCCCAAAGTGTTGGGATTACAGGCGTGAGCCACTGCACCCAGCCTAATAAATAGTATTTTTAAAGTTTCACTCTGCATATGTGAAACCCATCCCTTCCTAAGCCATTAAATTTCCAGTGGCATCCAAATCAAATGTAATTTATGGATATGGAGTTGATACCACAGAATTCAACATTAGTAGTTTATGTTTTGGGATTTCTTTTTCTTATAGCAAAAACTCCTTCTAATCCAAATGCATCCCACTCACATTACCTTTTGTGACCAGAGACAAACATTGGAGCCTATAGGGAATAGGGGCAGGATGAATAGAGAGGAGGTTGACCCAATGTCAAATTCTAGCCACACATAAACAAACTGGAGACTCACATGAATTTTTGTCAACCCGAGGACGTTTTAATGGGACTTCACATCCTTTTGATATTTTCCGTCTTCTCAATTCCAATGTTATCGGTTGCAAAGTTTGAGAGTTTGAATCCACAGCTACAATGTTTATAAAACCACACAAAAAAATATGTAATTTCTTCGTGTCCAATCTGTCATTTTTATATATAAACAAAACATACATATACATAGAAATCACTGCATTATAAACAGAACATCAAAAGGGCATTCTTACTTAAAATAAAAAAAGTAAAATGAGTAAATTACTTCCTTATAGGAGATGGTGATACCTTGCAATTGACCTCCTGAATCTTTTCTATGATCCAGCTCCAGTTTTCAACCTCCACTTGCTACATTAATTATCTAAGCACTGGTACTATTTTTTTTTTTTAAGATGGAGTTTCGCTCTTGTTGCCCAGGCTGGAGTGCAATGGCACCATCTTGGGTCACTGCAACCTTCGCCTCCCGGGTTCAAGCGATTCTCCTACCTCAGCCTCCTGAGTAGCTGGAATTACAAGCATGCGCCACCATGCCTGGCTAATTTTGTATTTTTAGTAGAGACAGGGTTTCTCCATGTTGTTCAGGCTGGTCTCAAACTCTCAGCATCAGGTGATCCACCCGCCTCAGCCTCTCAAAGTACTGGGATTACAGATGTAAGCCACCATGCCATTGGGCCTACTTTTGAGGGTACAAGTAAAATGTCTAAGAGAATTTTTATTCTTTTTTTTTTTTTTTAAGAGGCAGAGTCTCTCCCTGTCACCCAGGCTGAAATGCAGTGGCACAATCTCGGCTCACTGCAAACTCTGCCTCTCAGGTTCAAGCCATTCTCTTGCCTCAGCCTCCTGAGGAGCTGGGATTACAGGCATCCGCCACCTCACCTGGCTAATTTTTGTATTTTTAGTAGAGTCAGAGCTTCCCCATGTTGGTCAGGCTGATCTCAAACTCTGGACCTTAGGTGATCAGCCACCTTGGCCTCCCAAAATTCTGGCATTACAGGCATCAGCCACCAGGCCCAGCCGATAATCTGTATTTTCTTTCTTTTTCTTTTTCTTTTTTTTCTTGAGGCAGAGTTTTATTCTTCATGCCCAGAATGGAACGCAATGGTGTGATCTCAGCTCACTGCAACCTTCATCTACTGGGTTCAAATGATTCTCCTGCCTCAGTTTCCCTCGTATCTGAAATTACAGGCACCCGCCACCACACCCAGCTAATTTTTTTTTTATTTTTAGTAGAGACAGGGCTTCACTATGTGGGCCACACTGGTCTCGAACTCCTGACCTCAGGTGATCCACCCACCTCAGCCTCCCAAAGTGGTGAGATCACAGGCGTCAGCCACCACGCCCGGCTGAGAATTTGTATTTTCTTAAACACAACCCTAAAAAAGTTTTGGGGAGACTATGCTACCCAACAGTGTATGTTCCAGGCAAGGCTGCTAGTCACCAGCAAACCCAGCTGACATAATTTAGCAGTACAGACACTAAGCCTTTGGAGAGTATTTACTATTTAGTTTTTCATTTGTTTGTTTGCTTGTTTTTTTGAGATGAAGTCTTGCTCTTTTGACCAGGCTGGAGTGCAGTGACACAATCTCGGCTCACCGCAACCTCTGCCTCCTGGGTTCAAGAGATTCTCCTGCCTCAGCCTTCCCTGAAGCTGGGATTATAGGCACCTGCCAGCACACCTGGCTAATTGTTATTATTATTATTTTTTTTTTTTTTATTTTTTTTTTTAGTAGAGATGGGATTTCACTATGTTGGCCAAGTTGGTCTCAAACTCCTGACCTCAAGTGACCCGCCCACCTTGGCCTCCTAAAATGTTAAGATTACAGGTGTGAGCCACACACCTGGCATAGTACTTACTATTTAGTTTGGATTTTTTATTTTGTTTTATTTTATTTACTTATTTTAGTAGAAACTGGGTTTTGCCATGTTGGTCAGGCTGATCTTGAACTCCTGACCTCAAGTGATCCACCCACCTTGGCGTCCCAAAGTGCTGGGATTACAGGTGTGAGCCACCCAGCCTGGCTTTTTTTTTTGGGGGGGACGGAGTCTCACTCTGTTACCCAGGTTGAGCGCAGTGGCACGATCTTGGCTCACTGCAACTTCCACCTCCTGGATTCCAGCAATTCTTCTGCCTTAGCCTCCCAAGTAGCTGGGACTATAGGCATGTGGAACCATGCTAATTTTTTGTGTGTTTTTAGTAGAGACAGGGTTTCACAATCTCGGCCAGGCTGCTCTCGAACTCCTGACCTTATGATCCACCCACCTCGGCCTCCCAAAGCACTGGGATTACAGGTGTAAGCCACCGTGCTTGGCGTGCCTGGTTTTTTTTTTTGTTTTTTTTTTTTTTTTGGAGACGGAGTTTTGCTCTTGTTGCCCAGGCTGGAGTGCAGTGCCGCAATCTGGCTCACCGCAACCTCCCCTTCCCGGGTTCAAGCGATTCTGCTGCCTCAGCCTCCCCAGTAGCTGGGATTACAGGCATGCATCACCAAGCCCAGCTAATTTTGTATTTTTAGATTTTTAGTAGAGATGGGGTTTCTCCACGTTGGTCAGGCTGGTCTTGAACTCTGGGCCTCAGGTGATCTGCCCACCTTGACCTCCCACAGTGCTGGGATTACAGGAGTGAACCACTGTGCCTGGCTCTTACTATTTAGTTTTAACCTACCACTTAAGAAGCTCTCACCAAATCAGAAAAAATGAGAATCAAAAAGGCAAGCAGAAGAAAGAAACTGGGAAGTTGGGTAGGAAGGCAGGGCTAAGGGGTCTCAGGAAGGGCAAAAGGAGGAGAAAGAAGAGGAAGGAGTAAAGGAAGAGGGAGGAAGATAAGTAAATGGGAAGAAAAGAGTAAAGGAATGGAGAAAGATGAGGAGAGGGAAAGAGAGACTTAGAAAAGACTCGTCTAAGACCTGTAGCTTCAGGTCAATTAAATGGCTCAACAAGACACAGGCCTGAAGTGTGTGGAGGCAAACTAGAGGAGACCATTGAACTCCTTGGTTCTTCCTGTGTTCAAGCTTCCCAAAGTGCCAATATTATTTTGTTCGAACTGGCAGAACTTGGAGATCTCATACATTCCAAGTTAAAGATAAATACAAACATGTTGGGAGTGGTAGCTCACGTCTCCAAACCCAGCACTTTGGGAGGCCGAGGTGGGCAGATCACCTGAGATCAGGAGTTCAAGACCAGGCTGGCCAACAGGGTGAAACCCCATCTCTAATAAAAATGCAAAAACTTAGCTGGGCGTGGTGGCACACGCTGTAGTCCCAGCTACTCGGGAAGCTGAGGCACAAGAATCGCTTGAACCCAGGAGGCAGAGGTTGCAGTGAGCCAAGATCATGCACTCTAGCCTGGGAGACAGATTAAGACTCCATCTCAAAAATAAACAAATAAATACAAACAATCCTCTCTAAGTAGCTTAGATACTGTTCCCAATCAAGTCTATACAACCTAGAGTGCTCAAGGAAGGCTCTACAAGTCAATGACCTTATTCCAAATAATGTTTTAAGGGGATTCGAACAATAAATGGGATACTTGGCAAGTCTTCTTCCCTTTGATATCATACAGAAATGGCCTCACTAGACAGAACTTGAGTTTTTCCCAAACTCCTCTTACAGTGTAAGTCACCTGGGAAGCTTATTAACAATTCATATTCCCAGGTTTCCACCCAGACAGTCTGACTGGAAAGGACTAAGGCATGGCTGGAATCTGTTTTTACAAGTACCTTGGGTGAGGATTCACCGTAAAGTTGGAAAATACCCTTTTTATATTAAAATTATCCTACTCACTATGAAATCCTACACTTATTTTTTTTTAATGTCCTTTCTCTTATCTCAATGGAGTCATGTGGCTTCAAAGGAATAGTCTGCTTGTTGGGGTACAACTACTCCTGTACATACTTTTTGGAGGTTATAGCCAGGGCATAAATAGCTAAAGGGGAATCAGTTTCAAAACATTCAGGTCTCACACATACTTTCCTTAACTGAGCTAAGGACATGACAGATTTCTGCCAGTTTACATTTTCCACCTCTCCTTGTATAACTGCCTTTAACTGCCCTTCACTTTACATAAAAGGGCCTGCCTCTCACACATCCCACATCTTAACATGGTACTCTATGGTGTTCTGCCTCGAGGTTTAAAACCCAGATTTTCTCAACTGGTGTCCCTCATCTGAACAGAGAGATATTTTCTCTGTTTTCCTAAGGGTAGTATACAACTAGTTCTAATCTCAATGCACTAAAGTCAATCCATCACATATTAAGGATGCCTTGGGCATCATGGCTTCTCTCTCAGATCTCTATTGAGAAAGCCAGTGAGCATAAAGCCAGTACTGTTCAATGGAAATATACTAAGAGGGCAAGCCACATGTAATTTTTTTTTTTTTTTTTTTTTTTTTTTGAGATGGAGTCTCACACTGTCACCCAGGCTGGAGTGCAGTGGTACAATCCTGGCTCACTACAACCTCTGCCTGCTAGGTTCAACAGATTCTCCTGTCTCACCCTCCCAAGTAGGTGGGATTATGAGCCACCATGCTCATCTAATTTTTGCGTTTCTAGAACAGACAGAATTTCACCATGTTAAGCAGGCTATCTCAAACTCCTGACCTCAGGTGATCCGCCTACCTTGGCCCCAAAATGCTGGGATTACAGGCGTGAGCCACTGCACCTAGCCAATTTTTGTATTTTTAGTAGCAACGGGGTTTCACCATGTTGGCCAGCCTGCTCTCAAATTCCTAAGCTACCCTGCACCAACAATTTAAAATCTTTCACTAACCACATAAGAGGGTTTGATTTTTAAGTGCCAGGAATGGTGGCTTACACCTGTAATTTCAGCACTTTCAAAGGCCAAGGCAGGAAGATTGCTTGAGGCCAGGAGATTGAGACAAACCTGGGCAACAAAGTGAAACCCTGTCTCTACAAAAAATAAATTAGTTGGGCATGGTGGCATGTCCCTGTAGTCCCAGCTCCTGGAGAGGCTGAGGCAGGAGGATCACTTGAGCCCAGGAGGTAGAGAATGGAGTAAGCCACAATCACACCGTTGCACTCCAGCCTAGGTAACAGAGTAAGACCCTGTCTAAAAAACAAAAAATGTTTAAAATGTTAATTTAAATAATATAACTTATTTAACCCAATACTTTTTTTTTAACTTTAGGCTCTGGGGTACATGTGCAGATCAGGCAGGATTGCTGCATAGGTACATATATGGCAGGTTGGTTTGCTGCCTCTAACCCCCCATCACCTATATCTGGCATTTCTCCCCACATTACCCCTCCCCACTCTCCCTTAATCCAATATCTTTTTAATTTTTTTTTTTTTTAAACTGGGCTCAGCAATCTTCCTGCCTCAGCCTCTGGAATAGCTGGGACTACAAGCATGTGCCACCACTCTCAGCCAATTTTTAAATTTTTTGTAGAGATGAGATCTCACTATGTTGCCAAGGCTGGTCTTGAACTCCTAGGCTCAAGTGATCCTCCCTCCTTAGCCTCCCAAAGTGCTGGCATGATTACAGGGATGAGGCACTGCACCCAGCCTTAAAAAACATTTCAACATGGAATCAATTTTTTTGTGTTTGAGACAGGGTCTTGCACTGTTGCCCAGGCTGGAGTGCGGTGGCCTGATCTCAGCTCACTGCAACCTCTGCCTCCTCGGTTCAAGCAATTCTCTTGCCTCGGCCTCCTGAGTAGCTGGGATTACAGGCACCCCCCACCAAGACTGGCCAACTTTTTTTTTTTTTTTTCCCAGTAGAAACAGGGTTTCACCATGTTGGCCAGGCTGGTCTCAAACTCCTGACCTCAAGTGATCCATCCGCCTCAGTCTCCCAAAGTGCTGGGATTATAGGCAAGAGCCACCATGCCCAGCCATACTCAATATTTTAAGTTGATATGTGTTACATTCTTTGTACTAAGTATTTGAAATCCAGTGTTTACTTACACTTATAGCACATCTTGATTCAGTTACACTTCAAGTAGTCAATAGCACCATGCAGCTACCGGCTACCATACTGGATAGCAAAGGTCTAAGCCCTATTTAGCCCTAGGGACAATTACAGCAACCTCAGCTCCCGAGAGCAAATCCCAGTTACAACCACTAGAGGGGAAGATCCCTTAGTTCATCTGGAAACAAATCAACCTATTATATAATTTCCTATCTTACAATGAATACCAATATATTTATGTGAAGAAAGCTAAATTTTTTTCCACAGAAATTAAATCTGATAGCTGATTTGATAGGGAAGACTAGTTATCCATTCTCTACATTGTTAGGGAATAATGAAAAGGCTTGCTTTGTAGTTCCACAGTTTTGATGAAAATACATGTCGCGTGCATGTGTGTGTGCGTGTGCGTCTGTGTGTGTGTGTGTGTGTGTATGTGTGTGTGTGTGTGTGTGTGTGTTTGAGATGGGGTGTCACTACATTGCCTAGCCTGGTTTGGAACTCTTGGGCTCAAGCAATCCTCCCACTTCATCCTCCTGAGTAGCTGGGACAACAAACATGCACCAACGCACTCAGCCTTCACGTTTTCATATCTTAAATATATCCACTGCAGCTATCTATTTAAAATTGTGAGAAAAAGATAAATACTGCTTTAAAACGTGCTAGGGGAATTCTCAGTTTGTCAGCTAAACACATAGAGAATGCACAATCAAGAATGTCTGAAGATCACTGCCAGATACTTAATCATGGGCAGGTTCAGTCTAGAAACCCTGGGGGACTCTTCATGACACTGAATTGATCCGGAGAACGAGTGTTTGGCTTAGGAAGGAATCAGGGCTTGTTTCATTCTTGGTTATTCTAGAATAATTCCAAATTTTAAGTTTTCTAGTAACTGTGCATTCTTCCCTAAATCTATACTCTCTAACCTTGTCTCTTACCAATTAGCCACCTTGGTTTTTTATTTAGACTGTGAAAATTTCTAATCGGTAATTACTCTCCAAGGAGCTCAATTACAAAATGTACCCATGCATTTTAGTTCCAATGTTCCTTTGTCCCCATCTCCTTCAGAAGCCCATACCTTTTTACTACTTCTTTTCTTTCATTTCTGTCTCACTAAAACTATTTCCTGATTCCAGGTTCCATTAAGCTGACTTAAATGGAGATCATTTGAAAAAACACAAGGAAAAGGCCTTGGTTTATCAGGTTTTCTCAAATAAGCTGAAGTATCTAGTCAACAGTTAACCAGTGCTTCAGGGAGCTCAGTTATGAACACACTTCCCAACTTACATTCACTTAGAAACATGCATCACTTAAATTCAGCTTCATGAACACAACTTGTTTCCAGATCATAGGACAATTCAAAGTCAGTCACAAAAACAAAGAATTGAAGTATACAAGTTACAAAGAACCACAAAGGGCCACAGAAGAATATTCTGGCATTGCCCATTGCAGAGCCCACTTGAAAAACTCACCAGTAGGAGCTATGGAAGGGGGTCTGCCTCGTTTTCTTTTGGGTTCCCTCAAGTTTTCTTGTGGACTCTTCACAATGTCATTTTCAGGTTTCTTATCCACTTTGGCTTCTCCAGAATACTCCCTGTCGTTTTCTGAAATATTTTCCTTGTCTTCCTTCTCGTTCTTGGGAAGGCTTTTCTCTGACACTTTCCCCTTTTCAGAACAGATCAACTTTCCTTCTTTATCAGGCTGCTTGGGTCGCTTTTCTGTCTTCAAGGGTTTATCTTCTTTGTCTTTCTTCACATTCACTGTGGCTTTTCTCTGTTCTTTAAACCTCTCTCGTTTATCAGGAGATGATGAAAGACTTTTGTGATCTGTTTCTTTAGGCCTAGCATTACCCACAATATTCTAAAATGAGCAAAATAGCGATGAAACACTTTGTGATTACTTGCAAATACAAAATCAGGAGTTTCTTACAAACTTATGAAGACAAACAAAGAAACTAAAAGAGGACATATGCCAGGTCACATATACAAAGCACCACTGAAAATATCCACCTGTACTGAGTTGAGAACCAATCCTTAAACTTAAAACAATTCAGTTCTTCCAGGGACAGAGCAATCTCTCTTATTACGATGAATAAGTCACTAGAAAATAAAATTCTGGTTCTTTTTGTTTTGTTTTGTTTTGTTTTGTTTTTGAGATGGAGTCTTGCTCTGTCACCAGGTTGGAGTGTAGTGGCACAATCTCAGCTCACTGCAACCTCCACCTCCCAGTTCAAGCAATTCCCCTGCCTCAGCCTCCCGAGTAGCTGAAACTACATGTGCGTCATTACTTCCGGCTAATTTTTTGTATGTTAGTAGAGACGGGGTTTCACCATGTTGGCCAAGATGGTCTTGATCTTCTGACCTCGTGATCCGCCCACCTCAGCCTCCCAAAGCGTTGGGATTACTACAGGCATGAGGTACCGCACAAGGCCAACTCGGTTTTTGTTTGTTTGTGTTTCTGAGACAAGGTTTCTCTCTCAGTTGCTCAGGCTGGAGTGCAGTGGCATAATCATGGCTCATGCAGCCTTGACTCCCAGGCCCAGGCGATCCTCCCACCTCAGCCTTTTGAGTAGCTGGGACCACAGGCATGTTTCACCATGTCCAGCTAAGTTTTTTTTTTTTTTTTTTTTTTTTGAGATGGAGTTTCACTCTTGTTACCCAGGCTGGAGTGCAATGGCGCGATCTCAGCTCACGGCAACCTCCGCCTCCTGGGTTCAGGCAATTCTCCTGCCTCAGCCTCCCGAGTAGCTGGGATTACAGGCACGTGCCACCATGCCCAGCTAATTTTTTTGTATTTTTAGTAGAGACGGGGTTTCACCATGTTGACCAGGATGGTCTCGATCTCTCGACCTCGTGATCCACCCGCCTCGGCCTCCCAAAGTGCTGGGATTACAAGCTTGAGCCACCGCGCCCGGCCAGTTTTTTTTTTTTTTTTTTTGAGACGGAGTTTCATTCTTGTTACCCAGGCTGGAGTGCAATGGCGCGATCTCGGCTCACTGCAACCTCCGCCTCCTGGGTTCAGGTAATTCTCCTGCCTCAGCCTCCTGAGTAGCTGGGATTACAGGCACACGCCACCATGCCCAGCTAATTTTTTGTATTTTTAGTAGAGACAGGGTTTCAGCATGTTGACCAGGATGGTCTTGATCTCTCAACCTCATGATCCACCCGCCTCAGCCTCCCAAAGTGCTGGGATTACAGGCGTGAGCCACCGCGCCCGGCCCCAACTAAGTTTTTTACTGTTATTTTTTGTAGAGATAGGATCTCCCTATGTTGCCCAGGCTGTTCTCAAACTCCTGGGCTCAAGCAATCCACCTGCCTCAGCCTCCTAAGTACTGGGATTATAGGCATTAGCCACCACGCCTGGCCTTAAAATTCAGGAAAGCAATCTTTCTGGCAGAGGTGTTCTAAGAAAATGCCTTCATGCTCTGTCCTTACCTCCAGCATGACTATACTGACCCAGAGCTTTTCAGAGGTGTGATTCAGTTTGCCAGCATATGCTGATGTTTTGTGTAGAGAAAACCCCAAAATAATAACTGGAAGCTGAACAGGAAATCTATAAAAGTTCTGGGTTTTTCCAACCCAGAACCAGGGTCTCTGCTTCCTCTACTAGGTAAAGGCTGTGCTCAGTTCAACAGCCACCTACCGTGTTCCTGAGCTACTTGGGAGTTTTTGTGTATTGGTAAGAAATACTGTTTCTTAGTTACATTCTCCCTAAATTACATTCTTTAAAATTCACACTAAAAATCACACGTCCTCTAATATGACTGTTTCATAATAAGGCCAGGTCTGAAAACTCAAGATTTCAAAACTATAATTAAGTTTGTGTACATATCTCTCTTCTAGGACCTCAAAAGAACAGAGATCACCATACTATGTTCATATGAGATCCCCAGCACCTAGCACACACCAGGTACATAGTTTCCACTGGAAGCAGGAAGGAGTATCTAAATAATAAAAGTTTAATTTGTTCTACTGGGAAAAATAATAAACAAGGAAATATTTTTTCAAGTCCCCAAAATTATCCTGAAAGCAGCCAGGTTTGAGAACAGGCATTCTTTTTTTTTTTTTTTTGAGACAGAGTTTCGCTCTTGTTACCCAGGCTGGAGTGCAATGGCGCGATCTCGGCTCACCGCAACCTCCGCCTCCTGGGTTCAGGCAATTCTCCTGCCTCAGCCTCCTGAGTAGCTGGGATTACAGGCACGTGCCACCATGCCCAGCTAATTTTTTGTATTTTTGGTAGAGATGGGGTTTCACCATGTTGACCAGGATGGTCTCGATCTCTCGACCTCGTGATCCACCCGCCTCAGCCTCCCAAAGTGCTGGGATTACAGGCTTGAGCCACCACGCCCGGCTGAGAACAGGCATTCTTGTTAACGGCCAGCAGAAACAGAAAGTGAAATCGCCCTTCTTACTGGGAGTTCGGGGAGGAGTTGGCAATTTGAGTTAAAACTAAAAAGGTTATACCTTTGAACTAGAATAAATTCCTAGAAATAAAATTAGCTAAGGGAATAATCAGACTTGTGTACCTGGATTTACAAATATCCTTAATGACCATTTGGGAATTGGTTACACAAAGTGCAGTTACATATGTATTACAAAATACTACATTGCCATTAAAAATCATATTCTCAGAATATTAAGGAACTTGGGGAAATGTTAGTTAAAAGAAAAGAGCAGTACTATCTTAATGTACCACAACTCCAGTTTTGAAAAGAAATAGATACACACACACACACACACACACACATCCCACACACGTTTTATAAAAACACAGAAAGATATACACCAAATTGTTAAGCCAAGTTATACACCAAAGCATTAAGAACATTTATATCTGTTTGACGGAATTATCGTTTTTATTTCTTTATGCCTTGTACTTTTCAAATTTTCTGTAGCAAACATGTATTACAACATCAAAATTATAAGTGTTACTAATAGGCTATCCAAACATTTAGGGCAGCATAGTCCTACAGAACAAAAAAAAATCTCAATCTATTCTAACAGTAAGTAGAAAAACCTTTAAAACTGCCCATGAGAAGCCGGGTGCGGTGGCTCAAGCCTGTAATCCCAGCACTTTGGGAGGCCGAGGCGGGTGGATCACGAGGTCAAGAGATCGAGACCAGCCTGGTCAACATGGTGAAACCCCGTCTCTACTAAAAATACAAAAAATTAGCTGGGCATGGTGGTGTGTGCCTGTAATCCCAGCTACTCAGGAGGCTGAGGCAGGAGAATTGCCTGAACCCAGGAGGCGGAGGTTGCGGTGAGCCGAGATCGTGCCATTGCACTCCAGCCTGGGTTAACAAGAGCGAAACTCCATCTCAAAAAAAAAAAAAAAAAAAAAAAAAACTGCCCATGAGAGATAACTCTAGTCAAACCGCTGTTCCCTCTTGGAAAAGAAACCACGTCCAGGAGCCGTGTGCCTGTGTTTAAGGGCCTACCGGGCTAACGTTAGACACTCAGAGGCCACTGGGAAATGAGAAATGAGGCATGGCACCCAGAAATCCTCAGTGGGTAAGGCACCCACCTCCAAGCCAAAGCACTGTAAGTGCTATCCATCAATTTACTGAGTAAAGCAGAGTCAACAGATAAACATTTGTTATCTGGACCCTGAACTTCCACTTGGGAAGCTTCTGGATATATTCTGCCAAATCTGGACAAGTTCATAATTCTGTCCTCTGTATTAACTCATTCCATAAACCTAACACAAAAACTGCAAAATTTAAGGCCAAAACAATGTTTTAGAATACTGTATGGCTCCTTACATGCCTGAGAGACAAGTGATCAAAGAAAAAGCATCATCAGGGCCCAAGCTTTATGTAATAATTTTGTTAATTTTCTGAAGGAGAAAACCAGCAAAAGGCAAAAACATTCTTGAGGTTACCTCTAAAAGTACCATGTATCAAAATCCTTTGAAGCAGCTAGGCCTGGTGGCTCCCACCTGTAATCTCAGCACTTTGGGAAGCTAAGGTGGGCAGATAACCTGAGGTCAGGAGTTCAAGACCAGCCTGGCCAATACGGTGAAACCCCCATCTCTATTGAAAATACAAAAATTAGCCAAGCATGGTGGCACATGCCTGTGGTCCCAGCTACTCAAGAGGCTAAAGGAGAATTGCTTGAACCTGGGAGGCAGAGGTTACAGTGAGCCTAGATCACACAACTGCACTCCCTCCTGGGCGACAGAGCAAGACTCCATGAAACAAAAAACAAAAAACAAAAAAAAAATTCTTAGAAACTTACAAATAGGCTGGGTGTGGTGGCTCATATCTACAATCCTAGCATTTTGGGAGGCTGAGGTGGGCAGATTGCCTGAGCTCAAGGGTTTGAGACCAGCCTAGACAACATGGTAAAATCCTGTCTCTACTAAAATACAAAAAATGAGCTGGGCGTGGTGGCACACACCTGTAGTCTCAGCTACCTAGGAGGCTGAGCAGGAGAATCACTTGAACCAGGGAGGCAGAGAAGTTGCAGTGGGCCAAGATTGTACCACTGCACTCCAATCTGGGCAACAGAACAAGACTCTGTCTCAAAAAAAAACAAAAAACAAAAAAAAAAGACACAACAGGTTACATAACATCACCAAATACTGTCACATCAACTGCCACCCAAGGAGCTGAGTAACCAGTTATGATGTCTCAGTGATAAAATCTTTTACTAAATTGCTAAATTAGCTGTCTCAATGGGTGAAATTAGTAATAATAAGGATTTTTTAAAACACCAATATCCAAATTTTGATCTCTATTTTCCCCTCAATTATTAAAACATAAACACAAAAAAGACAAAAGGGGAAAAATCGTGAAGTAAGCAACACTTCTAGATAGCCTCTCTAGTTTACAAAGGCATCTATGCAAACCATATTTCCAGTATCAAAACTGAGGCCCCTTGCTCAGGCAAGTAAATGCATGGTGACTAGAAAAACGGGATACCAAATTCTCAAACCAGGCACATCTAACATAAGTGGCTGCTAAATCTGTGCCAAATGGTAGCTCTGTAAACTGCCAAGACACGGTCCTAAGCTAAAAGACAGACCTAGATGGAGAGAAAACATATTGGAGATCTGTCTCCTTAAGAAATTCAGTAAGTTCCCTGTGTGATGGCTAACAGCTGTGTGTTGGGGGTGGGGGGAGGGGGAGGCAGGGCACAGAGAGAGGAAAAGTGTGTGTGTGTGTGTGTGTGTGTGTGTGTGTGTGTGTGTGGCGGGATGGGGGGCAGGGCACAGAGAGAAGAAAAGAATAACCAGACACTGTTGAGAAAAGATGAAGAAAACAGAATATCGGCAATGGTATCCAAGTATCCGGCACTTTTGAAAAAAATCTCTATTAAAAGGAAACAGCAGCCAGGCACAGTGGGGATCACCTGAGGTCAGGAGTTCGAGACCAGCCTGACCAATATGATCAAATCTCAATCTCTACTAAAAATACAAAAAAAATAGCCGGGCCTGGTGGTGCATGCCTATAATCCCAGCAACTCAGGAGGCTGAGACAAAAGAATTGCTTGAACCCAGGAGGCAGAGGACTGCACTCCAGCCTGGGTGACAGAGTGGGACTGTCTCTAAATAAATAAATAAATAGGAAACAGCAAAGAGACAAATATTTACAACTTCTGAAAACTTGTGTATTATTTTCTCACCAGAAAATAATTGTGTCAGATGAAAAAAATAAACAGTTGCCATCATAAATGTAATGTCTTTATTTGAGGAAACAAAAATACAATGTTAACATTATTCATAATACAAAGCACAAAACCACATTTCTCACCTGATCTTTGGAAAAAGCTTTGACATGAATATGTTTGACAGTCTGAACTACTCCATCATAAAATTTCACAGTGTAAGTACCTAAAATTCAAGAAGATAATCATGATTTTAACTCAGTTTCATGAAAGTGGTAACTTTTCAAAGTATAAACACAAGGAATCTCCAATCACATAGTAAGCTTATAGGAGTTTAAAATTGTGTAAGAATCATATTCAATCTTACTTATGTCCAAGATAACAGTATGCTTGCCTTCATTTCTTAAGATTACACAGTTTTCAATCTATATATCAAAATCCATCAAAAACAACTCCCATTTTTAGAGATGCTTCATTAAGAGAAAAAAAAAAAAAAAACATTGCACTGAATTTTTTGTCAAGAACAATTGAGAATGTGAGGATGGGCCAGGCACGGTGGCTCACGCCTGTAATCCCAGCACTTTGGGAGGCCGAGGCGGGTGGATCACGAGGTCAAGAGATCGAGACCATCCTGGTCAACATGGTGAAACCCCATCTCTACTAAAAATACAAAAAATTAGCTGGGCATGGTGGCGCGTGCCTGTAATCCCAGCTACTCAGGAGGCTGAGGCAGGAGAACTGCCTGAACCCAGGAGGTGTAGGTTGCGGTGGGCCGAGATCGCGCCATTGCACTCCAGCCTGGGTAACAAGGGTGAAACTCCGTCTCAAAAAAAAAAAAAAAAAAAATGCGAGGAAAGCCTGGGTGCGGTGGCTCATGCCTGTAATCCCCAAACTTTGGGAGGCCGAGGCGGGCAGATCATGAGGTTAGCAGATCAAGACCATCCTGGCTAACATGGTGAAACCCCATCTCGACTGAAAATTTAAAAAAAAATTAGCCAGGCATTGTGGCTTGTGCCTGTAGTCCCAGCTACTCAGGAGGCTAAGGCTGGAGAATCACTTAAATCTGGGGCCAGGCGCGGTGGCTCAAGCCTGTAATCCCAGCACTTTGGGAGGCCGAGGCGGGTGGATCACGAGGTCGAGAGATCGAGACCAACCATGGTCAACATGGTGAAACCCCGTCTCTACTAAAAATACAAAAAATTAGCTGGGCATGGTGGTGCGTGCCTATAATCCCAGCTACTCAGGAGGCTGAGGCAGGAGAATTGCCTGAACCCAGGAGGCGGAGGTTGCGGTGAGCCGAGATCGCGCCATTGCACTCCAGCCTGGGTAACAAGAGCGAAACTCCGTCTCAAAAAAAAAAAAAAAAAAAAAAAAAATCTGGGAGATGAAGGCTGCAGTGAGCTGAGATTGTGCCACTGCACTCTAGCCTGGCGAAAGAGCAAGACTCCATCTCAAACAAAAAGAATGTGAGGAACATGCGGACTTATTTATCCCTTGGTGAACTTTTTTTTTTTTTTTTTTTGAGACGGAGTTTCGCTCTTGTTACCCAGGCTGGAGTGCAATGGTGCAATCTCGGCCCACCGCAACCTCCGCCTCCTGGGTTCAGGCAATTCTCCTGCCTCAGCCTCCTGAGTAGCTGGAATTACAGGCACGCGCCACCATGCCCAGCTAATTTTTTTTTGTATTTTTAGTAGAGACGGGGTTTCACCATGTTGACCAGGATGGTCTCGATCTCTTGACCTCGTGATCCACCCGCCTCGGCCTCCCAAAGTGCTGGGATTATAGGCTTGAGCCACCGCGCCCGGCTGAACTTTTTACTTTTATAATTTAATCTTTATGTTCTGGGCTTGGGGCCGTAGTAGCTCTTAAGCTTTAAAAGGAAGATCATGGCTCTCTGTCTTTTAGAGAGAAGGACTCCATATAAAAAAAAAAAAAAAAAAAAAAAAAAAAAAAAAAAAAAATTCATTCCAATAAATGTATTGTGTTTCTAGAGATGTGCTCTATCTCCAAATCTCAAAATCCATTTGAATTATCTTCATGATACAATGTTTTAAAATAGAGACTTGGCCAAAACACAAAATGCTACATTGTTAGTTTTTTCCTGCTACATTGTTAATTTTTTCCCCATTAGGAAAAAAAGTATTCAATAAAGATCCCTCCCTGCTAAAAAAGCTTAAGCTGTTAAGTAAACTCAACTAATCTTATGTTCCCAAATAAGATGTCCAACTACAGAAGTTCTGATTAGTTGCACCCGAAAACACTTTCAAATTTTGCATCTTAGAACCAATTCATGCCCCACCCATTTTTGTCCCAGGGATTTAAAATAATAATCACAGTTAATCTTGTCAAGATTCAGTAATAGTAAACAGGTTTTTCCCTTTTTAGGACCAATTCCCCCATCCCCTGCAAAAAAACCCTGAGGGCTGGGAGCAACAAAGTTACGATCTGGTTCCCTCCTTTTTGCACATTCTCTCCCTAAACCCTTCCACCACCAGTGGCCTAGTCAATGGCTAATCACTGGTAACAAATGAAGTCCAAAAAGTTCAACACAATCAGAGCCCAATAATTTTCCAAACCTTATTTCTTATTACCAGCATCCAACACTCACCAACTCAAAGTTAGAAGCTACCCATTGAAACTGCCAGCGACACTTTTATCTCCACATCTGTATTAAAGCGTTTTCCTTCAGGGAATGTGCCATTCACTGATCTTTAAGTCTCCGGCTCAAATACCCACAACAGTTCTGTAAAAGCTTCCTGGCTTTTCAGCTACTAATGATTACCCTCTGTTCTGAACTCCTTAGACTCATTTGGCACCAGCTAAAGAGCTTCACACTTACGCCTACCTTCATGTAAGTACAGATCGCAACTCAAAAAGGCCACAGACCACATCTTATACCACTTTCTTCCACAAACAGTACCTGCCTTAGAGCACACCAATGTTTCTCAAAGTGTGGTCCCAGACCAGCAGCATGAGCAACTCCTGAGAACTCACTAGAAACGTAAGTTGGCAGACCCACCTCAGATATACTGAATCAGCAAGTGGGAACAGGACACTGAAATGTACGTTTTAACAACTCCTTCAGGTGATTCTAATGTTCACCAAATTCCAAGAACCACTGCCATAGACAATTAGTAATTACCTACTGACCTTTATTCCCGGCAATTACAAAATTATTTGTCACAGGTGTCATCAACACATAAACTAGCTAGCAAGATATAGACACACTTTGATGTTCTCACTTATTTATAGGAGCTAAAAATTAAAACAATTGAACTCATGGACACTCATGGAAGGATGGTTACCAGAGGCTGGGAAGAGTAGTAGGCGGGAGTAGGGGAAAGTGTGGATGGTTAAGGGGTACAAAAAAGTTAGAAAGAATGAATAAGACCTAGTATTTGCTAGTCAAAAATAATTGTACATTTTAAAATAACTTAGCCAGGCACGGTGGCTCACGCCTGTAATCCCAGCACTTTGGGAGGCCAAGGTAGGTGGATCACTTGGGGTCTGGAGTTGGAGACCAGCCTGGCCAACATAGTGAAACCCTGTCTCTACTGAAAATATGCAAAAAACATTAGCCAGTTGTGCTGGTGGATACATGTAATCACAGCTACTCAGGAGGCTGAGGCAGGAGAATCACCTGAACCCAGGAGGTGGAGGTTGCAGTGAGCTGAAATCATGCCACTGCACTCCAGCCTGAGGGAGAGAGTGAAATTCTGCCTTAAAAATATATAAATAAAATAACTAAGAGCATAACTGGATTGTTCATAACAAAGGATAAATGCTTAGAGTGATATATACCCCCATTTACCCTGATACAATTATTACACATTACATACCTGTATCAAAATACCTCATGTAACTTATAAATATCCACACCTACTTATGTACCCACAAAAAATTAAAAATATAGAAAAAAGAAACTAGCAAGTGTGTGGAACGTGCCTGTTTGAGACCCCCCCCAAAAGGCATGGGTCTCACTATATGGTGAGCTTGATCCCAAACACAGTTTCCTGCTGGAGGCAGTCAAGCTATTGGAAAGAAGGAACTGAACGATGACTGATCAGTTTCTAATATCAACCACGATATCGTTTGGGCCTAAACTATGCGGTGTTGCTAGACCATACCAGCAACCAGCTTCTGCTCTTAACTTTTATGACTCTTTCTTTAAGAATAGCTTTAACCTTTTCTTTACTTGCATGACTGCCTTGTACCCTAGGTAATGGTTTAACTGTGGGGATATTTGCAAAGCAAATGCCACTGTATGGATGGCTTTGATCCCAGACTCAGAGACTCCTGAATAGGGGGAGTTAAGTTGAGTAAAGAGCAGACAAAGGAGAATCTGGTTAAAAGATATTCTGATGAGCAAAACCAGAAAAACTTTTCACATGTGAGTCCTAAAACAGGATCAAACCAAAAATACCTGCAGCCATGAGGAATAATGTCTGGATGTAAATAAGCTTTGTGATCACAGGAAATTCTATTACTTTTTATAACCACTGATTGTGTATCTGACTTCTCTATTGTATAGGCCATGTAAGGTATAGATTTGCATTTCCTCTTGCAATGACATAAACCAGAGCAAAGAAAGTGTATTTATTCCTGGCCTTTTGAAAAATAAATTTGCTGTTTAGGCACTGCCTTCACAGCCCTCCAGACCCACACACTCTTTCTGTCTCCTTTTATTTATTTATTTTTATTATTATTATTTTTTTTTTTTTTGAGGCAGAGTTTCACTCTTGTTACCCAGGCTAGAGTGCAATGGCGCAATCTCGGCTCACTGCAACCTCCGCCTCCTGGGTTCAGGCAATTCTCCTGCCTCAGCCTCCTGAGTAGCTGGGATTACAGGCACGCGCCACCATGCCCAGCTAATTTTTTTTTGTATTTTTAGTAGAGACGGGGTTTCACCATGTTGACCAGGATGGTCTCGATCTCTTGACCTCGTGATCCACCCGCCTCAGCCTCCCAAAGTGCTGGGATTAAGGCTTGAGCCACCGCGCCCGGCCTCCTTTTATTTCTTTAAGCGCACACTCTCTTCCAGATTTTGGGACCCTCTTGCAGGTCGAGAGATCCCCAGCAGACATGCCATCCCGACCGTCCCTGACAAGCTAGCAAACAAGATATAAGGATATATAGTTATGACTGTTTGGGTTAAAACATCAGCAATTAGATGAACAGGCTGTGATAAAAGAAACTTACAGATAAGAGCATAATCAATTATGTATCTACACAGGTAACTCAGCAATGACTTATGAGTACTTGTAACAAAGGTCTGGTTCCTGTTTTTCCCTGCCTATACTGTGTGGGTGTTGGCAAGCAAAGGAGTTACGATAAACAATGCTATGGAATTCTAAACAGACCTTTCTCAAGCAATCATGGTGTTGCTCTGGCCAGTCTGGGGATGGAGGTCGGGGGATGGGAGTTGTAAGACTCCAGTTATCTTGAAATCTTAAATATTAGGTGTGCCAACAAGTCACCCAAGACTACAAGCCACCCAAGATTATATTTCCAACTATTTTATTAACAAAGTTAGTTCAGTAGCAGTTACATCAAAATGAATATCATTTTTACTGTCATTTCCAACATCAAAAAGGCAATATTAAGTAATGTTACCTAACAGTCCAACATTTTCAGCTACTTGGGGTTAATTTTGAAGCTTACTCCTAATGGCAGATTCCGGAAGGACTTACATAAAAGGAACCTAAGTTCCACAATTAAGTCTGAGACAGCTATCACTGGAATCCAAGCCTGTCTACTGACCTGAGACCATTTTTTTTCCCACCACTCCACACTGCGTACTGCTTAAGCTCCTCAGCCTAATTCCAAACCATAGACCCAGAGCAGCACCAGCCACTCTGAAATGGCCCAAACTATGGCCAAAGGTGCTAAGGGACAACTATCTTTAGATATATCTCAGTCTTGATCCTTTTAACTTCCAAGGGACTACAAAGGATCATCTTGAAACTTTCTCCTTTAATCATGCTAAACACAGCCTAACTCGGGCTTCAATAAATCAGAGAGAATAATGGACAAGAGAAGCCAAAATTTTACTTTAATGGTTTCATGTGTATTACTAAAAGATTTGTCTTCCCATGGAATCCTCCCTTAGGTGGCTAATAATAGAGTTCTCCTGTGGCCACAAACACTACCTAACAAACAACATGTAAATGAAAGAACTCAAAATAAATGTATCCTCCTGTATCTCCTCTTACATGACATAAGGGCTACCTGCCTCAGACTCTTAAGTAGCTTTCGTCCTTAAAGATGAAACAATGCTTCCTGGTCTTGCCCCTCTGAAGGTTAAGGACTCAGCATCGCTGACAATCTCATAGCAGTCAGTAATAGAAGGGTTCTAAGAACAAAACTAGAGATGCATAACAAGTTCATATTCTCTAGGACCAACGACATAGGGATAATACATTGGTGATTTTGGATTGGACAGATTTCTGTTTCTCATGAAATCTACCACAAATAATACTCCAGGGCCGCCTTTTTTTTTTTAGAAACAAGATCTTTATCACCCAGCCTGGAGTGCAGTGGTATGATCCTAGCTCACTGCAGCTTCAAACTCTTGGGCTCAAGCAATCCTACTGCCTCTGCCTCACAAGTGGCTGGGACTACAGGCATGCACCAACATGTCCAACCTTTTTTTTTTTTTTAATTTTTTGTAGAGATAGTGGGGCATGGGGGTCTATGCTACCCAGGCTGGTCTCGAACTCCTGGCCTCAAACAATCCTGCCACCTCGGCTTCCTAAAGCACTGGAATTCCAGATGTGAGCCATCGTGCTCAGCGTCCAGGGCTTCTTTTCTATCTCATCCACTCTTTAGAAGTCAGATTATTCCAGAATGCCACAGATGGAAAATGGAGGGTTTTCAAACATGTTTTCTCAGACTGAAAGTAGTGAGTTATCTCAGTTGATTGTTCACAGTTATAGTTACAGATCGAACTTCTTGTTATACTCTTTCCCTCCTTCTCACGACTGCTTTTGACTAGTTGTTTTTTGTTTTTTTTGTTTGTTTGTTTTTGAGACAGAGTTTTACTCTGTTGCTCAGGCTGGAGTGCAATGGCGCGATCTCGGCTCACCACAACCTCCACCTCCTGAGTTCAAGCAATTCTCCTGCCTCAGCCTCCTGAGTAGCTGGGAGTCCAGGCGTGCACCACTATGCCTGGCTAATTTTGTATTTTTAGTAGAGATAGGGTTTCTCCACGTTGGTCAGGCTGGTCTCGAACTCCTGACCTCAGGTGATCAGCCCACTTCAGCCTCCTCCCAAAGTGCTGGGATGACAGGTGTAAGACATTTTTTAAAAGCTAGCCTTTAAAAAAAAAAAAAAAAAGCCAGGCTGTGCATGGTGGCTCATGCCTATAATTCCAGCACTCTGGGAAGGCAAGGTGCATGGATCACAAGGTCAGGAGTTCAAGATCAGCCTGACCAACACGGTGAAACCGTGTCTCTACAAAAATACAAAAATTAGCTGAGCATGATGGTGGTACTTGTAATCCCAGTTACTTGGAAGGCTGAGGCAGGAGAATTGCTTGAACCTAGGAGACAGAGATTGCAGTGAGCTGAGACCATACCACTGCACTCTAGCCTGGGTGACAGAGCAAGACTCCATCTCAAAAAAAAAAAAAAAAAAAAAGTTTTTTTGAAGTCCTTAGGCTTCTACAGATTGAGGGGTGGAGATGTGCACATGTCTGCAGCCAACACCTTTCCCTCCCACTAAGTATTTTCTTCTTAGCAATTTTACATATTGGGTTTAGGTTCTGTGGCCAATACAACTTTCATCTATTCCCATTCCCTCTTTGACTTCTAACGGTTGAAAAGAGTCCAGAGCAAAGGCAGTCAATTGCTCATAATCACTGAGCAGGAACTGGGTCTCAATCATGGTTCTCAAGACAACACCAAGCTTCAGAAAGTACAGACCACTACATTCACTCTCACGTTCCATCAGTGAACACCTGGACCTAATTGACAACACCTGCCCTCTTAGGAAAACCCTGCTCCAAAGAGTTAGCCTGGTACTGTGGAAACAACAGTTCAGGGACTCTAGAGTAAACCACAGACCTCCATGCAGATCTCAGCAATACCATCCAAGCGCTTTATAACCTCAAGCAGTTTTCCCCTGTGAGCTTAGTTCCTCATCTGCAAAATAAGAATGGGGTTAATGGCAATAACCTTTCCATTTGGTGCAAAGACTAAATGTGATAAGAAATGGAAATAACCTAGCACAGGGCCTCTCACAGACCAAGGGATCAATACCACCAAGTCACCCTAAAAGGGAAGCATAGCACACTGACATCGTTTTTCTTTTTGAAGACAGAGTTTCGCTCTGTCGCCCAGGCTAGAGTGCAGTGTGGCACAATCTTGGCTCACTGTAAACTCTGCCTCCTGAGTTCCAGTGATTCTCCTGCTTCAGCCTCTCAAATAGCTAGGACTACAGGCCAGCTACACCGTGCCCGGCTAATTTTTGTATTTTTAGTAGAAACTGGGAGCCAGGCACGGAGGCTCACACCTGTAATCCCAACACTTTGGGAGGCTGAGGCAGGCAGATCACCAGGTCAGGAGTTCAACACCAGCCTGGCCAAACGGTGAAACCCCAATTCTACTAAAAATATAAACATTATTAGTCGGGTGTGGTGGCACACACCTGTAGTCTGTAGTCCTAGCTACTCAGGAGGCTAGGTTGAGGCAGGAGAATCCCATGTATCTGAGAGGCGGAGGTTGCAGCAAGCCGAGATCAAGTCACTGAACTCCAGCCTAGGCAACAGAGCGAGACTTTGTTTCTTAAAAAAAAAAAAAGAAAGAAAAAGAAAAGAAACTGGTTCTGGTTTCACCATAGTGGAACTCCTGACCTCAGGTGATCTGCCACCTCGGCCCCCCAAAGGGCTGGGATTACAGGCATGAACCATCGCACCTGGCCAGACATTGACATCTTTAAAGGCTATCTGGGCCAAAAAAAAAAGTGGGGGAAAGCACAATCCCTCTTCCCCCTATAGAAGGAAACAGCCAAGCTAAAGCTAATATCTGCATGTGTAGGCCTCAGTCTTCCTTATCTCTTTCTACAAAGCTTTTCACATAGTATCAACCTCCCCACATTTCAAATGTAGAATCAGTTACAGCATGAAGAAAACAAAAAATAAGAACTGCTTCAGCCAGAGACTCTAGAAACAAGACCATTTTCATAGCATCTCCTGTTGCAAATGCAGATTCAGTCACCGGCCCAGAGACTGAACTGGTGGAGTAGGTAAGCAATATGACTCAAAAATATGCAAAGTTTTTAGGAAGAAGGAGCTGATTTACCTGCTCATTCAAGTTAAAGAACCAAAGATCAACAGAAAGAAACAATTGTCCCTTTTGTCATAAATGCTAACCTACAAAGTCGTTTCCTCAAAGAAAATAACTTACAGAGCAGAGTGGTCCACTAATGCGGGGAAGAAAGCCCCATTAGTGGACAGACAACTGGATCTGCTATACCTGGTATAAAAAAAAGGGAGCTTCAGAAGGCTGAGCCAGTGAATCACTTGAGGTCAGGAGTTCGAGACCAGCCTGGCCAATATGGTGAAACTTCATCTCTACTAAACATACAAAAATTAAAGCAGCAGCTGCATTGCCACAGTTCTATATTCACCTTCAAGATGTTTCACTTGGTCAAAAACGCACTGTCGTCTCCAAGTTTGAAGCATTCAGCAAACAACGGCAAGGCAGAGCCACCAGAAACGTACACCTGATTTTTATGACAAATATGATAATGCTGCATTAGCTAGTGAAGCCACTTTCTGTATTGCTATATGGACATATATAGCAACACAAATCAGAATGGAACCTGTCCTCTGTTGGCAGAGTCACCCCAGGAGTGGAGAGATCAGTAATCATCTCAGCTGGTGTAATAATGAATTGTTCAAAAAACAGCTAATAATTGATGCCAAGTTAAAGTACTATGTACCCATTAAGATATAGCATTAATGAAGAAATAAAATACATTTGAAACTTAAAAAACAAAAAAATACAAAAATTAGCCAGGTGTGGGGTATGTGCCTTTAGTCCCAGCTGCTCAGGAGGCTGAGATAGGAGAATCACTTGGACTTGGGAGGCAGAGATTGCAGTGAGCAGAGATTGCACCACTGCACTCCAGCCTGGGCAACAGAGCAAGACTCTGCCTCAAAAAAAGCGGGGGTGGGAAGGGGAAAACTAAGCAGTCCCAACAAAGAGGTGAAGTCAGCTCACCAGAGATGGCTTCCAAACAAAGATTCCCTGAAAGTAGAAGCCCATCTTTTACTGTCTTTTACAACAACATAGACTGAGGGTTTAACATAACTACTAATTGCTGCTGCATTCACACTAAATAATGCTTAATCTCCACTGCTGATGAACCATTCCAGGTGAGAAGAGCTAAACAATATGGCATTACCTGCCCTATTTTCCAAGTGCCAACAGACTCCTTTAAGAAACTAAAGTTGCTATTTAGTTCTGATTCAACCACACCAGACTCCTTAGTGTCGGCAGCTGCCACTTCCACACTCTGGCTAGAATCCCCACCCACCAGCCTGCTCTACACTCAGCCTCAGCGAAATATCCAAGAAGATTAAGAGTGGCAAGAAAATCAGACCAAGCCCTCAAAAGATGAATCTACAAGGTGTGACTTCACTATATCCCCTGCCTCCTCCTGGCAGCACCAACAAGACATGAGTGACATTTACAGAAAATAAAGGGGGTTCCTTGCCAGCAGTACTGCTCCTCACAGTGCCGTTAAGCTGGCCACTGCTACAGATAAACTTAAGGCACTGCAGAAAACACAAGGGAGAGAGTAAAAAGAGAGACTAGCATTGTCACTACCACTCCCACAAGCACTACACTGAATCGTGATAAAGCAGAAACTGACCATCAGCTCTAATTCAAACCTAATCTTTTCTTTTTTCTTGAGATGGAGTCCTGCTCTGTCGCCCAGGCTGGAGTGCAGTGGCGTGATCTCAACTCACAGCAACCTCTCTCTCCCAGGTTCAAGCGACTCTCCTGCCTCTGCCTCCTGAGTAGCTGGGATTATAGGCACACGCCACCATGCTCGGCTAATTTTTTTTATTTTTAGTAAAGACAGGGTTTCACCATGTTGGTCAGGCTGGTCTTGAACTCCTGACCTCATGATCCTCCTGCCTCAGCCTCCCAAAGTGCTAGGATTACAGACATGAGCCACCATGCCCAGCCACCTAATCAGTTTTGAAATAATTATTTCAAAGAGTTTCAGACTCATCCCACACACAAACACAAAACCCTATAAAGCAGGCATCCCCAAACTTTTTACACAGGGGGCCAGTTCACTGTCCCTCAGACCGTTGGAGGGCCGCCACATACTGTGCTCCTCACTCTGACGACCAATGAAAGACATGTCCCTTCCTGAAGTGCAGCCGGGGGCCAGATAAATGGCCTCAGGGGGCCGCATGCGGCCCGAGGGCCGTAGTTTGGGGACACCTGCTATAGATACAGGTGCCTACCATGATTAACCTGCACCATCCTTGCCTCCTCCTGGTACCTCTATTTCAGCACCTACTTCATTTGACCTTGAAGTAGGTCTTCTTTTGTTTTAATCCACAATGCCAGGCTCTGAGGTCTGCAGGTATTAGATCTAAAGAGTAGATTACTAAGCCTTCATTGCCTTCACCAATACACCTTCCCACCCCTCTAAGAGGCAATAATTATCTTCATCTCCAAATCAGGCAAAGATCTGATCGCCTACAAAGGCTAGTTTTCCTTCACAATCTGGGTGGCCAGTAGTACCACCCAGCCTGTCCCCCTAACTTTCCGTTTCAGGATTGCCCCTCTCCCATTCCCTCTCCTCCCTCTTCCAGTTAGTCCCCAAAACCAGTCAGTGTGCAGCATAATACAGGCCTTCAGACCCGAGAACCTCAGGAAAACAGGTTTTGGCAGAAATTTCCATTCATTTTCATGTCCTTCAATTAACTAAATTTCACTGGACAGAATATGGAGCTTCAGAACCAATATATCAGTGTAGCAAATGACCGTTTTAGAAACTACCATAGCCTCAAGACTCTACCTCCTATAATTTTAGCTTATAGAGGAAGCACAACTGAAAATACTTTTTTTTTTTTAAAGAGACAGGGTTTCATTCTACTGCCCATGCTGGAGTACAACAGCACTGTCACAGCTTGCTGCAGCCTCAAATTCCTAAACTCAAGGGATCTTCCCATCTCAGCCATGCGAGTAGCTAGGACAACAGGCACATGCCACCACATTCCTCTAATTATTTTTTCATAGTGAGATGAGGTCTCACTACGTTGCCCAGGCTGGTCTCAAATTCCTGGCCTCAAGTGATCCTCCTGCCTCAGCCTCCCAAACTGCTGAATTACAGGCATGAGCCATTGTGTCTGACCTGAAAATACTTTTCTAAAAAGTTCCAGCCAGGCACAGTGGCTCACACCTATAATCCCAACACTTTGGGAGGCCAAGGTGGGCAGATCACATGAGACCAGCCCAGCCAACATAACGAAAACCTGTCTCTACTAAAAATACAAAATTTATCTGGGTATGGTGCATATCTGTACTCCCAGCTACTTGGGAGAGGCAGGAGAATCGCTTAGGAGATGGAGGTTGCAGTGACCCTAGCTGGAGCCACTGCACTCCAGCCTGAGCAACAGAGCAAGCCTCTGTCTCAAAAAAAGAATAAGAAGGCAGGGTTTGGTGGCTCATGCCTGTAATCCCAGCACTTTGGGAGGCCAAAGTGGGCAGATTACCTGAGGCAGGAGTTTGAGACCAGCCTGACTAACATGAAGAAATCCCATCTCTACTAAAAATACAAAAAAAATTAGCTGGGCATGGTGGCGCATGCCTGTAATCTCAGCTATTCAGGAGGCTAAGGTAGGAGAATCACTTGAACCCAGGAGGCGGAGGTTGCAGTGAGCCAAGATCTCGCATTGCACTCCAGCCTAGGCAACAAGAGCAAAACTCCATTTCAACAACAAAAAAAAAGGAAAAGAAAAAAAAATCATTCTCAGACAAAACTTGGTCAGCCTGTGGTCCAGCGGTTAACAGAGTATTGAATAAATATCTGAATAACTTCATCAAATGAAAAGTCAGTCTGGCCTAACAGTCAACCCTACAGTGACATCAAGAGGCATGACTTCCCTAAACATTCACTTCAGAGATCACGGAGACCGCACACACCCTGGTGGAATATGCTTACAATAGTAACACTGGGACCCAGACTCTGTTCTCCAGGTGCCAGGATTCTGACTATACATATTATCCTCATAACTCTTTGCCTGCCCTTGTACTAGCAAAATGAGCGTCTATTGGTCAAGTTGCCAACCTGTCTCTTCACATGTTCAACTCTGACAAATACAACCCAATTCAGTGCTCTAAATCCCAGTTTCCACTAGCAACTCCAATGTAACAGACCACCTTCAATCACCTTGCATCCACAAAGCACATTTTTAAAGGTTTGTTGGTGTTCATTTAATTTCTAGGATATCCACAAATATTCAGGCTATCTTATCAATTACATTAGGAACTCTTAGACAGCAAGTACCTGCGTATTTCCCAGGCAGAGTGACAGATGAACTGTGACTGTTTAACAAAATAATGACGGAAATTCAGGGGGTGAAAAAAATCAAACCATGTTTTTCATCCAGTTTTCTTTGCACTTACAATTCCTTCCCAACTCCTGACATAGTGATTAAACTTGAAGCAAGAGGATACGTAGGCAGTAAATAAATGCTGAAAATATACTATCAAGCTCTAATATTACTAACAATCCCTTCCCCCGACTAAGTCATGAGTAAAAACAACTACAACTCAAATGCCTTACCATCCTTGTTAACAGCAGTGACTTTGGCCGGGTAAAAACGACAATCAGACCAGCAAGCAAGGACCTGCTCATTTATTTGAAATTCCTAAAAAACATAAAAAAAAAAAAAAAAAAAAATCCTGTTACCAACCTAGTTTCATAAAACACACACTGTAGCAGATCTCATAAAAAAAGGCTGGGATTGATAAGAGAGTGAGAAGGGAAAGTAGCTATTGGGATGGAGGAAGATGTTTCTCTTGTTTCAACACTAGGAGTTGCTACAGTTTCAGTGTCATTTGTCCTCGCCAAAAGTTGACATGTTCAGTGCAGCAGTGTTGGAGACAGGGCCAATGAGAGGCGTGTGGGTCATGGTAGCAGATCCTTCATGAATAGATTAATGTTGTCTTACATGAGTGACTCTTCGCTCTCCTGGAAATGGATTCATTCTCAAGAAAGCAAGTTGTTATAAAGCAAAGCTTCTCCTCCTGTGTGGTTCCTTTCTTCACACTTGTCTCCATCTTTGACCTTCCATCATGTATGACACAGCATGAAAGCTGATGCCAGAAGCCAGTACCATGCCCTTGAACTTCCTAGCCTGCAGAATTATGAGCTAAACAAACTCTTTTCTTTATAAATTACCCAGTCTCAGATATTTTATTATAGCAACACAAAAAAGACTAAGACAGGAGTCAAAAGAAAAGGGCTGGGACACAAGACCTCAACAAGCCCAAGAGGTCTGGGCAGACACAGCACAGCACTGATGATAATTCCACTCTAACCAACACACACTCTGAAAATGAGTCTAAGAGGCCAGGGCTACTAGAATACACATCCAGTATAAGAATTAGAAGATAGGAGGCAGGGAAGCAGCATTTAATGCCACTTAATGCCACCCACACTTCTTTCTTTTTCTTTTTTGAGATGGGAGTCTCACTCTGTCACCCAGGCTGAAGTGCAATAACGTGGTCTCAGCTCACGCAACCTCTGCCTCCGAGGTTCAAGCAATTTTCCTGCCTCGGCCTCCTGAGTAGCTGGGATTACAGGCACCTGCCACCACACCCAGCTAATTTTTGTAATTTTAGTAGAGACAGGGTTTCACCATGTTGGTAAGGCTTGTCTCAAACTCCTGACCTCGTGATCCCCCTACCTTGGCCTCCCAAAGTGCTGGGATTACAGGTGTGAGCCACCACGCCTGCCCCACCTACACTTCTAAAGGGTCTTTTGCCAGGGAAAGCAAACATTCGCCTTTAATATTTTATACTATTTTCCCAGCAGTTTGCACTGATAAATTTTATACAATGGGCCAGGTACAGTGGCTCACACCTGTAATCTCAGCACTTTGGGAGGCCAAGGCGGGTGGATTACCTGAGGTCAGGAGTTCGAGACCAGCCTGGCCAACAGGGTGAAACCCTGTCCCTATTAAAAACACAAAAATTAGCTGGGCATGGAAGCAGGCATCTGTAATCCCAGCTTCTCAGGAGGCTGAGGCAGGAAAATCACTTGAACCTGGGAAGTGGAACTTGCAGTAGGCCAAGATCGCACCATTGCACTCTAGACTGGGTGACACAGTGAGATTCCATCTCAAAACAACAACAACAATAACAACAAAAATTTGTAGAACAAACACTGAAAAGTCATATGGAACAATATTAAATAATCCTTAATTGGGGGGAAAAAAAAAAGGCCAGCAACAGTTCAAGTTCCCTAATGAGGGTTAAAATAAAAAATAGGCAGGGTACGGTGGCTCATGCCTATAATTCCAGCACTTTGGGAGGCCAAGGAAGGTGGATCACCTGAGGTCAGGAGTTTAAGACAAGCCTGGCCAACATGGTGAAATCCCGTCACTACCAAAAGTACAAAAATAAGTCAGGCGTGGTTCTATGTGCCTGTAGTCCTAGCTACTCAGAAGGCTGAGGCTCGAGAATCACTTGAACCTGGAAAACAGAGGATGCAGTGAGCCAAAATCACACCACTGCACTCCAGCCAGGGTGACAGAGTGAGACTGTCTCAAAAAAAAAGAAAGAAAGAAAGAAAGAAAAAAGAAAATAGAAGGCAGGGCTGAGTTAGTTCCAAAAGTGGCAGGACCATTATGGATGCCTCAATGCCTTTTTAAAAACCTTAAAACTGGCCAGGCACAAGGGTGCACACTTATAATCCCAGCACTTTGAGAGGTAGGAAGGATCTTCCTTGGCAAAAAGACTCCTTAAGGCCAGGAGTTCAAGACCAACCTGGGTAACATAATAAGACCCTGTGCCTCTACAAAAAATTTTTAAAAGCTAGCCAGGCTCTGCAGGAATTTAATGTGGATGTCCAAAAAAAAAAAACCAGGAGTTCAAAACCAGCCTATACAACAATGCAAGACCCTGTCTCTACAAAGAAAATTTAAAAATCAGCTGGGTGTGGTGGGCCTGTAGTCCCAGATACTTGGGAGGCTGAGGTGGAAGGATCTCTAGAGCCTGGGAGGTTAAGGCTGCAGTAAGCCATGATTGCACCACTGCATTCCACTGTGAGCAACAGAGCAAGACCTTGTCTCAAAAGAAATAGAAAGACCTTGCATATGAGACTAGTACAATGCTCTACATGGAATGATCACTTTTTTTTTTTAAAGACAGTCTCACTTGGGCTGGAATGCAGTGGTGCAATCTTGGCTCACTGCAACCTCCGCCTCCTGGGTTCAAGCGATTCTCCTGCTTCGGCCTCCTGAGTAGCTGGGATTATAGGTGCCCACCACTATGCCCAGCTAATTCGTTTATATTTTTAGTAGAGATGGGGCTTTACCATGTTGGCCAGGCTGGTCTCAAACTCCTGACCTTGTTATTTGCCCGCTGCAGCCTCCCAAAGTGCTGGGATTACAAGCGTGAGCCACCACACCTGGCCGGAATGATCACTTAACAAAAGATCAGACAGCGCATCAGATTAATAAATGATCCAGATGTCTAGAATATATAGTTGATATAGAAATCATTCATTAATTTATTCAACAGATATTTACTGAAGATCTACTATGTGCCAGGCAGTGTTCTAGAAGTTAGGGATACAGTGCTGTAAAAGAGAAATAAAGTCCCCATTCATCATCAGTATAGCCTCAACCAAGTTAGTTTATGAGCTGTCATTTCTTTTTTTTTTTTTTCCCCCACCCAAATCTCATTTTGCATATGAGCTGTCATTTCGATCACATCATCCAAACATGAAAACTGGGATTCTGGCTAAGCATGGTGGCTCACGCCTGTAATCTCAACACTTTGGGAGGCCAAGACAGGCAGATCACTTGAAGTCAGGAGTTCAAGACCAGCCTGGCCAACATGGCAAAACTCTATCTCTACTAAAAATACAAAAATTAGCCGTGGTGGGCACCTGTAATCCCAGCTACTTGGGAGGCTAAGGTACAAGACTCGCCTGAACCTGACAGATGGAGGTTGCAGTGAGCAGAGATTGCCCCACTGTACTCCAGCCTGGGTAACAGAGCAAAACTCCATCTCAAAAAGAAAAAAAAATAGGATTCTTCAAGAGCCCCAGGTGTCATAGAGATCTCAGGGCTACAACTATAGGCCTAAATAAGAACTGGTCCCTGCTGCTACTGAACATCAAAGGCTGAAACACAAACAGCCCAATAGCTGACCTTGAGTACTACAGAACTTCCCAGATTTGTTACTCACAGAAGATCCATCCTCTTCATGCAAGCCCTCTTTCCTCAGCTGTATTTTCTCTAAAGGGCGTAAATAAGGACTGTCCCAGCAGAACCACTCATCATAACGATGGTTCCAACGCTTGAAATGGATGAGTACTTTTCCTTCCTCGTAGTCAATGTCTTCTATGTGAGCTGGATACCTGAGTCAGAAAAAAAAAAAAATTGACATTCCTTTAATACCCACCTGAAATATCCAAATATCCATAACGGTACATTTCTAAACCTTTTTTCAAAGGAGAAGGTTAGCAGGCCTACCATTTAGACACTCTGTGTAATTGAGTCAAATCACAAATTATGGAGGGTAACAGACTTGAGGTCCAAATCCAAACCTTCATATTCCTTAGTTTATGAACTATTAAATTAAACATTCAGAGTCTGCGTTCCCTCATGTAAAGTGGAAGAAGCACACTGGGTTATAGTATGGATTAAACAAGATGACATATACAACGGACTTGAGCACACAAGAGGCAGGATGAAAACATTTAACAACTAGATTATATTTTACATGTGCCAATAAATCAGAATGACCATGCAATCCAGATTGTATCAGACAGTCTCAATCTTAAGCATTTTGTAAGCTATATAATGGAATACTACTCAGTTATTAAAAAGAACAAGAATATTTTATCTGTCAAGATATGGAAAGCTCTCCCAAGATATACAGTTACATGATGCAGAACATTGTATATGCTAAGGTATCGTTTTGTTTTGTTTGTTTGTTTGTTTAGACAGCCTCTCAGTCTGTCACCCAGGCAGAAGTTAAGTGGCGTGATCTCAGCTCACTGCAACCTCCCTCTCCCTGGCTCAAGTGATCCTCCTACCTCAGCCTCCCAAGTAGTTGAGACTACAGGCACACACGACCATACCCAGCTAATTTTCATATTTTCTGTAGAGACAGAGTTTCACTATATTTCCCAGGCTGGTCTCAAACTCCTGGGCTCAAGCTACCTGCCAACCTCAGTTTCCCAAAATGCTGGAATTACAGCGTGAATCACCACATCTGGCTTATTTTTTAAAGAGGAGAAAAAAGACTATGTATTCACATATGCATATACATAAAGTATCTGGAAGGATGCACAAGAAACTAACAATGATTACCTGTGGAAAAGTGGGGTTAGTTCAGTAGATGGTCTCTTTCAACCTCCATTCAACCTTCTTTCTAGATTGAGAGTTGGGAAAATCAACAACTACATTTCCCTGACTTCCTTACAATTGGTAGCCAAAGTCATGAAGACCTTTGGGTTAGTGGCCAGATCCAGTACAAAGCCTATCAAGCTTCCACATAGACATAAATCATCGGAGTATCCTGTTGAAATGAAGATTCTAAATCAGTATGCCAAGCTAGGGCCTAAGAGCTTTCACATGCTCCCAGATGCCGCTGCTGCTGCTGCTGGTTTGCAGTAGCCAGAGCCTAATGTCTAATCATCAGTTTCATGTGTGTCAAGCAGCAGTAGTGCAGATGGCAGTGCCAGCAGTGACTTCCTGACCTCTAGATCACAGCTGTAATTATGGGCCTTTCAAAATGATATTCTAAGGGCAGCCTCCTTGAGTCCCACTCTTCGAGCCCTTCCAACAACTTTATTAAGTACCCAATTTCCTATGTTAAATCCTTTTATGGTTAAAATACTCAGACTGGCCGGGCGCGGTGGCTCAAGCCTGTAATCCCAGCACTTTGGGAGGCCGAGGCGGGTGGATCACAAGGTCGAGAGATCGAGACCAACCTGGTCAACATGGTGAAACCCCGTCTCTACTAAAAATACAAAAAATTAGCTGGGCATGGTGGCGCGTGCCTATAATCCCAGCTACTCAGGAGGCTGAGGCAGGAGAATTGCCTGAACCCAGGAGGCGGAGGTTGCGGTGAGCCGAGATCGTGCCATTGCACTCCAGCCTGGGTAACAAGAGCGAAACTCCGTCTCAAAAAAAAAAAAAAAAAAAATACTCAGACTGGTTTCTGTTTCCAGCATTTATCCCCAACAGGAGAGGTATCTGGATAGTGGGGTGGGGGGGTAGAGGGGAGGTGGTAGTGGCAAAAATAGGAGGAAGACGTTTGTAGTACACCTTTTAATACTTTCTTATTTCAACCACATAAAGGTATTGCTCATTCCAAAAAATAAATGGTTAAAAATAAAGAAAAATATCGTATGCAGTTGTTCTCTGAAAACACTTGTATTAATCAAATAGCTATTCTAGATTGAGAAAGTTTACATTCTATCTGTATTTTCTCCCTGCAACCTGGTTTGTACTATTTCCTTCCTTTCTCATATCCAGCACCTAGTACAGTGCTGTCCTAACAAACACATGCTATCTGAATGAATAGTGCTGCTTTCTTGTGTCTGTATACTGTGCACTTTTTAACCCTACACTACCATCCTCTAAGCCAGTTTGCTTGATGTTAACTTATTGCAGTACCTTGTACATACTAGGTAATCAATAAAAGTTTAGCAAATGAATTCCACTCTTCTTATTCTTCCAAAAGGTCATGTATTCTGTCAGTTTATTTAATTCCAACATTCGCAGACTCCAGCAACCTATTCCAATTTCACTCCTCAAGTTCAGGCCCCCATCCCTTAATGTGTGTATTCCTCACAGAGGGCTGGAAGGGTATGTTTTCCATAATTCCCAATGCTACTATACATGCATTAATTGCTCAAACATATTAACAGATGACACAAAAAGCCCTGAAATTAGTCTTCCTACTCAAATCCAACTGACAGTTGCTATAAACACAAGACATCTTGACAGCAGACTGGCTAATTGTCTTATCTGATAAATTAAATACTACAACTGAAGGAGACAAGAGAGTATTCCCCAAATCCACTCCTCTCTGTAAAATGGGGAGAAGGACATGAATATGGCAATTATATATCTCTTGCCCTCTCATTCATTCAGCTTACCTGAGGCTAAGCAAACCTGTCTAAAATAGCACAATCTGTCCTAACAAGCCTATTCAAACCACTTTCTTTAATGGTTTACTATATCTAGCAACAATTTTCTCACACAGGGTTCTTGGACTAAGGCAGGAAATTTTCTTCACACAGAAATCACTTTTTTTTTTCTTTTTTTGAGACAGGGTCTCGCTCTGTTGCCCAGGCTGGAGTGCAGTGGCACAATCATGGCACACTACAGCTCTGATCTCTTGAGCTCAAGTGATCCTTCACCTAAGCCACCAGAGTAGCTGAGACTTCAGGCTCACACCACATGGCCAGCTAATTTTTTGTTATTTTTTTGTAGAGGTGGAGTCTCACTATGTTGCCCAAGGTCTTGAACTTCTCTGCTCAAGTATCCTCCTGCCTCAGCCTCCCAAGAGTGCTGGGATTACAGGCATTAGCCACCATATCCTGCTTAAAATCACATTGTTCTAATATTTGGTATTTAAATATATCTTTTAAATTAAAATAATAACAAGTGTTTGTTTTTAATACCCTTCCTAATATTACACAGCCTTCAAAAAGAATAAATCAGCTCTATGTACAGACATTAAAAGATCTCTAAGAAATGTGGGGGGTAGGCCGGGCGCAGTGGCTCACGCCTGTAATCTCAGCACTTTGGGAGGCCAAGGCAGGTAGATCATGAGGTTAAGAGATCAAGACCATCTTGGCCAACATGGTAAAACCCCGTCTCTACTAAAAATACAAAAAAAAAAAAAAAATGAGCTGGGCATAGTGGCGCTCGCCTGTAGTCCCAGCTACTTGAGAGGCTGAGGCAGGAGAATCACTTGAACCCGGGAGGCAGAGGTTTCAGTGAGCCAAGATCGCACCACTGCACTCCAGCCTGGCACCTGATAACAGAGCAAGACTCTGTCTCAAAAAAAAAAAAGAACGAGAGAAAGAAATGTGGGGAGTAAACATAAGATGTCAAACAGTATTTGAACGCACTACCATTTATGTGAGGGAGGGGGACAGCCAATACAGTCATACTGTTTTTAAATGTATGGGCTATCTCAGGAAGGATGATCAAGTAACCAGGTTTGCCTCCTGGGAGGGGAATTGGATAGTTTTAAGGAACTAGAAAGGAAGTATGAGACTTATTTTATTCATCATATATCTTTTTGGACATTTTGAATGCTGTACCACAAGCACATATTAACTATAAAAAGTACATAACTATGTACTTATTTTAAATGTCCTTATTTGGCAAAATTAAAAGTTGACAACCTCAGGGCAAACCTTAAATTCTTGTGAATATGTATTGGTCAGAAGTCAGGATTCATAGAATCAAGTGTGAACTAGGCCAGCAACTCCATTGCTCTGAAGGGTCTTTAGGTCCTCAGCTAATGTAAAGCTTCTCCCTATGCTGTGAGTTGTTGACAAAGAAAATTAAAAAAAAAAAAAAAAAAAAAAAAAGCTTCTCCCTCATTCAAAAAAATTTTACTGGGCACATGAATCCCACTCTCTGCAGACCTAAACAAACCCCTCCAAGAGGCTCAACAGTAGCCAAGGGACAAAGTTTTCAAAAGAGAAAGTTGTCCTCCCCACTTCCCTAAAGTGTGACAAAGATGTCAAGTTACTTATGGTGGTGAGGACCCAATCACATTTCAGAGAAGAGGGAGGCTGCAAAAAACATCTTAGACATCAACCTGATAAGACTTAGTGGATCACAAATGCTACCTGCCTTAGCTTCATCAGTCAACAAGAATTTATCAAGTGCTTTTGATCTGACAAGTCAATTCTAAGTCTTGGAAGGAATTATACAAACGTGTTCTGGTCCCTGTCCTTGAGGAGAACTAGACAAATAAAGGAATTAGGCTTTATAACTATTAGGCTGAACCACATTTAACTGCTGATAATCAACTGCTTTTTACCTACCAAAATAGCAGTTTTATCTGGTTCAACCTAAATATTTGGATAACCATAAAGCAGGCTGAAGACAATGAGGTAAGGTTAACAAAGGAGATGTGAATGGAATTTGTACAGGCAGAAAAAGGAAGAGAGAATTTCTAGCTTCCACGTGCAATTAACAGCCACTGTTGAGACTCAAATTTCCAAACCAACTTTGCAGCTGGGAGTTACATTTCTAACAAATGGGAATATTAGCCAGAAAGGGGCAGATAATCAAACTAATAACAAAAGTCAACTTTTGGAAGGAGACAGGGACTAAGAATAGCCAAGGGATTTTTGCTGTAGTGTGAATTTTTACAAAGATTTAGTCAACTATTACTTGTGTAAGTAAAAAATACTTTTTTTGTTGTTTTTTTGTTTTTATTTATTTTATTTATTTATTTATTTATTTTGAGACAGGGTCTTACTCTGTCAGAGTACAATAGTGCAATTTTCACTTTCTACAGTCTCGCCCTCCCAGGCTCAGGTGATCCACCTCAGCCTCCTGAGTAGCTGGGACTACAGACTCACACCACCATGCTTGGCTAATTTTTTTTTTTTTTTTTTTTTTTTTTTTTTTTGGTATTTTTTGTAGAGACGGGGTTTTGCCATGTTGTTCAGGCTGATCTCAAATTCCTGGGCTCAAGAGATCCACTGGCCTTGGCCTCCAAAAGTGCTAGGATTACAGGCTTGAGCTACTGCACCTAGCCAAAAAATAAATACTTTTAAATTAAAAGTTTTTTTTTTTTTTTTTTAAGACGGAGTTTCGCTCTTGTTACCCAGGCTGAAGTGCAATGGCGCGATCTCGGCTCACTGCAACCTCCGCCTCCTGGGTTCAGGCAATTCTCCTGCCTCAACCTCCTGAGCAGCTGGGATTACAGGCACGCGCCACCATGTCCAGCTAATTTTTTTGTATTTTTAGTAGAGATGGGGTTTCACCATGTTGACCAGGATGGTCTCGATCTCTTGACCTCGTGATCTACCCGCCTCGGCCTCCCAAAGTGCTGGGATTACAGGCTTGAGCCACCGCGCCCGGCCCAAAAGTTTTTTTTGTTTTTGTTTTTTTTTCCCATTTCCATTATCAAATCAGTGGTATTGCATAAATTAAAAGCTTTTAAAACTTCTTTTAAATTATCAACTGATAGTTTCATGAATATTATGTTTATGTGCTGCTATGGCACACCCACAAAATGGCATATTACATAGCCATAAGAAAGAATGAAGACACGCTATATGAACTGATAGGAAAAGATTTCCATGACATATTAAGTTTTTCAAAAACAAGCTACAGAATAGTACATATTTTATAATACCTTTTGTGTTCTAAAAGAGGAAAATAAGAATATTAGCTGGGGCATGGTGGCTCATGTCTATAATCCTAGCACTTTGGGAGGCCAAGATGAGAAGAATCACTTGAAGCCAGGAGTTTGAGACCAGCCTGAGCAACACAGCAAGACCCCATCTCTAAAAAAAAAAATTAAAAGAAAATTATCTAGGAGTAGTGGTGTGTACCTGTTGTCCCAGCTACTCAGAAGGCTGAGGCAGGAGGATCACTTGATCCCAAGAGTTCCAAGCTGCAGTGAGCTATAATTGTGCTACTGCACTCTACCCTGGGGACAGAGTGAGATCCCATTTCAAAAAAACAGTAATAATAAATTTTGAGAATTTTCAGCCTTTGTCAAGATTATAAAACTTTTTTTCTTTCCTTTTTTTTTTGAGATGGAGTCTCGCTCTGTAGCCCAGGCTAGAGTGCAGTGGCACGATCCCGGCTAACTGCAACCTCCACCTCCTGGGTCCTGGTTCAAGCAATTCTCCTACCTCAGCCTCCCAAGTAGCTGGGATTACAGGCACAATCTTTTCTTTATTCGTTTTTTTGAGATCTGACTCTCACTCTGTTGCCAGGCTGGAGTGCAGTGGCGCAATCTCGGCTCACTGAAACCTCTGCCTCCCAGGTTCAAGCGATTCTCCTGCTTCAGCCTCCTGAGTAGCTAGGATGACAGGCATGTGCCACCATGCCCAGCTAATTTTTGTATTTTTAGTAGAAATGGGTTTTCACCATGTTGGCCAGGATGGCCTGCATCTCTTGACCTCATGATCCGCCCACCTCGGCCTCCCAAAGTGCTGAGATTACAGGTGTGAGCCACCGTGTCCAGCCAACTTTTCTTTTATTTATTTATTTATTTATTTATTTATTTTTTGAGATAAAGTCTCACGTATGTCACCAAGGCATGATCTCAGCTCACCGCAACCTCTGCCTCCCAGGTTTAAACAATTCTCCCACCTCGGCCTCCCGAGTAGCTGGGACTACAGGTGCACACCACCTTGCCCGGCTGATTTTTTTGTATTTTTAGTAGAGACGGGTTTCACCATGTTGGCCAGGTTAGTTTCCAATTCCTGACCTCAACCGATCTGCCCGAATTGGCTTCCCAAAGTGCTGGAATCACAGGTGTGGGCCACGGTGCCCAGCGAAATTTTTGTATTTTTAGTAGAGACAGTGTTTCACCATGTTGGCCAGGCTGGTCTCAAACTCCCAACCTCAGGTGATCCACCCACCTTGGCCTCCCAAAGTCCTGTGATTACAGGTGTGAGCCACTGCACCCAGCCTCTTTTATTCTATAAATATAAAGAACTAATAGATTTCTTAAATTTAAGTTATCATTACCCTGCTAGAACAAATCATATTTGGTTTCACGTATCATTCATTTAATAAGTCTCTATTTGGTGCTCCAGGATTTTATTGACAAGTTTTATACCTCTTATAAATGAGATCTGTCCAAGTTTCCTTGTATTATGCCCTTCCTGCCCAGTTTCAGTATAAGGCTATGTTAATCTCAGAGAACAAAGCAGAATGCTTTATTTCATTTTCTGTGAAACCACCTACACTGAGGGCCTTCTCAGAAGGTAGTTCTTTATCTACCTTTCCCATCACCTCTACAGTTTACTAGTCTGATCAAGTTTCCTACCTCTTCTTGAGTCAATTTTTCCTAAACTAGTAAGAGAGTTTAAAATGATAATCAGATACAACTTAAATATTCAAAAATCACGTTTTCCTTTCAAGAAAGAGTTCAAGACTCAACAGAAATGTTTCAAACTCAAGTTACAAACAAGATTTTTAAATGGCTAATATAAACACAAGGCTGCTAAGCACTTTACAAGGCAGGAACTATGCCTTATTAACTTCATTATTCAACAAACATTCTGGAGTCTATATTATGAGACAAATTGCTAGGTCCTGGAGACACAAAATAATGACCAATCATCAGAGCCCCTAGGGTAGCAAGAGCCCAAAGAGAAGTTTGATAATCTCCATGGGATTTCCCATTCCTCTCCACAAGCAAAAAGATCAGAAACACTCTGGATCTCTGGAAGAAAAGAGAGAAAAAGAAGCATAGCTCTGGGCCGGGCACGGTGGCTCACGCCTGTAATCCCAGCACTTTGGGAGGCCGAGGCGGGTGGATCACGAGGTCAAGAGATCGAGACCATCCTGGTCAACATGGTGAAACCCCGTCTCTACTAAAAATACTAAAAATTAGCTGGGCATGGTGGCGTGTGCCTGTAATCCCAGCTACTCAGGAGGCTGAGGCAGGAGAATTGCCTGAACCCAGGAGGTGGAGGTTGCGGTGAGCCGAGATCGCGCCATTGCACTCCAGCTTGGGCAACAAGAGCGAAACTCCCTCTCAAAAAAAAAAAAAAAAAAAAAGAAGCATAGCTCTAGAATGAACCAGCCTGCCTAAATAAATCCCATAACCAGGACTAGAAGGAAGAGAGGCATTACCTCTCCTACATGTCCAGCCCAGGCTAGACAGTCTGGGTTTCTGCTGCCCTCCCCTGCCCGCTTCTAAAGCACCTGAATAACCCCTCCCACCTTTTTATTTTATGACAGAATCTCACTCCGTCACCCATGATGGAGTGCAGTGACATGATCTCAGCTCACTGCAACCTCTGCCTCTCAGGTTCAAGCGATTCTCCTGCCTTAGCCTCCCGAGTAGCTGGGACTACAGGCACGTGCCACCACGCCTGGCTAATTTTTGTATTTTTAGTAGAGATAAGGTTTTACCATGTTGGCCAGGATGATCTCAATCTCCTGATCTCTTGATCTGCCAGCCTCGGCCACCCAAAGTGCTGGTGTAAGCCACCACAACTGGCCTATTTTTATTTTTATTTTTATTTATTTATTTATTTATTTATGAGAGGGGGTTTCACCATGATGGCCAGGTTGGTCTTGAACTCCTGACCTCACGTGATCCACCCACCTCGGCCTCCCAAAGTGCTAGGATTACAGGTGTGAGCCACCGTGCCCAGCCTTTATTTTTATTTTTTTAACCCTTCATTCTAGAGCCCACATTAAGCTTTTTCATCAGAGTCCCATTTTTACTAACTAGAGGGTTGGGAAAGGCTTCAGAGAAGTCTTAGCCTTTGGATCAAACCTTCAGAGATAAAGAGTCTAAATCTCCCCCAGAGTATCCTGCATATATTAGACAGTCAATAAAAGTTCATCAGATGTACATTTTAAAACGATTTGGAGCCACAAGACAGCAATAGGAACATATAAACAAACCAAGATGAATCATCAAAATAAACCAATGATATCCATGTTGTAGATATCAACAGAACAAACATACCCCAATATGGGAACTGTCAATTTGGAGGGGATATATGCACATGGTGGTCACCACGACAAAATTCGTCACAAAACCGTTTTCCAAAGGCCAAACAGTATGAAAAACTCTTTTTTTCTTTTATCTTTATTTATTTATTTATTTATTTATTTTAGAGATGGGGTTTCACCATGTTGGCAAGGATGGTCTCAATCTCTTGACCTCATGATCAGCCTGCCTTGGCCTCCCAAAGTGCTGGGATTACAGGTGTGAGCCACTGCACTGGCCAAAAAACTCTTTTATCTAAAATTCAATTTGGTCTTTGTTGGTTGTAAAGGCAGAGGGAGCAAAAATAAATAAATAATGAAAAAAATAAAATTCAATTTGGAAAGGACAGATAAGCAAACATCATAATAAACAAGGTTACCATAATGAGCTTAATTTAAGAAAGTAGTATAACTGGTCACTAAGCCACCCAAGAAGCCACAGAAGACCAGTATAGCCGATGTCAAATGGAAAAGGATAAGGAGAATGAACAGAAATCAGCAAAAGAAAAACTCATTGAACCATAATTCTACAGGCATTTTCTGAGTACCTACTCTGGGCCAAGGAGTATACCAGGGTTTAGAAATACAGAACCAGCCAAGCGTGGTGGCTCACGCCTGTAATCCCAGCACTTTGGGAGGCCAAGGCAGGTGGATCACGAGGTCAGGAGTTTGAGACCTACCTGGCCAACATGGTAAAACCCTATTTTTACCAAAAATACAAAAATTAGCTGGGCATGGTGGCAGGTGCCTGTAATCCCAGCTACTTGGGAGGCTGAGGAAGGAGAATCTCTTGATCCCAGGAGGCAGAGATTGCAGTGAGCCAAGATCACACCATTGCACTCCAGCCTGAGTGACAGAGCAAGACTTCGTCTCAAAAAAAAAAAAAAAGAAAAAGAAATACAGAACCAAAAAAAAAATTTTTTTTTTTTTTTTTTTTTTGAGACAGAGTCTAACTCTGTCAGCCAAGCTGGAGTACAGTGGCGCAATCTCGGCTCACTGCAACCTCCGCCTCTCCGGTTCAAGTGATACTCCTGCCTCAGACTCCCAAGTACCTAGGACTACCAGCACCCGCCACAATGCCCAGCTAACTTTTTTTGTATTTTTAGTAGATATAAGGTTTCACTAGGTTAGCCAGACTTGTCTCAAACTCCTAACCTTGTGATTCGCCCACCTCGGCTTCCCGAAGTTCTGGGATTACAGGTGTGGGCCACCACGTCCAGCCAGAACCAAATCTATTAAGATACGTGATCACAGCAACTGGCAGAGGATAACAGACCTTATGTTACAAGATACAGTGGCCCTTCAATTTGTCAGACACACCATACACCTTCCCATACCGAGTCTGATCCCTTTACTTCAAACATCTACCCCTGTCTACTCCTCCCAGGCAACATCCTTATCCTCCTATAGCCTCAGAATCTCTGACTACACTATCTCAAGTAGCATTTCCTTCTGGCCTGTGTCAGTTTCCTACTTGTTTCCTTCATAGCATTTACCCCAATCTGTCATTATTTCATATGTTTGTGTTTATGGACTGCTTCCCCAGGAAACAACAGGCACCACTAGAGGCATCTGTCTCTTGTTTACTACAGTATTGTCTGGGGGAATAAAAGTATGTCTATAGGTACAAATAGTTGTAATAAAGTATACCAGGTGCAACAACAGATGACTCCTTAAGGTAGAGTAAGATATAGAGGAATAAAAGGGAAGACGGAGAGGAAAGGGATCAAGTGAGAGGAGGGGCCAAGATAACCTTGGGGAAGAGTAGACACTTGATCTCCATTCTGAAAGATGAGCAAGCATTTTCCAGCTGATCAAGGAGGCAGTGAAGCCGGGGAGAGTTTCTGGGAGAGGATGTAATAGGAGTAAATCAGCACAGTACAGAAGTAAGAAAGCAAAAAAGAGGACAAGGAAATTCAAGCGGGTGAAAGAAACAATAACTCCATTTGAAGGCCATGGAGGATCTTATGGATGGGCTGCTGAGCCCTAAATGAATGTTTGCCCAGAGCAGTCCATGGACCACTGGGTGTTGTGAATACAGAGCTGCTGGTCCACAAGGTCTACACGAGAAATGAAGATTAAATTGTGCTTTTCTGTAATATGGACCCTCTTTATCAGAGTTTCCCAGCTGAGGTACCACATATGGGTTACAAGTGGGTAATGACATGAAGAACATTGAGATGCCAGATTACCACCATGTAATCAAGAACTATTAGAAAATTTTAGTGTGTGAGGCTGGTGATGTGGCCCTTACCTTTAATCCCAGTGCTTTCGGAGGCCAAGGCAGGAGGCCAGGAGTTCAAGATCAGCCTGGGCAACACAGGGAGATCCCATCTCTACAAAAAATTTTTAAAATTAGCCAGGCCTGTAGTCCTAGCTACTTAGGAGGCTGGAGCTAGGGGATCACTTGAACCCAGGAGCACAATACAACTACACTCCAGCCTGGGCAAGAGAGTGAGACCCTATTTCTAAAAAAAATTTAATCAGCCCAGCACATGACTCAGGCCTGTATCCCAGCACTTTGAGAGTATGAAGGAGGAGGATCTCCTGAGCCCCGGAGTTTGGGATCAGCATGGGTAACAGGGAGACCCCATCTCTGCGTACAAAAAAATATATTTTTTTATTAGCCAGATGTGGTGGTGCATGCCTTTAGTCCCAGCTACTGAAGAGGCTGAGGTGGGAGGATCACTGGAGCCCAGAAGGTTGAGGCTGTGATAAGCCATGAAAGCACTTTTGAACTCCACCTTGGGTGACAGAGTGAGACTCAAAATAAATAAATGGAAGGAAGGAAGGGAATGAGGCAGGAAGGGAGGACTTTAGTGTGTATATTTGTAACTAACCTGGCATTATAAAATCACTCCCAAATAGTAGTTGTAACAACATTACATGCCTCCAAATTTGGCACTCATTCCTTCAAAAGGTAGGTTTTAATTGTTTTATCCTTGAATATGGCCTCATGTCTAACAAGCAGAATGTGGCAAAAGTGATGGTATGGGACTTCCAAAGCTGGGTTATAAAAAGCACTGCAGCAGGATGGGGGAGAGAGAATATCAGGAAGAAGAGCTAATGAATGCTGGGCTTAATACCTAGGTGATGGAATGATCCGTGCAGCAAACTACCGTGACATGCATTTACCTATATAACAAACCTGCAAATTTTGCACATGTACCCCAAAACTTGAAGGAAAAAAAAGTAATCTTTTGAATTAATAAAGTGATGGATTACCTAACTACAAAGTTGATGTGAAAAAGAAAAAAAGCACTGCAACAATTGCACTTCTGGGTATATTTGCAAAAACACTGTCTCAACTCAAAACAAGGACTCAAACATGTGTGTACTCCAGAATTCATACCATTATTATTCACAACACTCAAAGGCAACCCAGGCTGGGCACACACCTGTAATTCCAGCACTTTTGGGATCCACCCAAGGCAAGTGGATCACAAGGTGAGGAGATCGAGACCAGCCTGACTAACATGGTGAAACCCTGTCTCTACTAAAAATACAAAAAATTAGCCAGACATAGCGGCACACACTGGTAGTCTCACCTACTCAGGAGGCTGAGGCAGGAGAACTACTTGAACCCGGGAGGCAGAGGTTGCACTGAGCCAAGATAGTGCCACTGCACTCCAGCCTGGCAACACAGCAAGACTCTGTCTCAAAAAAAAAAAAAAAAAAAGGCAACCCACCTAAGTGTCTAACACATAAAAGATAAAACGTGCTATTATCCATAAAATGAAATATTATTCAGCCTTAAAAAGGAAAGAAACTCTAATACAACAGTCATGAATCTTGAGGACTTATGCTAAGTGACATAAGCCACTCAAAGGACAAATACTGCATGATTCCATTTATATGAGGTATCTAGAGTAGCCAGATTAATAAAAGTAGAATAGAGGTCACCAGGAGCTAAGGGGAGAAGGGAGAGGGCAGTTGTTGATTAACAGACACAGGGTTTTAGTTTGAAGAGATAAAAAAAATTGAGCCAGAAGCAGTGGCTCATGCCTGTAATCCCACCACCTTAGGAGACCAAGGTAGGCGGATTGCCCAAACTCAGAAGTTCAAGACCAGCCTAGGCAACAATGTGAAACCCGTCTCTATTAAAATACAAAAAATTAGCCAGGTGTGGCAGCATGCACCTGTAGTCCCAGCTACTCAGGAGGCTGAGGCAGAAGACCCGCTTGAACCTGGGAGGTGGAGGTTGTGGTGAGCCAAGATGGCACCATTGCACGCCAGCCTGGGGAACAAGAGTGAAACTCCGTCTCAAAAAAAAACACAAAGAAAGAAAAGAAAAAATCTTGGGCTGGGCATGTGACTCACCTATAATCTCAATACTTCGAGAGGCAAAGGCAGGAAGATCACTTGAGTCCAGGAGAGACAAGGTTTCACCATGTTACCAAGACTGGTCTGAAACTCCTGGGCTCATGCAATATACCTGCCGCAGCCTACCAAAGTGCTGGGATTACAGGCATGAGCCAGGGCACACTGCCAAAGCCAGGAGTTTGAGACCAGCATAAACAACATAGTGAGACCTTATCTCTACAAGAAAATTTTTAGGTTGGGTTTGGTAGCTCATCCCTGAAATCTCAGCACTTTGGGAGGCTGAGGCAGATGGATGACCTGAGGTCAGGAGTTTGAGACCAGCCATGGCCAACATGGTGAGATATCGTCTCTACTAAAAATACAAAAATTAGCCAGACATGGTGGCACAAGACTATAAGACCAGCTACTTGGGAGGCTGAGGCATGAGAATCGCTGGGAGGCAGAAGTTGGCAGTGAGCCAAGATCGCACCAACTGCACTCCAGCCTGGCAACAGAGTGAGAACCTGTTGCCAAAAAAAAGAAAGAAAAAGTTTTGGAGAAGAATGATGGTAATAGTTACAGAACAGTGTTAATGTATTTAATGCTACAGAACTGTACATCTAAAAATGATCAACATACTAAATTTTATGTTACATGTATTTTACCACAAGCATATACACAAAGCACTGCTGCCTCTGCCCTACACTCTCAGATTCCCTATTCTAGGCTAAGTCAAGGAACTGAGGCCACCTGTCAGGAACCAGCATCAACTTGCCAGCGCCATCATGGTAAGCCCCCATGGATGCAGCCTTATGAGATCCTGGGCCAGAAGTCCCTGCAACCCGCATTAAACCACTTCTGAATTCCTGGCCCATAGTCACCTAGAGAATAATAAATGTTTATTGTTTTAGGCCACTAAATTTTTTTTTTTTTTTAAACAGAGTCTCACTCTGTCACTCAGGCTGGAGGGCTGGAGTGTAGTGGCATGATCTCAGCTTGCTACAACCTCTGCCTCGTGGGTTCAAGCAATTTTCCTGCCTCAGCCTCCCCAGTAGCTGGGACTAGAGGCACACACCACCACACCCAGCTAATTTTTGTATTTTAGTAGAGACAGGAGTTTCACCATGTTGGCCAGGATGGTCTCAATCTCTTGACCTTGTGATCTGCCTGCCTCAGCCTCCCAAAGTGCTGGGACTATAGGAGTGAGCCACCACGCCTGGCCTAGGCCACTAAATTTTGAGAAAATGTGTTACACAACAGTAAGTAGCTAAGAAAGTAGCATTTTACTAGACTGCTTTGGTGTCTAGAAATGGAGTCTATCAAAAAAAAAAAAAAAAAGGCAACCCACCTAAGGGGGGTTGGGATCAGCATGGGTAATATAGGGAGACCCCATCTCTGTGCACAAAAAAATACTTTTTTAATTAGTTTATAAGTTAGAGGTGCCAGTTCTCATGTTTTCAGGTTTGATAAACACTGCTCTAAGCTATAAGATAAGCCAACATGTCCTAGGGCCCCACCAAGAGAGGGAGAAGGCTGTAAGATAGTAAAGCACTGCCACTGGTAACAGGACTCCATGTGCACGGCCAGAATGCAGAGAACAGTGTAGGTCTCATTCAAGGAAACAGTGATGACATGCCTGCACCATATAACCTTAAGTCCCAGGAAGGCTTGCCACTCACAGTCTTGCTGCCTCTGTGTAAAATTAAGCTGCCTAATACTACACACCATGTACATGCTTACATTAGAGCCAGCCAGACAGTGCTTGGCAGGATTTTTTGCTCCTCCCCACATACCAGAAATACTAACTAAAGAAACATCCTGGGACAAGAGAGAAAAAAACAGAAAGGATAACAATTTCCTTCTGAATTCTCACTCCAACTGGTCAGTGTTCATCCACGTGGCTATTAATAATCAATGAATGTAGCTTACTCTAGGGTTTGTAAACTCTGTTTATCTAAGGTATCTCACTTGATCGTCCCATGAAGACTTAAGGAGTCATTATTGTCACTGCCTCCATTTTACATTTGTGGAAATGGAGCCTCAATGAGAGTGACAAGGAAGAGACACAATCAAGATAAATATCCACATCTAACTCTAAACCTGGTAAAGAGCCTTCTGCTCGTAACTGGACTCCACATGTAAACATTCCTGTAGTGACCACATCCACACGAGTGTCATTTGTCTTAGCCACCTAATAGTCTACCTAACTGGTGACAAGCCCAGAATTTGCCTAAACTTTCCCCCAGAGCATTCAGACTGCTTCCAGATTCTTTGCTATATAAACAGTATGTCTGTAAATATACAGCACCTCATTTTATTTCAAGAATCAGAAAATTAGCCAGGCATGGTGGTACATGCCTGTAATCCCAGCTACTTGGGAGGCTGAGGCAGGAGAATCACTCGAACCCAGGAGGCAGAGGTTGCAATGAGCTGAAACTGTGCCACTGCACTCCAGGCTGGGCGACAAGAGCAAAACTTCGTCTCAAAAAAAAGAATCGAAGCTTGCCTCTATTCCTGACTCAGGTGCACAACAGAAGTAAAATACTTTTTTTTTTTTTTGAGACGGAGTTTCACTCTTGTTACCCAGGCTGGAGTGCAATGGCGCGATCTCGGCTCACTGCAACCTCCGCCTCCTGGGTTCAGGCAATTCTCCTGCCTCAGCCTCCTGAGTAGCTGGGATTACAGGCACGTGCCACCAAGCCCAGCTAATTTTTTGTATTTTTAGTAGAGACGGGGTTTCACCATGTTGACCAGGATGGTCTCGATCTCTCGACCTCGTGATCCACCCGCCTCGGCCTCCCAAAGTGCTGGGATTACAGGCTCGAGCCACAGCGCCCGGCAGAAGTAAAATACTTCTATGCACAAAAGTAACATTCTAAGCCATCACCAGCCTTTGCTGGAGAGGAGATAGGGATGGAAGATATATTTAGTAAAAAACAAAAGGCTGGGTGGGGTGTGGTGGCTCACACCTGTAATCTCAGCACTTTGGCGGGCAGATCACGAGATCAAGAGATAAAGACCATCCTGGTCAACATGGTGAAACCTCATCTCTACTAAAACTACAAAAATTAGCCGAGCGTGGTGGTACACGCCTGTAGTCCCAGCTACTGGGGAGGCTGAGGCAGGAAAAAATCTCTGTCTCAATCAATCAATCAATCAATACAAAAGGCTGAGTATTAAACTGAAGAAAAACTGCTGTTTTGAATGCCTTAACTCTTTCCCTACCCCTTCACCACTTCCATTAATCAATACCTGGTATAACAAAGTTCTTTTGATCTGCAGCAGTTTTGAAATTAAAAAAAAAAAAAGAAAGAAAGAAAGAAAGAAAGGTCTTAAATTCATCTTTCCTCTCTATCTCAATCATTTTTTTTTTTTTTGAGACGGAGTTTTCACTCTTGTCACCCAGGCTGGAGTGCAATGGCGCGATCTCGGCTCACCGCAACCTCCGCCTCCTGGGTTCAGGCAATTCTCCTGCCTCAGCCTCCTGAGTAGCTGGGATTACAGGCACACACCACCATGCCCAGCTAATTTTTTGTATTTTTGGTAGAGACGGGGTTTCACCATGTTGACCAGGATGGTCTCGATCTGTTGACCTCGTGATCCACCCGCCTCGGCCTCCCAAAGTGCTGGGATTACAGGCTTGAGCCACCGCACCAGGCCTTATCTCAATCATTTCTTACCAGCAACAACTGAACAATTGGTATGTACAGATGATCCCTAAACCCTCTCTTATCAGTACCCAGCAGAATGCCTGATACAGAGCCACTCAGCAAATATCTTATGACAGAATGAATACTGCCACTTTTCTATTACTAAGAAGGTTCTAAAAATGTCTCTCTGCTGCCTAAATTCTCCCTCTTTAGTTCTATCTCCCACCACTCCTGTTACCTCTCTGGATTTTCAGAACATGCCAAGTTCTTTCAAGCCCTGAATATCTTTGCTGATGTTATTCCTTCTGCCTTCTCCCCCTGCCACTCTGTTCCTGGAAATCTTTTCATTCTTTAATTTCACCTCCTTGCATATGCCCTAAATTCCTGGCGACTCTCTTCCTCATGATAACTGCCATCTAACCCTGGTTATTTCAGACTCCTCATTCTTCATTCCTGTACCCAGACAGCTAAATGTGGCTAGAGAAAACACTCCGCATGCTGTTGGGTCTCACTTTAAATGCATGTCTAGGCTGGGCATGGTGGCTCATGCCTGTAATATCCGTACTTTGGGAGGCCAAGGCAGGCAAGTTACCTGAGTTCAGAAGTTCAAGACCAGCCTAGCCAACATGGTGAAGCCTCATCTCTACTAAAAATACAAAAATTAGCCAGGCATGGTGGTGGAAACCTATAATCCCAGCTACTTAGGAGGCTGAGACAGGAGAATCACTGGAACCCAGGAGGCAGAGGTTGTACTGAGCCAAGATTGTGCCATTGCACTCCAGCCTGGACAAAAAGAGCAACTCCATGTCATTCGTACATATACACATACATATATAAAATGCATATCTTCAAACAGAAATTAAACAGTAATTCTTTGTGGGTAGGAAAGGGACAAAAAAGCTTCTGCGGGCCGGGCATGGTGGCTCATACCTGTAATAACAGCACTTTGGGCGGCTGAGGTGGGCAGATCACAAGGTCAGGAGTTCAAGACCAACCTGACCAACATGGTTAAACCCCGTCTCTGCTAAAAATACAAATATTAGCCGGGCATGATAGCACATGCCTGTAATCCCAGCTACTCAGGAGGCTGAGGCAAGAGAATCGCTTGAACCTGGGAGGTGAAAGTTGCAGTGAGCCAAGGTCATGCCATTGCACTCCACCCTGGGAGACAGAGCAAGACTCCATCTCAAAAAAAAGGGGGGTGGGTTGAATTTTGTAGTATGTAAACTATATCTCAATTTTTTAAAACAATTAATTAAAAATCAAGGAAAAGAAGAATCCCACCAAATGCTGGCAACCATGTAGAGCAACCAGAATTCTAATACATTGCTGGTGGAAATGCAAAATGGTACAGCAACTCTGAAAAATAGTTTGGCAATTTCTCGCTTGGTTAAACAAATATTTACATGACCCAGCAATCCAACTCGCTGGTATTTATCCAAAAGAAATGACAATTTCTGTTCTCACAAAAACCTATATGCAAATGTTTATTCATATTAACCCAAAACTGGAAACAATCCATATGTCTTTTAACGTGTAAATAGATAAACTGTGGTATATCCATACAATGGAATATTTACTACTAGGTTCTAAAAGCAACAACCTTTTATTTTTCCTCATGCAAAAATACAGGTCTGTCTTAAATGCATTATGCTCTAAGTGTAAGAAGCCAAATCCAAAAGGCTATGTACTGAATAATTCCATTGTAACACATTCTGGAAAAGGCACATCAGTGAGTGAGGGGAGCTGGAGGTAGCAGGAGAGGTTGATTACAAAGGAACATGAAGAAATTCTGTGGGTAACAGAAGTGCTTTATATCTTTCCTTTCTTTTTTTTTCTGACACAGGGTCTCACTGCATCACCCAGCCTACAGGTGGAGTGCAGTGGTGCACTTACAGCTTGCTGCAGCCTTGACCTCCTGGGCTCAAGCAATCTTCCTCCCACCCCAGCCTCCTGAGTAGCTAAAACTACAGACACACACCATCACACCCAGCTATTATTATTTTTTATTATTTTTGTTTTTTGTTTTTTGTGGTTTTTTTGGAGAGACAAAATCTCATTATGCTGCCAGGCTGGTCTTGAACTCCTAGGCTCAAGCAATCTTCCCATCTTGGCCTCTCAAAGTGCTGGGATTATAGGCATGAGCCACCATGCCTGGCCTATATCTTGATTCTGGTGGGGTTTGCGAATTGAATTTGGCAAAACTTACTGTATTCTGAAAAAACAGTGAATTTTACTATGAGTTGAACATCTCAAATCCAAACATCCAAAATCTGAAACTTTTTGAGCATCAAGTTATCTTTTTATGCAGGCAGATCAACTGAGGTCGGGAGTTCAAGACCAGCCTGACCAACATAGAGAAACCCTGTCTCTATTAAAAATACAAAATTAGGCCGGGCGCGGTGGCTCAAGCCTGTAATCCCAGCACTTTGGGAGGCCGAGGCGGGTGGATCATGAGGTCGAGAGATCGAGACCATCCTGGTCAACATGGTGAAACCTCGTCTCTACTAAAAACACAAAAAATTAGCTGGGCATGGTGGTGTGTGCCTGTAATCCGAGCTACTCAGGAAGCTGAGGCAGGAGAATTGCCTGAACCCAGGAGGCGGAGGTTGCGGTGAGCCGAGATCGCGCCATTGCACTCCAGCCTGGGTAACAAGAGCGAAACTCCGTCTCAAAAAAATATATATATATATATATATATATATATATATATATATACAAAATTAGCCAGGCGTGGTGGCACATGCCTGTAATCCCAGCTACTGGGGAGGCTGAGGCAGGAGAATCACTTGAACCCAGGAGGCGGAGGTTGCAGTAAGCCAAGATCGTGCCACTGTACTCCAGCCTGGGCGACAGAGTGAGACTCCATCTCAAAAAAAAAAGAAAAAAAAAAAACACCAGCAGCAAACTCTAATAATGTAAACTATGGTCTTTGGGTGCCACTGAGGTATCAATATAGGATCATCAACTGTAACAAATGTACCACGCTGGTGCAGGATGTTGAAAATGCAGGAGGCTGGAGGGAGAACACAGGAATATGGGAACTGGGTACATTCTTTTTTTCATTTTGTTTTTAGAGGCAGGGCCTTGCTCTGTCACCTAAGCTGCAATGCAGTGGCATAATCATGGCTCACTGTAGCCTTAAACTCCTGGGCTCATGTGATCCTCCCAACATAGCCTCCCAAGTAGGCAGGACTACAAGTGCAAGCCACAACCCACCCTAGCTACTTCGGGTTTGTGTGTGTGTGTGTGTGCTTTAGAGACAGGGTCTTGCAATGTTGTCCAGGCTGGTCTCTAACTCCTGAGCTCAAGCAATCTTTCTATCTCAGTCTCCCAAAATGCTGGGGTTACAGACATAAGCCACCATGCCCAGCCAGAACTCTGTACTTTCTGCTCAATTTTGCTGTGAACATAAAACTGCTCTAAAAAAGTCTATTTTTTAAAATCCCATTTACACATTACCAACTCCCAAATTCCTTTTTTTGTTGTTGTTTTTGTTTTGTTTTTTTTTTGAGATGAAGTTTCGCTCTTGTTACCCAGGCTGGAGTGCAATGGCGCGACCGCGGCTCACTGCAACCTCTGCCTCCTGGGTTCAGACAATTCTTTCTCAGCCTCCTGAGCAGCTGGGATTACAGACACGTGCCACCATGCCCAGCTAATTTTTTTTGTATTTTTAGTAGAGATGGGGTTTCACCATGTTGACCAGGATGGTCTCGATCTCTTGACCTCATGATCCACCCACCTCAGCCTCCCAAAGTGCTGGGATTACAGGCTTGAGCCACCGCACCCGGCCCTTTTTTTTTTTTTGTAAACAGGGTCTTGTTCTGTTGCCCCAGACTAAAGTATAGTAGCACAGTCATAGTTCACTGTAGCCTTGACCTCCCTAGCTCAAGTTATCCTCCCACCTCAGCCTCCCCAAAAGCTGGGACCACAAGCTCACACCACCATACCCAGCTAGGTTTCTTGGATCTTTTGTGTGTATATGTGTTGTGGAAACTACACTGCCCAGGCTGTTCTGAATCTCAGGATTCAATTGATCCTCCTGTCTTGGCCTTCCAAAGTCCTGGGATTACAGGCATGAGCTACCATGCTCAGCCCAGCTGTCAAATCTCTCTCTAACCCAAGGCTCACACTTGAACATCTGACTCAGTTTTTCAACTATCCATTCAACATCTCCACTTAGTCATCTAAAAGGAATCTCATATATTTAACATGACCAAAACCAAACTGCTTACCTTCTCCTAGAACTTGGTTCTACTGAAGTCTATCCCATTTCCACATGTGGTAATTCCATCCACTGGTACAGAGAGAAAAAGCCCTTGGAGTAATCCTTGACTCTTCTCTGTATCTTACAATGCCATCAGCAAATCTGTCAGCTGTACCTTCAAAAATTATCCAGACTCTGATCACTTCTCATCAACCCCCCTACAGCTTTTTAGTTCAAACAACTATCATCTTTCATACGGACTACTACAAGAGATCCTTGCTCTTCTTGTTTCTGCCCATGGCTGCCTACAGCATATTCTACACACAATAACCACAGCAACTTTTTTTTTTTTGAGACAGGGTCTTGCTCTGTCACCCAGGATGGAGTGCAGTATCATCATCTCAGCTCACTGCAATCTCTGCCCCCCAGGCTCAAGTGATTCTTCCACCTCAACCTCCCAAGTAGCTGAGACCACGGGTGCACATCACGATGCCTGGCTATTCTTTTGTATTTTTAGTAGAGATGGGGTTTTGCTATGTTGTCCAGGCTCACATCCACCATTTTTTTTTTTTTTTTTTTTGAGACGGAGTTTCAGTCTTGTTACCTAGACTGCAATGCAATGGTGCAATCTCAGCTCACTGCATCCTCCACCTCCTGGGTTCAAGCAATTCTCCTGCCTCAGCCTCCTGAGTAGCTGGGATTATAGGTGCCCACCACTATGCCTGGTTAATTTTTCATATTTTTGGTACATGTTGGCCAGGCTGGTCTCAAACTCCTGGCCTCAGGTGACCATAGCCACTTTTAATACCTGAAATCGCCGGGTGCGGTGGCTCACACCTGTAATCCCAGCACTTCGGGAGGCCGAGGTGGGTGGATCACGAGATCAAGAGATCAAGACCATCCTGGTCATCATGGTGAAACCCCGTCTCTACTAAAAATACAAAAAATGAGCTGGGCATGGTGGTGCATGCCTGTAATCCCAGCTACTCAGGAGGCTGAGGCAGGAGAATTGCCTGAACCCAGAAGCGGAGGCTGCGGTGAGCCGAGATCGTGCCATTGCACTCCAGCCTGGGTAACAAGAGCGAAACCCCGTCTCAAAAAAAAAAAAAAGAAAAAAAGAAAAACATCACTTCCCTGTTTAAGACCTTTGAATGGCTTACTATCACATTTAGAATAAAGTCCAAACTCATTATGGCCAATCTGGCCCCTGCTGACCTTTCTGGGCTCACCTCCTACCTCTGGCCTCTCACTTTCTACCCTCGAAGCCACATGTTTCTTCCTACTATTACTTGAATACCCTGCTTGCTCCTACATCAGGACTTGTGCCTTGACTGCCTCTGTCTGCAATCCTCTTTCCCCTGGATACTAACATAACTCACTCGCTCACTTACTTCGGGACTCTATTCAAACATCTCCCTGTCAGAGAGATCTCCTCTGTCTACCCTCTATATAAAAAAGCAAAATACATACACATAGAGGCACTCTCTACCCACTTGAAAGTACTTATTCCAAAAAGAAAAAAAAAAAAGAGAGAGAGAGAGAAAAAGGAAGAAAAGAAAACACAAAGTACTTATTCCACTTTCTAGGATTCATCACTACCTAACATTACCCGTATATAGCAGTCTGCTTGTTTATGTTCTATCCACCTCTACTAGGAATATCCATATCCACCTCCATTAGGAATGTCAGCTCCTAAAGATCAGGGACTGTCTATCCTAATCACCACTATTTCTCCAGCATCTAGCATTGAATGAATGACTTGGCATCAAAAGTCATCTTTCTAGACTGGGCATGGTAGCTTACGCCTGTAATCCCAGAACTTTGGGAGGCCAAGACAGGCAAATCACGAGGTCAAGAGATCAAGACCATCCTGGCCAATTTGGTGAAACCCCTTCTCTACTAAAAATACAAAAATTAGTTGGGCATGGTGGTGGGTGCCTGTAGTCTTAGCTACTTGGAAGGCTGAGGCAGGAGAATTGCCTGAACACAGCAGGTGGAGAATGCAGTGAGCCAAGATTGTGCCACTGCACTCCAGCCTGGTGACAGAGCAAGACTCCGTCTCAACAAAAAACAAAAAGCCGGGCGCAGTGGCTCATGCCTATAATCCCAGCACTTTGGGAGGCTGAGACAGGTGGATCACAAGGTCAAGAGATCAAGATCATCCTGGTCAACAAGGTGAAACCCCGTCTCTACTAAAAAAAATACAAAAATTAGCTGGGCATGGTGGCACGAGCCTGTAATCCCAGCTACTCGGGAGGCTAAGGCAGGAGAATTGCTTAAACCCAGGAGGCAGAGGTTGCGGTGATAGTGCCATTGCACTCCAGCCTAGGTAATAAGAGCGAAACTCCATCTCAAAATAAAAAAAATTAAAATTAAAAAAAAGTCATCTTTCTGAAGGCTTCTGAAATTCCCACATATGAAATGAAATGTTCTCCCCTAGGAGTTTTTGTAAAGGAACTTTTTACAGAATAAATATCTCTTCGCAATATAATTTCAGGGACTATATTCTAGGTACAGAACACATGTATGGGAATCAAAGCCACACCCTAGTGTGCACAGAAGCCAGACTAGCTAGACTCAAATCCTAATTCACCATTAACAGCTACATAGCACTGGGAAACTTAACCGCTTTCTGCATCTATTTCCTCATATATAAAATGGAAATCATAAAAGTGCCCCTTATAGCATCTTGAGGATTAAAGGAGGTATAACATATAAAGCCTTTAGACTTGTGCCTGACACTGAGTAAATCACTCTGAGGAAAGAAACTCCTCTTTCCTGTCTCTTGCCTCAAAGAAGGAGGAAGTAAAAATTGAGACATAGCAGGCATAAGGTCAGTGACCTGGAGGTTAAAGATTAAAACACCCCCCACCCTCAAGATCTCAGGTGATGTTAAGGGTGGAGGTGATATGGAGAAATGCCCTCTATTGTTCCCATTCAATCTTGCTCAAACCCCCATGCTTACTTCATCAATCAAGACCCCCTCACATGTACTTTCTAAAATTGTAAACCCAAGGGCCTTTCACATATAATATCTAGAGTTGTAAGCCTACATAAAGGCAAAGGTTTCCTTTGTTAGACAAGCTTGGCTGTTAGGCAACTACACCACCTTGCTCCCAGCCGAATAAATCACTCCTTCCTTCCCTGTTCGGTGTTCAAGAGGTCTGCTTCTTGCAGCCACTCCTGCTTCAACTCAATAAATGTGAATCACTAGCAAAGACATAAGCATGAGAATATATGATTAACAACCCCTGACCATCAATACTAAACACCAAAGCCAAATACTTGACTCATCTCTAAACATCTCGAAGTACTTATTTTTATTCATTTCAAAGCACCTGGTGTACTACCTGGCTCACAGCAGACATTCAATACATGTTTGTAGAAAGCTCAGAAAAGATTGCTTTAAAAAAAACAAAAAACAAAAAAAAACAGATGGTATAAGAAGTAAGGTGGTAGGAACCAGAAACTGAGATGTGATCAGTGCAAATAATCCTAATGAAAAAGAAATCAAAAATGATCTAAGGACATTATGAAACTCAGATTTTTAAATCCTCTATAGAAGAAACGGAAGTAAACTATCATCAGCTTAAATGGAAACACAGTAGTGGACAGATGCCAGAGTGTCAGGAAAGCAACAGACAGAAGGAGCTTTTTCATTGTGTTCAGAGCAAGAAAAGAGAAGGCCAGCTTTCTCTACTGCTTAAAACAGACGGCACACTCCTGACAGATGACAGGAAGAAGGCGGAAGGTGGCAGAGCAAGCAGATTCTACTCTATCAACCAAGCAACAACTAGGAAACTGCAGCCTCTGAGATGTTAGTTCATCTATACAACCCAGGAAGTAAATAGAGAAGGCAGGGCCAGCATGGTGGCTCATGCCTATAATCCTAGCACCTTGGGAGACTGAGGTGGCCAGATCACCTGAGGTCAGGAGTCCAAACCAGCCTGTCCAGCATGGTGAAACCACGTCTCTACTAAAAATACAAAAATTAGCCAGGTGTGGTAGCACATGCCTGTAATCCCAGCTACTTGGGAGGCTGAGGCAGGAGAATCCCTGGAACCCAGGAGGTGGAGGCTACAGTGAGCTAAGATCATGCCACTGCTCTCCAGCCTGGGCGACAGAGTAAGACTGTCTCAAAAACAAAACAAAACAAAAACAGGGAAGGCAGGATTACACTCTCCATGCTAAAAGTTCACCCCAAAGTGGTACATTAAAAATTATAGCCGGGTACAGTGGCTCACACCTGTAACCTTAGCACTTTGGGAGGCCTAGGTAGGCAGATTACCTGAGGTCAGGAGTTCAAAAGCAGCCCGACTAACAAGGATAAACCTCATCTCTACTAAAAATACAAAAGTAGCTGCGCATGGTGGTGCATGTCTGTAATCCAAGGTACTCAGGAGGCTGAGGCAGGAGAATCACTTGAACATCACTTCGCCTTGAGGCGAAGGTTGTGGCAAGCCGAGATCCCTCCACTGCACTGCAGCCCGGGCAACAAAACAAAACTCCAGTCCGAAAAAAAAATTATAATATGGGCCAGGTACAGTGGCTCATGGCTGTAATCCCAACACTTTGGGAGGCCAAGGTGGGAAGATCAACACTTTAGGAGGCCAAAGCGGGAAGATCACTTGAGCCCTGGAGTTTGAGACCAGTCTGAGCAATACAGCAAGACTCAGTCTTTATCACAAATTTTATTTTTTAATTTTTTAATTGTTTTGAGACAGGGCTTCACTCTGTCACCCAGGATGGAATGAAGTGGCACGATCTAGACTCACTGCAATCTCTGCTTCCTGGGCAGAGGTTGATTCCAGAAAGGATTCCCCAGCCTGTCTCCCAAGTAGCTATAGGCATGAGCTACCAACACCCAGCTAATTTATATATAATTTTTTTTTAATTGCATTTTAGGTTTTGGAGTACATGTGAAGAATATGCAAGATTGTTGCATAGGTACACACATGGCAGTGTGGTTTGCTAATTTTTGTATTTTTTTGTAGAGACAGGGTTTTGTCATGTTGCTCCAGGCTGTTCTTGAACTCCTGAGCTCAAAGCAATCTGCCCACCTTGGTCTCCCGAAGTGTCAGGATTACAGGTGTGGGCCACTGTGACTGGCCCAAAAAATAATTTAAATGTAGAAATAAAATTAGACTATAGGAGTATTAAAAAAAGAAGAACCGTTAGTTCATACAATAGATTAAAAAAAAATTTAATTTGGGATTAAGTTTATGACATAAATCAAATACAATTTATCCTGAGTAAGATATACATTTCTAAATGTCAAAAAAACCTTAAAATCCAGTCAGTATATTTGTTAATAGTAATACTGATACTGTAACTTTGAAACTATTTTGCATATAACACAGAATAAGGCACATAGGTTAAAGTATGACTAGGAACAAAGATTATCCGTAGAAAACAAAGACAAAAATTAAAATCAAAAGGTAAATTCCTGGCTAGGTGCAGTGGCTCATGCCTGTAATCCCAGCACTTTGGGAGGCCAAGGTGAGCAGATCATTTGAGGTCAGAAGTTCAATACAGGCCTGAACAACATGGTGAAATGTTGCTTCTACTAAAAATACAAAAATTAGCCAGGCGTGGTGGTGGGTGCCTATAATCCCAGCTCCTAGAAGGCTGAGACAGAAGAATGCTTGAACCCCCCAGAGATGGAGGTTGCTGTGAGCTAAGATCCCACTCCTGCACTCCAGTCTGGGTGACTGAGCAGGACTCCATGTCAAAAATAAATACATAAATTCCTTTTGTCAATTATGTCTCAATAAATCTGGAAGGGGAATACATATATATTCCAAAATGTTTTTTGTTTGTTTGTTTTTTTGAGACAGTCTTAATGCGTTAACCCAGGCTGGAGTACAGTGGTATAATCTTGGCTCACTGAAACTTCTGCCTCCTGGGCTCAAGTGATCCTCTCACCTAGGCCTCCTGGGTAGCTAGCTAGAATTATAGGCACATGCTACCATGTCCAGCTAATTTTTTGCAATTTTAGTAGAGACGGGGTTTCACCACATTGGCCAGGCTGGTCTCAAACTCTTGACCTCAAGGGATCTGCTCGCCTTAGCCTCTCAAAGTGCTGGGATTACAG